>NC_135177.1:11756809-12068059 GCF_041146795.1 Maylandia zebra | reverse complement strand
GATTAGTGCCTCTGTGCTGTCTTTCAGTTCAACTTTGTCCAGCCACTGGTAGGATTTCTGGATATCAGCCACCTCCTCTATCTGCCGGTGGTACATACCGTGCAGGGGCCTGTCCTTCCATGATGGTTCCTCGTCTCCCTCCTCTTTCTTGGGTTTCTGCTGCCTGAGGTATTCACTGAGCACTCGGTCAGTTGGGGCCATCTTCCCAATGTATTCTTGGATGTTCGTTGTCTCATCCTGGACTGTGGTGCTGACACTCACCAGTCCCCGGCCCCCTTCCTTCCGCTTAGCGTACAGCCTCAGGGTGCTGGACTTGGGGTGAAACCCTCCATGCATGGTAAGGAGCTTTCTTGTCTTTATGTCAGTGGCTTCTATCTCCTCCTTTGGCCAGCCTATTACACCAGCAGGGTACCTGATCACGGGCAGGGCGTACGTGTTGATGGCCCGGATCTTGTTCTTACCGTTCAGCTGACTCCTCAGGACTTGCCTGACCCTCTGCAGGTACTTGGTGGTTGCAGCTTTTCTAGCGGCCTCTTCATGGTTCCCATTCGCCTGCGGGATCCCCAGGTACTTGTAACTGTCCTCTATGTCTGCAATGTTGCCTTCTGGTAACCTGATCCCCTCAGTTCTGACTACCTTCCCTCTCTTTGTTACCATCCGACTACACTTCTCCAGTCCGAACGACATTCCAATGTCACTGCTGTACAGCCTGGTAGTGTGGATCAGTGAATCGATGTCTTGTTCACTCTTGGCATACAGCTTGATGTCATCCATGTACAGGAGGTGGCTGACAACTGCTCCTTTCCGTAGTCGGTATCCGTAGCCAGTCTTGTTAATGATCTCACTGAGGGGGTTCAGGCCTATGCAGAACAGCAGTGGGGACAGATCATCTCCTTGGTAGACCCCGCACTTGATGGTGACTTGTGCTATGGGCTTGGAGTTGGCCTCTAGTGTTGTACGTCACATCCCCATTGAGTTCCTGATGAAGGCTCTTAGGGTCCCATTGATCTTGTACAATTCTAGGCATTCCAGTATCCAGCTGTGGGGCATTGAGTCATAGGCCTTCTTGTAATCAATCCAGGCAGTGCACAGGTTGGTCAGTCTGGTCTTGCAGTCTCGGCTGACTGTTCTGTCTACCAGTAGCTGGTGTTTTGCGCCTCTGGTATTCTTGCCAATTCCTTTCTGTGTCCCGCTCATGTATTGACCCATGTGCCTCTTCATCTTAGCCGATATGATGCCTGACAGGAGCTTCCATGTAGTACTGAGGCAGGTTATTGGTCGGTAGTTGGAGGGGACCGGTCCCTTCTTGGGGTCCTTGGGGATCAGGACCATCCGACCTTCAGTTAGCCATTCCGGGTGTCTCTCGTTAACTAGCAGCTGGTTCATTTGTGCTGCCAGACGCTCGTGGAGTGCAGACAGCTTCTTTAGCCAGTAGGCGTGAACCATGTCGGGCCCTGGTGCTGTCCAACTCTTCATACTGGAGACCCTTTCTTGGATATCTGCCACTGTGATGGTTACTGGACCCTGTTCAGGGAGGTCGCTATGGTCTGCCCTCAGATCCACTAGCCACTGAGCATTGCCGTTATGGGTTGCGTCCTTCTCCCATATGCTCTTCCAGTATTGCTCCGTCTCCAGCCTTGGTGGTGCTGTTCTCTTATTATTATTGTTCCCTTGCCACCGAGAGTACACCTTTGCTGGTTCTGTGGAGAACAGCTGGTTTATTCTCCTGCCTTCTATCTCTCTGGTGTACCTCCTCAAGCGGCTGGCCAAGGCTGTGAGTCTTTGCTTGGCAGTTTCCAAGGCCTCAGGTATGGACAGCTTGCTGTATTTCTTATGCACCTTCTTTGTCGCACCTTTCTGCAACTCCGTTAGTTGGCTAACCTCCCTCCGTGCTACTTTGATCTTGCCCTCTAGCCTCCTTCTCCATGGAGGGTACTGCCTCTTGTTGCTGTTCAACTTGTAGCCAAGCATCTCACTGATCACTGCTGCCGTTTTGTAGATCAGCTTGTTAGTGTCGGTAATCGTGGTTGTAGGTATTGTGTGTGTGTGTGTGTGTGTGTGTGTATATATATATATATATATATATATATATATATATATATATATATATATATATATATATATATATATATATATATATATATATATATACATGCTAAACTTTACCTCTCACTAATTGCTGTATCATTATTCATTTTGACATTTTCTGGATACTCTGAATTTTCCCTACTTCTATCTTTTAATGCTTCTGTCTTTCATTTAATCTAATTTGTTTTAATGACTTACTGGTTTTGTTATCATTAACTGTTTATTGTGTTATTGTGAAGCACTTTGGTATACCCTTGGTTTTAAATGTGCTATACAAATAAACCTGTATTGTATTGTATATTAAGAAGTATACGAGATCAAAATGGGAGACGCCTCTTAGGGTGGTTGAGAATAACTGAGCTAAGATCCTGTGGGACTTCCAGATACAGATGGACAAAATGGTGGCTAACCAACCGGACATAGTAGTGATAGACAAGCAGAAGAAGACGGCTGTAGTGATAGACGTAGTGATACCGAATGACAGCAACATCAGGAAGAAGGAACACGAGAAGCTGAAGATGTACCAAAGGCTCAGAGAAGAGCTCGAGAAGATGTGGAGGGTGAAGGCAACAGTGGTCCCAGTGGTAATTGGAGCACAAGGTGCAGTGACTCCCAAGCCAGGCGAGTGGCTCCAGCAGATCTCAGGAACAACATCTGCGATCTCTGTCCAGAAGAGCGCAGTCCTAGGAACAGCTAAGATACTGCACAGGACCCTCAAGCTCCAAGTGCTCTGGTAGGACCCGAGCTTGAAGGAAATAAGAACAGGGCCCTGTTGGAATGCTACTCCGTTTCCAGCAGAAGAGGTTACTTGACTAGGATGTGGGACCTATGGAACCTTCGATACCCAGCAGACTGACAGAGAAACAACTAATAGCTTGGTGTTCCAACATTGAGTAGAAGGAACTGCTTTCACAGCTAGAGATCCATAAGGTATATAGCACAAATGCTATGGCAAGGGAGAGCCAGGACAACAAGTCAGGCGGGAGATATTACCTCCACCCGAGATTGAGTACCAGGCCCCAAGTACGATGGAAGAAGGAGCACTGAGTGCGAGCGTAGCTGACCAGAACGAGAGGATCATGGTGAAACTGGAAACCTGGACCCTCTGTAGTTGGTTACCAAGACTACATGAAGTACCCTCTGAAAGTCTACTAGAAGATGTGAATGCAGCACTAAGGAAAATTCCTACTGCAAACAGCAAGCTGCCCATATCTGACGCCTTAGAAACTGCCAAGCAAATACTCACAGCCTTGGCTAACCACTTGAAAAGGTATAGCAGAGAGGTAGAAGGCAGGAGAATAAACCAGCTGTTCTGCACGGACACATCCAAGGTGTACTCTCAATAGCAAGGGAACAATATAAGAACAGCGTCACCAAGGCTGGAGACGGAGCAGTATTGGAAGAGCATATGGGAGAAGGATGCAACCTAAAAGAACAATGATCAGTGGCAAGTGGATCTAAGAGCAGTATGAAAAAAAACCAAAAACGCTTGGACACCGCTAGCATAATTGACAGGTTTTTGACGGGGCTTCCACACAAACGCAAAGCAGGAGATGAAGCATCGCCAAATATGTTTCCAAACCAACCAGCGCGAACATTTTTCTTGTAAAACAAAGGGGGGCCTAGCAAAAAAAGTTTGAGAACCACTGTATTAGAGGAACTTAAGCAATGCCACTCCCTAAAAAGCTAAGAACAAATAAATACTGCATATTTTAAAAAAAACTTTTAGAAGTGAGTTTGCTTTAGAATGAGGTCTTCCCAGACATAACGCTATTTGACCATGCTAATGTTTTATGACCACACACACTTACACTGACACACACAGTAGTTTAGCCCCTAATGAACAATTAGAGATAAGAGGCTGGGCTTTTAGTGCTAATGTAGCCAAGGTAGGGTAATGTGATGCCTTTGGGTTGATAACACTCTGTGGGTGTGTGTTTTCTGGTGTGTGCAAATGCATGCGTGTGGTCTAAAAACTGCCCAGGCTGAGAAACAATCATAGGGAAAAAAAAAGCTGCATTAAAGTCCAGTAGAAAAAAAAAGAATTATTAATCAATCCAACAAAACTGTCTTTCATACTTTTCAGTGTTTCAGCAAAGTAAATGAGTTGTGCTGTGTCTATAACAGTTTTGATGTTTAATTCATAGTCTGCTGACTTTTTTCCTTTTAATTACACTGTGATCCCTATATGCAAAATCTTTAAGAAATAATTAAAGATAACGAAGAGAATAAAAAAAGGACAAAGAGGACTGGCTGGAAAAGGAAAAGAAGAAGATAATGTTAATAATGCTCAGTATTAAGCAGTAGACACAAAGTTGGAAGGGTGGAGTCAAGGGCAAGCTTAGAGAAGCAGTGTACTGAATAGGAGGGAGGCAGGCAGGCTAATGTAATCAAATGCCATTGATTTAGTTATAGCTATAACAGCTTCAGTGCTGCTAAATGCAGCGTCTAAATGTGCATCTGGATATACTGCAGAGAAATCTTGGAGGAAAATCTTTTACATCATGTTACTGATGTTTATCATATTCAGATTCTAAAATCAGCTCAAATTTGTATACATATATATATATATATATATATATATATATATATATATATATATATATATATATATATATAGATATATATAAACATTTGAGCTGATTTTAGATATATATGTATGTATATGTATCCAAATTGGATACGTACTACCAAATTAGTGCTCAGATGCAGAAGTAAAGAGATGGATGATGGTTGCTTAAAAGAAAATGTAATGGTGTTATGAACTGCACTGATAAAGACCTGTGATGAACAGATGCTTGAGAGTCTGCTGACTAATCTTATAGAATGACTGCCCTCTGGAGGACATCGGCACACATTACTGCATTGAAATAATCTAGTCTCTCTGCACCATAGTTTGTGCTTGGTCTTCATTCTAACAGCTCTCTCTGGTCCTCTTTTGTCTTTTCCTTCTACTTCCCTTCACCCCAACTGGTTCTGTATTAGATTTCTCCTGTCTGTAAGCCTGGATCTACAGGAGATTTATTTCTGCTAAAAGTTTTTTTGTTGTCCTGCAGTGTCATCAAGTTGTTGGTCATAAGGGAATGTTGGGTTTCTATTGCAGAACTACTTTTTAAAGCTGAAACAACTAAAAATTTCCATTAAAACGAATAAATTATCGGCCAAAGTGACGGGCTTTGGTGACACAGGCATGGATGGATTACTGTGACTGTGGGTCTTAAACACAAACTTGCCATGGGTCCTTGTTATCTACTCATGCAAATACCAGGCACAACATATGCCCTTGTCAAAAGACAGTTTTATTGCACGTAACAAGGCAACTTACATCCACATTTATCTTGTATTTGTTGACATGTTAAATTACTGCTATTATGACTACTGCTACATATAACTCGTGCAGGACAATTTACCCCGAGGCACCAACAGGAAGCTTTCAATAGTCTTAACTGTGTAAGTCAGTAAAATGTTAAATGCAATCCAAAATCAAGCACTAAAGGTGATGACAAAGGACACAGATGGCATAGTACTAGCAGTGCTGCTCTATTGCTAATGCTTGTTTCAAAGCTAAAGTCCATCCATCCATCCATTCGCTTCCGCTCATCCTTTTCAGGGTCGCCGGGGCGCTGGAGCCTATCCCAGCTGTCATAGGGCGAGAGGCGGGGTACACCCTGGACAGGTCGCCAGTCTGTCGCAGGGCTTCAAAGCTAAAGTCCTCCTGTTTATTTTGATACATTTTTTGAAAATCCCTTATATTAAAAAAATAAAGCAATGATGATGCACACAACTTAAGGTAAAAGCCACTGGCTCCAAGGTATGTTCCCAGTTTGCACAAACAGCAGTCTGTCCATAGAAGCAGTCTGTATTATGTTCCAGTTATACAGAATAACTGGAACACCGTATGGGATTGCACGGCTTCAGTAACAAGTTAAGATGAGAGCTTTATTTCCCTTCTGGACATTGTAAAAATTGTTAGACGTACTTACACAGGATTGTGTGTCAGTGTTTTGGATTATTTTATCATCAAAGTCATCCATGTCCACAGATGTTGTCTCTGTCTGCAAACGGAAGGCACAACTAACATGCAGCATCAAACTATTCAGCCATGCATTTAGCTTGCCTCAGCTATCAGTTAAGTATGAATGGCCTATAAGTATGATGCTAAAGGTTAGTTTGTAAATTACTTCACACTATTATTTTTCTAATGATACTTGTATAAATAATTAAATGCAAAAACTAAGGGCAGAATTATAATGATGTCCATGCTGTTTTCTTATTTAATAATTCAGACATACTTCCTGCACACATACAGCATATTGCCCAGGAATGAGTCTCACCTTGGATTTCCTCCTGTTGAACTGGAAGATACCCAGGAGGCCTTTTTTTTCTGGTCTGTCCAAACTGCCAGTACTGGAGCGAACAAAGTCTAAAAAAGTAAAACAAGAGCAGGAGGAAAGTAATGTAAGCACCTTATAATTAAAGAAAGGGAGGAAAGAAAAAGGGAAAGACATGGTTTTTTCTGCATGCAAAGGTTAACGAAAAGGTTAACATATGGTTAACAGAAAAAAATAGTTTTTTTTTTAACAGTCAGTCAACTCTAAATATTACTCCAAACAGATACCTTTGTTTTAAAAGCAATAAATTAACCTTCCAGTTTTGCTCAGAAGAGGGAGCTGCAGCTTTGCTTTTCCTCAGGTTCACCTCTACCCAACTTTTATAATCAGCTAAGCAGTAAGTAAGAATGTGTCGTGATAAAACTACAGACTCAAGGACTGAGAGGGAAGGTAAACTAACTATCAAACATTTAAGGGCTAATACTCATGATTTGGGTTCTGAAACGAGGCAGAAGCAAGCCAATTTATTAATAAAGCCTTTAAAAACTGAAGGCATTGATGTTCACGCAGGTTAAAAAAAAGTACATAAAGCAACAAATGATTTCTTTTAATATGGCTGGTTAATGGTTAATATCCAATGCAGCAACAATGCAGGGTTAATAAGCAAGCAGCGATACATTGGGTTAAACAACCACATGTATTTGAATGGTGCCAACGCTAAGACACACAATATATACGTCTAATACCTGTGTAGTTAAGTGCAGGGGCAGAAGCCATTTTAGGCTGGAAAGCTGTAAAACATGATAAAGTTTAAAAACACAAACGTCATTAATGGATAACTCATCTACATGACAGAGCGGCTGTGCTTGTGCTTTTGTGTCACAGCACAGCCGATGCGCTACGTAACTACTGATTCACAAGAGGAAGTCATTTGTATAATTGCCTCATAATAATGAAAGTAAACTACATTACTACTATGTTCAAAAGGGTAGGACTGTGTAAAATGTAACTGAAAACATGACGCGGTGATTTGGAAAGGATTCGAACCCTACAATTTACCAAAAACCTTTTAGCATACCAAATGCTGAGAAAGAAACATTTAAAGGGAAACTGGGTGGCCTTGTTGATTACCAAAATCTTGCACAAGAGTGCTTGACCATAAAAGTGACATAATGTTCTACTGTTCCCTTGTCACATCACTTAAGTGATAAAATACACGTTTTTACTGTGAGATCACAAGAGAACCTTTAACTATAAATACCAGTGGGTGTGGATAATCGCGCAGTAAACAACCATAACTTCATACTACATGAATTATGTATTAATACAAAGGCCGTACATGATTCATAAAAGCTCGCTATTTCAGCCGTTGTATGGACAGGATAACAGCAGATACTGTGAGACAATAGCAGGGCAAGCCAAAGCACACACCAGTATCCACGCTAACATCCTTTGTCTGCTTAAATTTCACATCATCATCTTAAGTGTTACATCCTATGTTTACCAGATAGTTTTATTCAGCAGAGCAAAGCATTATTTTATCTTTTAAAAAGTTAATACAATTTTGAATATATGTACAGACACTTGCTTTAAAGTGACTGGAGTTAGAGGTGAAATGTGTAAGATTTAGGTATGTGCTTAACAAGTCCCCTAGAATTTTAAACGCTCTTTTTCTACAACAGCAGTCACCTAATGTTATTATGCGACCTGCAAAAAACTGGGGCTACAGCACGGACAGAGGGCTCCAACCCTCTTTCTCTCTGTTTTAGACATAGTGCATTTGAGCAAGGTGGAGAGCAAGCAGCTGACAGATGCAAAAATCAGCACGGCTGCACAGTACTTTGATGAAGAAAACGATGAGCAGTTGTACGTCTGTGGTGTCAGAGTAAAGTGGCATATAACCACGTAACCAAAGTGATGTGTAACCACATGCAGCACAGGAGCGTGAACGCTAACCTGGAAGGAAGGAGGGTTACCGGTGCTAGTACTGTAGACTTTAGCCACATTCAGGAAACTAATCTGGCAATCTGTGTCTGCTTAGATATATAAGATTTGCAACATTATAGATGGCACAGACATTTCAGCGACATCTAAAACAAAATACAATTATTAAGGAACCCGATTAAGAGTTTATCTAAACAATGTGAAAATTGAACAACTGAGATTTATTCTCAAAGACAGTTATAACAGATGTATCTACTGAATATAGGATGCTAACCCGTCTATGCTAACCTGTACCTACAGACAAAATAACAGAGGGGTAACTCGTCAGTAGTGCCTTAAACATATATTCTTTCAACTTCTGTGGTGGCAACAAGTCTTCCAGTTTGTGTAGAAACCTTTGGGAAATAATTTGGTAAACATAATTTCCTTAGGGATTAATAACGTATTCTGATTCTGAAAACAGACCTTAGCTCCATTTCTGTGAAACCTCTGTAAACTCCTAATAACTTTAAAGTCGCTCAAGTTCATTTTATCATTATCATTATTTATTTATTTTATTTATTATGACAGGTAGCTGACTGCTGTTACATTTACAGTCACAAGGTAGTACGTTCTTATCAACTCTTATCTTCCATTCACCTTTTCCCTCTGCGTTCCTCCCATACAAGCCCCAGATAAAATTTTGCCTGACCGACATGGTTCACCGATGGAAAAACAGAGAGGAAAAACCTTTTATTAAAAATCAAATCCAGAGAAAAAAAATGCCATCCTGTCTTCCTTCTCCTGTTTCCTGATCAATGTAGCCATTACAAAGACTGTAGCCATGTAAATATGGTTAGTGATATGTGTGTGATATGATATGTATATACGTTTGACTGTGAGATTGTGCAGCTTCTCCATTATAGCATTACACAGATTAATGAATAAATATTTCCACATTAAAAGAATCAAAAGAAAAAAGTATCATCGCTTAGGATCTGTATCATCTTGCGTGCTACTGGGAAAACAATACTAACAGAAATTTGACATATTTCACAAAGAGCAAAGAGAAATGAGGTCAGGCTTACCTAGCCTCTGATCATGTACGTAGAGATCTTTGATCCCGAGTTCTGCTAGAGTTTTGTCCAGCGGTAACTCTCGTTGGCTGATGCTATCCTTCAGCAGCAGGACACGTGTAGGGTCGAACTCACACTTGTCACAGATGACTGGTATCAGAGCCTGGAGCGATATCAAGGGGTTCACCCGTACTACGGCCTTCTGGTTGCCATGATAGTTCACCATCAATCGCACAGTTTTCTGATACACAGAGGGGAAAATGATGGAGAAAATTAGACACGCAAACAGCTGGATGACATTAAGAGCTAATCAAGGATGAATCATCAAGTCAAGAAAAAGGATGATGTAGTTAAGGGAAAAAATACAACAAAGTTAACTGACTGATAAAATATGCTAGCCTAAAAGACATACTTAACTAATATTTATACATATATATATAAATATATTTATATATAGTCATATTTCTGATTGATGTACAATAGCATATTTTGGTTTAAAAATATAAAAAGTAGAGGAGAACACACAGAGGATGACACTGCAATAATAAAGAAAAAGAAATAACAATAAAAGAAAGCACAATTCTACCACAGTACTATTGGCAGCCTCTTTCGTGAATGTACCAAGCTTATCAGCAAATTGTGGAAGAGGTGCTAAGTTGTTATAATTTACCCATTATATATGAAAATGTTCAGGTTGATGGTCATAGGTTTTCCAAAATAAACAGTATTTTAAGCCTGTGACATGGGTATATTTTAATGTTTCTGCTAATATGGTCACTAGATAGATGGTTGAAATACTCGAGACTATCGGAAGGTTAAATGGAGACAAAAATAAATTTCCCATCTTTGTGACTGAAGCAATTTTTCCTAACCAAGAATAATCAAATTAGCAACCAAAACAGGTAACTGATAGTATAATGTAATATTAAAATAAGGTGCAAAACTGACATATTTGTTACTGGTAGCCATTTCCGTGTAGTTTTTCTGGTGCATCGGGAAAGGACAAACAGTTTATTTATCGCTAACTATTGTTCAGTTAATCAATTTAGTTACATAATTTCCTAAAGGATTAATAAAGTATTGTGATTCCTTACTTCTGACAATTTTATAAGTACTACACTAATTTTAAATGTTTGCATTTTACTGAATTTTGTTTCTAACATTTTGAACACCCCATTCATATCAACAAAAAACATTTCAATAGCAGTGTGAACGATATCTTCCATAACCGTAGACTTTATTCCTGGGCTAACATATTAGACTACTGGGTGGATCCAATACACTGGCAATCGAAACAAGCTATTTAATTTGAGCTGTTGAAATTGGTTACATAATGAGAAGATGTGAGATAAAACAGAGAAGACCAATGACTGACAGTGCTGTCTGAAACAGTGTCAGCCTCTGGCCTATGGCCAGGTGGGGTCAAAGGGAGAGAGAGCAGCCAGTGAGTCCTGAGAAGAGCAGAGAAATAATGCATGGTAACTAAAGGTAAGGTACTCATCAAATATTCAAACGGTAGGAGGAGAGTGAAGGCGAAGACAAGAAAAGGCAGAGAGAAAGAGATTGATGCTGAATAGAATAAAACATCCAGACAGACAGTAAGGCAGAAAAAGCACACTAGACTTAAAATCAGTTTATAAACTCCAATAAGGGACTTGCTGGCCAGTTTAATACCAACCAGCTTCCTACCTTAGAAATGGCCCTTACAGGATTCACTGGCCATGCTTTCTGCCAGTGGTCAGTGATAAAAGGCAGAGAGGGACAGGCATTACATAAGACTTGCAGTGAATGCAAATTTGATTTGTAAAAACATGAGATAACCCTTTGTGCAATCAAAACAACACAAATCCAAGCCAGGCATAAAAAAGAAAACATTTGCAGGTTTTAAATATGCTGTAACAGTATAGTCCAACATATAAAGCACATATGACAAAAGAGGAGGTGGCTCAAGGTGTCAGGATCCACTGCAACTCACCTCTGGCACTTTGGGTGCTGGTCTGCGCGCCACTTTCTCCTCCAACACTTTTTCCTTGATAAGCACACAGGCCACGTTAAGGGAGCCCAACAGTGCGTTGGGCTTGAAGCCCAAAGACCGGCCCTCAGGAGACAGAACCTCCAAAGTGTGCAGAGCTGGATTCAGGTGGTAGCGACTACACAGCTCGACCAGCAGATCCATCAGTGCTTTACTGAGAGGGAAAGAGAGAGATAATAGGAGTGAGAGGGAAAGTGTGTGTGTGTATGTGTGTGTGAGTGTGTGTGTTTAAGAAAGAAATGCAGAAGGAGATGAGAAGAGAAGAAAGGGAGGCAGGACAAAAGCTAGGGTTACAAAGTCTTCGAAGCTTAGCTGAAGTAAAGAGAACGGAATGAAACAATGCCACACTCTCACTTGATGCACTTCAATGAAACAATGGGTGGTATTTTGATCTAAGCCATTTCCACAGACAAAATACAGATACAATGACAGCAGCAGTGATTTAAATATGAACATCAAAACATTGCCTTCATCTTAATTCTTTCTGTACAAATATTTTTCATTCATTTGAGGTTGATTGTATATTAGTAGCACCTTTTTCTGAGAATGTTCTTATCCATTTTAAACCCCTACAAAAATCCATGTTATTGTTTAATTTTGCCAAACTCTGACTGAAAAATAACACACTGTATGTGAAGTAGAACTAAAACCTGAGCGCGTCCATATGCTCTATAAAAGGTAAGGTGGTTGCTGAAGATTTCACCTGTGCAGTCCATCTAAGAGTCTTTACAAAAAAGGTAGTGACAAAGCACTGGGCATAAAAAATAATACCTCTGTCATTCACTTATGCCCATTGCTTTGTGTGCCTGTTTGGATTGCGGTGCTCATGTGGAGGCCTATAGTACTACTTGTCAATCCTCACATAAAGAAACCTAGAAACAGTCTCCAATGTTTTCTGGGAACAGAGATCAGATGACAGAACTGAGAGAGATACTGCTACAAAGAGCACCATTGACAATCACTAACACATGGATGCAGACTGCAACTAAAACCAAAAACAGACCCAGTGTCTGGTGTGCTTCTCGAGATTCATTTCATACAAAACATGCCAAAACATAATGACTATCTCTAAGTATTTACTCTATTTTTTTCTATGTATTTACTCTAGCACTGAATATATACCTCCCTGGTTCACATAGGGTCATTTTTAACCATGTTATGGTCAAGCATTACTAAGCTGTAGTTTCAAGTACCTATCGTAGATATTTAAAGTGTGACAAATTACATTACGAGGGTGCACAGGGCATGTAGATCATTCATGAAGTGTGACACTGCGGTCATAAAAATAATATATTAGGTGTAATAATAATATTAATAGGAGCATGACAACAAAAACACACAACCAGATAATAACTAAATAAGTAACTAACTGCCTAAGCAACAGTATTAATTCAGTAATAACATATACTATCATGCCTGCATTGTAAATGCCTAGTGCAATATCTGCACCACATTTTTCACTATTTTTAAATCCTACAAAATAAACCTGCTCGTGGTGATTGATTATAGCAAATATCCTAAAGCTTGTTTTATTTTGTCAATAGTGAGATCATGTTTATTTAACATGACTACTCGACTTTTGTAAAATAAGTTTGTGCTTTAAGAGAGCAGCAAAGGTGCGTCAACTAGAGCAAAGCCTCTGAGAGTTTCTGAGTCCTTTGTGAGGCACAACTTCCCTTAATCACAGGATTAATAAGGCAGGAATGAAAGTAAAAAAACAAACAAAGACTGGAACTTTACATTGATAACTGAAGTTTATGAGATCAGAAGAATGCAAAGATATGCCATATCTTTATTCAACCACTGTTTCGCTTATTTTAAAAGTAGAGAATTACGTCATCTCTGGTATAGTCATGACTGGAATGTGTTTAGATGAGACAGTCTGTCTTTTAAGTTCACAAAACATAAAACTAAAAAGTCCCAAGCCCATAACTATAAACAAGATAAAATTATATGTTGCAATGTGCTGGCACATTCCTGTATGTGCTATTTTTAGTCCTTGAATTTAATCACTAACTAACTATCACTATAGAATATAACAGGTGATATAAGTCTATGAGGAGTCTGCACTTTGACCTTAGGGTGGAGATAGTGAATGAGCCTTTGTATGAATGATTTGTGTTTACCCCTTTGTCATTGTCATAGTTTGCCGAGGCAAACTGCGTGGCGTGCGAAGAGAGGACCCAGGTGCAGACATTCTCAAACTCAAACTTAACTGATGATGAACTGTTTATTAAAGCAGGCAGAACAGTACAAAATAAAAGGGTGAAAACAATGCAAACTAAGCAATAACCTAAACTGGGGTTTAGGTTGAAGAACATGAAGAACCCTGGCAAGTAGAAAACATAGGGAAACGCTAAACATGGCAATGTGGTGAGGAAAACCTGAAAGCAGGACATGGCAAGGGAAAACGCAGATGATCCGACAAAGACTGAATGAGAAGGCACAGACTAAATACACACAGGAGGCTAATGAGAGAAGTGGGAACACATGGGGGAAACAGCTGACACACATGAACATAACGACGTCACAGTGGAAGAGTAATACTAGACACAGGAACACAAGACCTCTTCAAAATAAAACAGGAAACATAAGACGCAGACATGACAACCTGAACTTGACAACGTAAGACACAGACATGAAACACATGAAGGGCAAGGGAGACTTAACAGGGGTGGAAGACACAAGGGGAATCTAATAACAAAGATCTAGAACAACCTAGGCATGATAAAAAATGAACTTAGAAAACCTGAAGAGCTTAAACATATACTAAAACTCAAAACGCTGGGTCAAAAGACCCAGGACCGTGACAGTCATAGCAACAGGTTCTGATGTTTTAAGCAGCATTGATCATAATATGACCATCTTCTATTAAACATAGAAGGTCATACAAGGTCTTACCTTCATAGTGTCATAACAACCCGTGGTTTGTACAATATTTAAAAGTGGAATGGGGGGCAGAGCCTTCAGCTTTCAGGCCCCTCTTCTATTATACTAGTTTTGCATGTTAGAAAGCCTCTATGACAATAATATGATACATAGTTTTTCTGGTGATGAGCATACAGAGGCATCTGATGGTGATACATTCTCTATAGTTATTAAAAGAGTCTCTTGTTGTTTTATACAAGATAGACATCCCCAGTTTTCTGCCCTAGAGACAATTGCCTCATTAGGGACAGAGAGCACTAGCAGGTCAGCCACTGACTCTCTGGGACAAAAAGCTTGTGTTGGAAATTGGAATGGAACCCCCCAACGAGGCCCCGCTGGCACAGCGAACAAAACATGCACAGGAGCAACAAACATACAGTTTTTCTGGTGACTGAATGAAGATCAACCTATAGAATCATATCGCAGAACTAACAATAAACTAAGGTTAGATTCGATTTGTATTTCCAGATATAAATAATAAAATAGCTACAGATATATGAAGATTTTATAGTCAAATAATATGAGATTAATGGGCAAAACTTTTGGTCATGACACATGTGACAATAAAATGAACAAATCAAAACTATGTTTGATATGTGCTTGTGTGGGCCTGTTTTTCTCACCTTCCATCCTCAGTCACATAAATCTGGTTGCCCTGTGGCAGGGTTAACTGTAAATCCACTGTGGCCCTCAGGATGTTCTCCTTGGCCTCCATGCCTGATGTCCCTCCCCCATCAGGTGTAGTGGTTCTGAAGATATGGCGTGGAGCGGGTTGAGGGGCCGGTGGTGGAGGTGGGGCATGGGCCTTCATCCTCCTTCTTGGTGATGAAAGTTGGAGAGATACACAAATAAGAATATTTTTTCTTTTTCAGGCCATCCTTTTCATATGATACAATACTTTAAAATTTCCTAATGACATATTTATTTTTATACAAACAAATTATATATTATAAATGTCTGTTTCCTCTGAATCATTACTGGTTTTTTTTCTGAAGTTCAGTCAGTTGCACAACATGACAGCCTATGAATACAAACCACTGCTACCACATCAGGGGCAGCCGGAATACTAATGTTGACTTTTTTTCTATCTTTCTGTTTCTGATTATGACATAACCTTCCCTTCATTTAGATTACATAACAAACTACAGACACGCCAAGATGATTATTTTGGTTATCAAGATCTCTGAGCCTTTTGGAGCTGTTTAATCTATCTGGTCTATTGCCTCTTTAATATCACTCCTACACTCCTACAATCAATGCCTGCTATCAAACAGCTTTCCAAAGGCAAATTAACATCTTTGCTTTGACAGAAACAACACCCCTCATTAGGGCTGGGCTATATCATACCGTTCACGGTAATACCGGTATTAATGTTGGGCAATGATAAGAAAATGAAATATCGTGATAGAATATGGGTAAAACGCGCATGCGCAGTGCCTACGTTTACATACGCACATGGCGGTGACGTAGAATGAGAAAAGCGAAAACAGATCGTTAAATGAAACGGATGAACCAGAACTGGTTTGTAAAAATGCTGCAACTTCAGTGGTGTGGAACTGGTTTAGTTTTCGTCCGTCAGATACACAACAAAGCACTGTTTTTGCTAGAACATGCTAGCGTGCCGTCGTTATTACCGTGTTGTTTGGACAATACGACACACTTAAAATCAATCCTTTGATTTTTCTGAAAATCGACAGTGCCCCTTATAATCCCGTGTGCCTTATGTATGAATTCTGGTTGTGTTTACTGACCTCTAAACGATTTTATGTACACGGCGCTCGAAAATCTGTCAAATGTTTTAGTACGACTTTGCTAAGCTACGAAGCCGCACCGCTTGATGGATTGTCGGAGCATTACGGCATCGTAGGCAGGAGCCTCGCGGAGTGATACTGTGCTTCAACATAATATTACCGTATTGTGTGTGTATAACCTCTTTTTAAGTTTTGTGGATATTATACATGGTTATGCTGAGGATATGTCGGCCAGTTTCCACTGGAAATGCCTTTTGATTAAACTGTCAGCAAGGAATTTGCACTGTTACATTTTTATATAACTTTAATGCACATAAAAAACAGCTGGTTGTTTATGTGAAAATACATTGATGGGTTTTTGGTTTTTTTGCACTAATAAAGTTGTGGAGTTGTAAAGTATTTTGTCTGGTGTCAATTATATCGTCAGTTATATTGTTATCGTAAATTTTCAAATGTATATCGTGATAAATATTTTTGGTCATATCGCCCTGCTCTACCCCTCATTCATTTTCATTCCACCCCTGAGGAGAATCTATAAACATATCTGAACATATGAATCAACAATGTTATAAACAGTAATACAAAATACAAAATTGAGCTGACAGAACTGTAGCAGCGTTGAGAAAATTAGAAATTCTATTGGGGGGTTTTTTCTTAACAGAAATAAAGGAAGCCATAAAGTACTGAATGAGCCAGGGTGCAGACCACGCATCATTGAATCTCTTTAAAATACTTTTATGAAAATCACAAATTAAAAAAACAAACGCAGATGCAAAACATACTCCAGCCACACAGCTCCTCATGAGCACTGTGACAGATGTCAATGACAAGCTCCTTCTTGTGTGTTTGACCTCGGCTAAACATAAACTGTACTTGCCCTGACACACACAGCTGATTAGACAGAAATGAAACAGTTCATTCTCTCAGCAATGACAAGTGCCATATGATTAAGCACACACTCACTCTCTCAAGTATTAGCCTTGGATAAGAAAAGAAAAAACATCCCACTCACATCAAAAACAGTCCTTGTGCTGATTAAGTGTTCCGAACGTGTTATATATCAGACTGTTTAACTCTCGTAAGGATTCGGGAGACACCCCGAAGAATCAGTGTAAGCATTTAATTGTAGACTCCGAAGTTGTTCAATCCAGTATTCTCGACGTTATCCCTGCCCAGTTTAAAGATAGCAAAATGAAGGACGTTTGCACATGGACATAGCACAGTGAGTGGACTCTAACCTGGCTAAAGTTAACCATTAACAGCTACGTCACATATCAACTAACTCGCGCCCAAAGGGCTCATAGAGTCATTGACTCATTATCCAGTGCAGTGAGAATGTTTCACTTTTTGGAATCACAGTGCACGTCATTTCTAATTATTGACTAGAAAATCTCTGACTATATACGCACCTAAAACTGTGTGTAGTGATGAAAGAGCAGACTTACAGACCTGTAACTGTGAGAGACTTTTTGCATTTTCCTGTTAAGTCTGAGTCTTTTAAGGTAAACAGCACAGGGCTCTGTGGAACTGTGGGACTGGGTCCTGGCCAGGCTTAACACAGGCAGCTAGTATCCTCCTCTCTCTTTCGCTTGCTGTTTGTCTCACCGTAACATTTCCCTTTCCCTCTCTCTCTCTCGCTTTTCCTCGCTCAAACATGTACAAAGACTCCTTTAGAAGAAGCCTAGTCTCCCACAGAGTTAGAATGAGCGTAAACAGAGAGAAAGAGTGGGAAAGTAAAGAAGCACCAAGGAACGCAACGCAAAAGGAAACCCAGCTCTGGCACAGGGGGGCAGTAAGTGCTGCTGAAGAGACTAAGTTACAATGCTCACACACATACACACCTGCACACACAGAAAAGGTTACTAATGGATAGTTCATTTTACTTGACAAAACAGCATTAACAAGGATGGATTTCTTTTGCTGGCCTCTATTAAAATTCTTTTAAAAAATTCGTCCACAATACTTTCTGCACAGGAGTACACATCAGTTTCCCTTCTAATAAAAAGAAGTCTATAGCAATGTATTCACATATATAAAATAATTATTGGTTTATACAGCAATGTCAGAAGTTTTTAACCCTCAGCATCAGCCGGGCTCCAGTCTACGGTGCATCTGAAATTAGAACATGTGGGCAGCTATAAAAACTTACCAGAAGGCACATAAATAAATATTTGAAAACATGCTTTACCTCTTCTATAACCTGAATATTACTATGCTCAATCTTGATCAAGACACTTGGGTTAAATCGTGACTGAATGTTAAGGCATGACTTTGTGTGGTGGCACACATATTACACTACAAAATGTAAACACTGCCAATGTGTACGTCAGAGTTAAGATTATTCCTGTTTGATAAAAAGATTGCATAATACTAAATACACACTGGAGACCACCTTCACTTTGTTTTTAAATAAGGGAGGAATAAAGGTTAGACAATGTATCATTTATCCTTATTTGTCAGGGAAACACTGAGTAAATGGTCCCACGTTCCAAGATCTTATCAACCCAATATCCAAATATACTAGTGCATGACCCTAGTATATTATCCTCTATCAGAACCATCAAAACACATTTTTGAGTGGGTTGAGCAGGTGACCCATATGCTGAAAGGCTACTGCAGGATCCCTGGCACACTTCTTTATTTATCTGTTAAAAAAGGATTCTTTTACATTTAATTTATAAGAAAAAAACATTAAGCTTAATCTAGATAAAGCACAAAAAATATTTTTATGTTTTGTATGTCTTATCAGAATTAATCATTTATATTTCTTTCATGTATTTGTCCAGTAATCACACATTTGAAAAGTCAGACTTACGTTTTCACCTGATTACGCAATAGACACAGAGTGTGCAGCACACATCCGGGACACTCAGGTTCTCCCTCCACACATGCATCTAGTCAGCATACCCTTTGAGTGTCATGGTGTCCCCATGGCAACCTATATTTACACCACTTGACTGCAAAAGAAGGCAGATCTTAGTCCAGTAGCAGCTGTGGATTGGAGAGGCATGCACACCCAGGGTGAGTGACCCGGAGAAACACCAGTGAACAAGAGACAGAGTGTGGGAGACTGAAATTGGACATATGAGCCAAGTAAAGCATTTGTTTGCAGTTGCTAGTCACAAAACCTTCTAATTCAGCATATGTCTTGATGCTCATATTACTATCAATGTGCTTAACCCCCACCGCATCTCAATGTCAAGTCTGGAAATGCCAGCTTCATCCTCTATATTCACAGTCTCACCGCTGCCCCTCTCACTACAGCAAAGTGAAAATTACAAAGCATAGAGAAGCAAATGAAAAAATGTCAACATTTATTTTTGAACCTCTGATTTTCTTAACAGACATACAAACAAATGTGTTGCCATAATAATGGTCTAGGCTTGCAGGCAGCATACAATCATTAGCTCTCCTCAGACTGATAAATCATATCCGGTTTTACTGTCTCATTTGCCCAAATGCAAAATATTTCACTAAATTTGCATACAAGCTGTAACCTTATTACATATTATAAATAGCCCTGAATTTGCAAATAGTCTGAGGCTCCAGTGTTAATATTTTTAACTTGTATGAAACTTTAATTTACCTGATTATCAAGTCCTGACTTCTCCAAAAGAACCAAGTTAGGGCTCTGCAGAGTCTGATCAACATGTGTGCAGAGACCGTAATAACCCGTGGGAGATTAACAAAAAAAAAAAGAACACACACACCACACACACAACACCGCAGGTGCTAAATGATTTGTTACTCATGGGATCAATTAGGTTGCTTACACTCTTAAACAGTTAGCTAACGCAATAACCTCAGATGGAACCAGCAACCAGTAATCCACGGTTGTGGTCAAACTGTCTTTTTTTTTCTTAGAGGACGGACTGAAAGGACATGAGGTATCTAAAAGGCAGTCCTGCTTAAATTCTTTAAATGCTAATCAAAGCTGGTTCAGTGCTTGAGCACAGGATGTACCAGACCAGCTTTTACAAAAGGATAATACCATCCCACTGCATTAGCTACATTTAAAGGTTATCAATATTTTATAAATGTAACAATTATTTTCTACAGTTAGACTGGTGCTAATTTATATTTAAGTATGGACAAGAGCAACTATTCGTATTGTAACAACCTTTTTGTTTCGCTGCTATTTCTAGCATGTAAGGGAAACAATATTTTTTAAAAAGTTGATGTTTTTTATAGCCTGCATAAAACATGGCAAGAATGCACAGGACAAAATATTTACAGCTGTCTCTGAGTGATCTTTGGGACATCACAAATTCACCACAGCCTTTTGCATGTGCACGCGTTTAGCACTGCTAAAGTATTCGTCTGTCTCCTTTTGATTTTTGCTTCACGTCATTCCTTGACCTCATGGAAGACCTCAAGGAAAAAATGATTAGGACGTAGGATGTAATTTCACCAACGATTTAACCACAACCCAGAGTATTTATTTCACAACTAAAGAGAAAAATCCACCTACTGTGGATAGCACCACTACACATCAACCCTCTTTTTTGTATTCATCTCTTTTGACATATATAGTTATCATGTCTGCTTGTGACCAGTGACTAAGAGACATGCTGTAAACAGTTTAGCACAAAACATGTACCAAGACAACCACAATTCTCCAAATACAGGAACAGGAAGCTGACTTAACAGACTGTCTGCAGAGCTGGAAAAATCATGCCAGTTTTTTCCTTTTCTTATTTGGTCTTTTTTGAACATTTATTAACTGGCCTGTTCCCAAGGGCATTTCACTGTGTTCCAGCTACATTGTGGTAAAGCTCACGGGTGGCAAACAGACCAACAGAAGTAAGAGAACAAAAAAAGACAATAAATGGTTAGTAAGAAAGAGAGAGAAGAGGGAATCTCAGGTGGCACAAAGCCTTGTGTCGAGGGGGAACAGGGGGAAAGGGAATAATAAGGGTGGAGCAAAGAGTGGAATGTAGAGGAACAACAGCAGGAAATAATAATTAGTTTATTCTCTATTCCCTAAGCTGCTGCTTGTTCAATTAGAGAGAACTCCTGCTGGAGTGACAGGAAGAAAAGAAGAAGCAAAAATTAAAAAATATAAATATATAACACAAATCAATGAAAAGCTTCAGAAAAGCTGAAAAGTGAAATATTATCACAGCATTTGTGGGGAGAAAGTACAAAAGCATTCATTCATAACTTTTGGCAGAAAGCCATGCCTTAAAGGAAGGTTTGCCAACGTGAAAAAAGACTGCATGCGCTCCCTTCTGATACCCTTTATGTGTTTAATAATAATAGCTTAAAAATGTCACATGTTGGTAAATTACTGATATGATTACAGGTTATTTCTTATCTTTCTCTGCAATGAAGGCAAAAGCAGGGAGAAACATTCCAAGGTTAAACATGTGCAAATCTATCACATTGAACACTCCTCTGCTTTATCACATCAGCTAGATGAATCCACCCAGCTTTAGTCACACACATGCAGTCCGTCTGTCTTCCTCTGTGACAAACACACATACCACAGAGACTAACATATGACAGCAGGCTTCCAGAAATAAATCTGAGCAGTGCATAACAGCTGCATAATACAGGCAGATACAGTGTACTGTAGATACTGTCAAATATACAAGCACTACTTTGTTGTAAGGTGTCTGCTAGTGCTTTTTTTGCAGGGGAGGGAGGGTGGGGGCAGAGGTTGACAAGTGGAAGAAAACAGAGTGGATAATGTAGTGAACCTAAGGATCACGATAGTTTATAAATAGGGCCAGTCTAGATGTCTGAAATGTCACTGATATAACGAAGCATTGTGCTGGAGTAACTATCTTATGAGCATAAGTGCTGCCTGATAGTGCGCTGCCCAAGGACCGATTAATTTCATCCTACTGTGCCTGGCCTTGTAAAATGCACTGTTGTTGTTAATTAAAGGAGTAGCACTTCCAGTTAATTTAATTAATAAGCTAACTACTTCACATAAAGATTATATGCCAGTCTTGTGCTTTTGAGCAAATATATTCCATCAGCGTGTGCTGAACAGGCTTGCAGAAGCACTGCATCCACACCCTCTCTATTTTAAACGGGATGGCCTGAGAGCTAGATGCAGACATTACCAGATACATACTGCACTACTGCCAACAACGCATAGCCTCAAACGCAACCCTCTCTCTCCCATCTCAGCTTTCATGAGTTAAATTTAACTCATCATAAAAATAACGTCCAGCTGTTACCATGTACGCCCTTTGCTAAATATGCGCACTGTATAGGCTTCCGAGCAAAGACAAAAAGAAGGGAACTCCCTTAGTCAGCAGCCCTGAGCTAGTGGCCGACCACATGAACCTTAATATTTTATGAAGTGGGTGTGAGGGTTGGAAAGGTTACGTCTGCTTCTGTCTTAAAATCATCTGAGACACCAGCTAGGAAAAGACATACAGTATGCTAGCTTAGATTACTCTTAGTCTATCTATACGTGTGCAACACAAATGGCATTCAAATGCTATGCAAACAGTCAAACAGTAAGAATGGCATTTGAGTTCAGCGGACACAACTTCAAAGTAACGAACGTTTTTGACTGTAGCTAGGCGAGACCTCTCTTCATATACATCACTTATTAGCTCACACAGACATCCACATAGAACAGGACAGGCAGCGTGGCATGCAGTAATTACCTCTGGGTGTGTGTATTTGTATGCATGCATACAGAATTTATCTGTAAAATCTCCAACCCCATCTTCCTGGGGGTGTGTTTTTGATTGGGCACCAAAACAAATAAACCAAAAAAACTGCAGATGTGTTTAAAGTAGGATGTGTGGCCCACCAGCGATGAAGCACATGGCAGCACAAATCTGGACGTTGACGATGGTAAGGCTGTTTTATTTTTTTTGCTCTTTGCGCTTCAAGAGGCCCTTTGAACAGCTAATAAGTGGGACCAAATGTGAGGTTTGGGTGGATGATTGTTACTGGGGACTGAACCATGTGACCAAAGTAAACTCACAAGGTTCTGACGTCACATGCATCAACGGCGTCTCAAGAAAAGAGAAAAGAATTCTTATTAAACTTCTACCACCTCAGTAAAACACTTTGAAGGATGGAAGAAAAGAAAAAAACAAGTGGGGAATTCTGTAAATTTGTAATTTACTTTAGTGGTTCTGCTTTAATTAATTCTCCATTTATTTAAGCCACTCTGCTGTTTCCTTATTGCTTCTGTGGGGTCGTGTACTAACCATAAGACCATGAAATAAAGCCATATTAAACAGACGCTTCTGCTCTCAACCTCGCTCGGCACACAAACAAGTACAGAGGCAGTCGCTTACTGACACACAAACACCCCAGGTCCAGACATGCAGAGGAAAACACCAGTGTGCTCATTAAGACTTCGAGAAAGAGGACTAGTCTGGTATAAATACAATGAACACACACTAAAAAAAGAGGGTGAGGTTAAGTAATGAAAACTATTTTGCTTCAGACGAGGACACATGTTGTCGAATGTTCATCCTGACTTTTTGTAACGTTCTCACTGGGAAATCATTTGTTTCTATTATTCAATTCAATTTCATTTTATTTACACAACAACTGTCATCTATACATCTTATATTGTAAACTGCAGACCTCACAGTATTACAGAAACAAACAAAAACAAGCACAAAATAAGCCAACAACAATCAAACGTTATATTCATGCCTAATTAGACTTTCTTTAAAGCTTAGGAACTAAGGCCTTATTCAGTCCAACTTTGCACTACTGATAAAAACAGGCTTTGTAAGCACTGATACACAATCAAACATGCACATGCTCAGATTTCACTAGCCAGGTACAAAAGTTTAAAAAAGAAAAAAAAGAAGAAAAACAATCAACGGTCTCTTCCCAGACTGTTTGACTGTGCTGCATGTTAATGCAGTTTTATGAGCTGTGTTTCACGAGGGCGGCACTACGTAGTAAAGTAGCTACTCCCTGTGTGATGACGAAAGAGAGATCACAGAACAAAAGTTGTCAAGGTAGATTTAAATGGGAATACCTGTCACATAAAGAGCAGATAAAAAGCCATTTTGCTTCCACTGCCAGCTACCTCCGTGACCTGTGCGCTTTATAATTTGGCCAACAAGCACTTAAGAGTCTGGATTCACTGTAATTAAGAGTATCTGGTTAAAGGAACCTTTGCTTTAAAGGTCACAGCAGGAGAAAAAAGAAAAGACCAAAATTTTATTCACCTCATCAACACTATCAAGTGTTGCTGGTATTTCCCCTGAAGAACATCACATTTTACTGTTTATACGATAGTGAACGATTACTACATAACTACAGCACATGGACGATGGCATTTTTATGGTGTCCCGCTGAGTAAAAGGTATGACTCATCTAAATTAGATCAGAATTGACAAGGTGAATGACAGGTGCTCTCAAGTACACAGGTATGACCATAATTAGCACCCAAGTACCACATAATGATGCTGAAGGACAGAGCAGCTCACCAGGACATTGCACACTAATTTTCTTTTGCTGACCACCCAGTAAAATACAAAACAAAAAAAACAGACACTGACTATTATGACATATTATTAAAAACATAGGCAGATGAAGGCTATAATTTGGCCTTTTATATCTTGCCTTTCTACCCCTGGACAACAAAAACAAACAGACTGGTAAATATAAATCAGCAATACTGCTTTTAGGGTGGAAAACACTTACTTTTATCCGCTTGTAGCACAACAACATGTGAAAGACTAAGACCTGCAATCATAGTGTGTGGACTCTGTCGTCAACAATAGCATGTTTTGGCATTCAAATGTACAGTAGATGATAAGGAGTTACTTGGTATGATCTGTTGGAGTGTGCCCTAATATAAGTTCTCATAACATGTAGGATAATCAGGTTGCATTTAGTTTATGTTTGGTTTTAAATGGCAGGCTCAATATGCAACTGGCGGCCCCACCCAAACTACACAATTAAAAGGAGCCTTTGGAAAGTACAGTTCACAGTTGTTGCTGTTCCAGCACCAGATCTTGATTAATGTCTCTCCATGAAACACCAAGGACACAGTTAAAATATTATGTGCTTCTAAGCCGCTCATGGTTTTTTCTATGTGTGTGGCAAACAGACTGGGCTGCTGGAACACTCTCTGTTGTCGGTGCTGACTATAGGCTGTGTGTTATTACTGGGCAGTCATATACACTTGAATGGGCAACGGGCCTATCTACAATAATTCATTGCCGTGAAAACAAACTTATAACAAATAGCACCCTATAATATCGCGGGAACATTAGAACCGAACCCATTAGTAGGTTATGGCTTTCATAGTAAGACTAGAAATTAGAGACTGTTATTCAGCCAAGGCGAATTCCCAGCTGACATTATTACAATTATCCAGAAACTTACGTAAACAATCAGAAGAAAAAACACTCACACGAACTGAGTTGTAAATAGTCTGGCGTGTCGAGTGTTTGTTTAGAAATGGGCTACTTACCCTAAAGGCGGCTTTGAGGACGCGCTCATCGCTGAGACTGCCTCCAACTTGAGATTAGCGGGGCTCGCTCCCAAAATGCGCTGTTACTCAGACTCGGTGGCTAACCATGATGTTGTCACCTGCGAGTTTTAGCATCATACTTACAATAATTTATAGTCGGCAAATTTTCTAGTATAACTCTAACAGGGAAAAACTGTCTATAAGAGTGCACAACAAGTGACAGTGTGCAAAGATGAGTCAGTCTGCTGTGAGCTGAAGCATACCAGCCGCAAACTGTCCCCGGAGGCTAGCAACGACCTAACAACATTAACACTATTGCTCACTATTTTTAAGTTATAGTCTATCCATGCTGAAGATTCTTACTGAGTCATTCGGACTGAGTAACTTGTCATATCCACTTGTTGTAATCTTCGTATCCCTTCGCGAAGTTGTCAAGTCAACTGAACCATTAAAAAGACTACCGGGATGTCCTTCCAAACTAAAGGTTTCCTTTTAAAAACGCTCATTTCAAAGTCTTTCCGTCTTTGTGCGACTCTAATGAGGGATATATATTAGCTCCACAGAAAACATCTACGTTATAACTGTGCTATTTTCCCTACTGTACCTCGCGTGAGGACAATCTTGTAGCGCTTAAAGAGCATTAACGCTTTTATTTAGAAAGGAATCCCAAGCGATTTCCGTTATCTACATACTCTTACTTTGCAGAGATTCTCTTCAGCCCGCTTTCGTCAGCAGATCTAATGTCAATCATCCTCATCGGGACTTCATTCAGCGCCAACTGGAGAGCGTCGTTACGAATACCGTATAGAAATAGCCTACTACCAAAACACAAAATATAACAACATAGCGTGTGTACAAACAGTAATATGAACTCCAATTAACACACACACACACACACACACACACACACACACACACACATACACACACACACACACACACACACACATCTATCTATCTATCTATCTATCTATCTATCTATCTATCGTATTATTATTATTGTTATATTTTGTTTGATGTCAGGTCTACAGCCGCCAAAGTCTGAGTCGTAGCTTCTAGGTGATAATACTTTATTTAAATTCTGCAATGACAATTCAAACCTTTTCTCCCAGCATGCTTTGTGCCACGAGAAAGCGTAGACATGTAGTCAAAACTGTCCACCACAAGAGGTCACCATAGACCATACAGTAATCACTCAGCGACTCTACTTTAAACATTATAAAAGTTATAGGTCTTATTAGGTTAAGAGTAGACTTTCTGTGGGTACACTGGCTATACTAAACGGTTTATAAAGATATTTATGTGGAATGTATGATATGAAGCAGAGGAAGAAGAGGAAGTAGTAGAGGAACAAGATGAAAAAGAAAAAGGAAAGTGAAGCTGGACGTGTGCAGGCTAAAACAAAATAACAATCAATCAAACAAACAAACAAACAAACAGTATTTGAACAATAATAACAAGTCCACCTATAGCCACAATAAAAATTCCTCTTTAAGCCTTTAAGCTAAAAGAAAAAAAAAAAAGAAAAACTACAGTCCTTTTCTCATGATGTGAATAAGGTGTGTAACCACATGTTATGTGTTGTTTGCCAGATTTGCTTGATAGTTGTTTGGTAATTCTCACTTCTAGACAAACAGGAAACTCTATTGGCACCTCTATTTCTGCACACCTTGTACTTGCAGACTTTAAGAGTGATAATTCATCTGTACACATCTGAAAGCATCACATGAGGAGCTGTGAAGCGTAATTCCTGACTCTACTAATTTGAAGAGCAATCAGTGAGATATCACTAAGTCAGGTGAATACATCAAATAAATATTCACTGTCAGGGTTAATTTAGTTTTAAATCAATTCAATTGTACTCATATAGCACCAAATGGAAACAACAGTTGACTCAAGGCACTTACGATGGTATATAGTGACACTGGCCTGGTGAACTTTTAGACTCATAAGATTTGTCTTATATTAGTTGCAATGGTGATTTAGGTCAAGTTTTCATAAAGCAGTAGAATCACTTCGATTCATGAGAAGGAGTGACAAACATTCAGAAGAAAAGACTACCTATGACAGCTCATAAGCAGCTCATAAGGAAACTGTGTCCAGGTCTGAGTCTTGCACAGCAGGACAAATCCACAACTAATATCATATCAAGACCTAGATGCAGGTCATCCTGTCCAGATTCATTCACAACAGCCTGATTTTTCTCGACACAATCTGCAGTCTTTATTTAAACAGATCATCCCCCCCAAACTACTGAAATAACTCTGTCAAAGCTAAACTATTTCTTAAAACATGCTTGCCTTTACCGTTGAAACTAACGATTGAAAAACTTTTTTTTTTCAGTTAAATGTGAAACAATGACTGAATTCTGACTATGGGTGTGAGTGAGCCATTATTTTTCAGTTAAGGCTGACATTAGATCAGATTAAAAATGGTTACAGTGTGGGAAATTCAAGCAGAGTTTCTTTGAAATCCTATTAAGCATTTCTTATCCATTAATAACAAAAATAAAGAAATTCTTGTCTTAAAAAAAGGGAGGCTGCTATATTCCATCAGTAGATTAAAATGTTACTAAATAATTACTCAAACACTGGAATAATCATGAACTGTAGTACAAACTGTTTTTATTTAACTAAAAAACGGACTTGAGGGCAGATCACAGGTCCATCAATGATCTGTCTGATCTGTTTCTCCACATTTTTATCATCAGTTTCTGTCACCCACATATACTTACAGTTATAAAGATTTAATTGTCTTTATAATATGTATCTAAATATAATCATGATTATTAAAAAATTAAACATGTCCTCTGCCCATTGGATTAAAATGGTGTTGCCTTGGTGAATGCTGGGTTCTTTTTTTTTTTTTTTTTTTTTTTTTTTTTTTTTTTTTTTTTTAAATGACATCAGAAACAGCAGTATGCGACATTACGTGATGGCAGAGCTTCAGTTCATCCTTTGTCATTTTTTTTTTTTTTTTTTTTTTTTTTTTTTAATAAATAGGACAGGGGGAATGAATGAGAGAGAGGGGGGGAGAGAAAGAAAGAAAACCCAAGGGGAGAAGAGACGGTGAGAAGGGGGGGGAAGAGAGACAAAAAAAAAAAAAAAAAAAACTCCTGGGTCACCTGTATGGAGAAAAAACAAACAAACAAACAAACAGAGGAGACAGCAAACAACAAAGAGCAACATAATAATAGAGAAAACAAAGCACCATCACAATAAACTAGCTAGTCATAGATATCAGTATTTACTAAGTAATAAACGATATTGTGCAGTACGCAAGATAGACAGCGCATGGGTTCTTTATTTCCCTACTCACCCATGTGCCAGGGTTACTACTCAGAATTGATTCAACTTACTCTGATGAGCTTTTCTTGGAACAGTTTCCTGTTCCAAGAAAAGCTCTGAGTTCAGCAACTGAGAGTTGCTGAACTGAGAGTTGCTGAACTCAGGGTTTATTTTTAAGCTGTTTTAAACTCAAAATTTGATGAACTTGTTTCCTGGAAATAGAGCCCAGAAAGCAAGTTTCCAACATGTTGATATAAATAACCAGGGTAATCCCTCGTGTGTGAGCTCCCCTAATATTGGAGAAGTAGATAGAAGAAGTAGATACAAGTTCATTATGAAAAGAGTGCCTGGTACACTGTGCAAAAATGGTAAATGGCCTGTATTTGTATAGCGCTTTTACTAGTCCCTAAGGACCCCAAAGCGCTTTACACATCCAGTCATCCAGTCATATCACTAAGTCAGGTAGGTGAATACATTTTGACAGTGTTTGAAATATATGCAGTGTGATGTTTTGCATGATTTTGGAAATATGTTTGCACTTTAATGTGTAAAGCTTAAGGGTGTACACATTGCTGTAGGGATTTGAATCCAAAACACTGTCACCTAATTTTTTTTCTATCCTTGTACTACTCTGATTGGAAATTGTTTGCAAAGAACAAAGAACAACGCGAGGATCAGTGTCTCTCCAGAATCTGCTATATAGCGGTTTTTGTTATCTATGACCTTGTCTGCTTTTTCCTTCCTCTTTGTGACGTTGAGTAGAAGGTGGGCAGGGGTTCCTGAAGGGAAGCAGACTTGTTGACACTTATTTAATAATGCTTGGTGGCAATTCTCTCCCCTGCAATCAAGCGTTTGGGAGGAAGTATGTCATCGATCTGTTTGTCTGTCTGTTTGTTAGTTAGTAACAATATACTAGGCATAAATACATTTGAATACACACACAGAATGTTTCACAAAAAACAGACTGAAATACAGACACAAATTCCCTGTCCTCCAGCCTCTCCTGTTCCCTGTTCTTATTTTCTTTGTCTTTTTTTGTGGCAGTTTTGGATTTTGTGATTATTAAGAACTTTTCTGACCTCAGGGTTACTCCCAGTTTTACTTTATTAGCTTGTATCTCGTGTGTCTTGTCCCAAATTTTACTTCCTGTATGTTATTTCCCTGTGACAGTCCTCCTCCTGATTGCACATGTATTCACTTACAGGCGTGTCTGTCTTTGGTTTTATATGTGGCGTCTGTTGTATTCTTCAGTAACCTCACTTGTGTGCTGCCTGCCTGTTTCTTGGATTCAGTTTGCAATTTTTTTCCAGCATTTGGATTTTGTTTGGACTCTGCATATTTGGATTTTCCAACTTCCAAAATAAAGGTGCGTTTTCTGCGTATTAACAGCTCCCTGTTCAGCATCTGGGTCCTGTCATTCCATACAATATGACACGTCCTGACCTTTTATGCCTTTGATCTCACTGTGGAAAGCATTTTTATCTCTTGGACCTATGCTCAGCTTCTTCTTTTTCTTTTTTTAAGCTTAGAGTTAACTTCATTCAGGCTATCGTTCCATTTCTTAAAAACACATCATGACACTGCCCAGATTCCATTAGACAGGGAAAAAACAATTTCACTTCCTCACCGAAAAGAAAACTTTATTCACCTCAATGACTCTATCCATTGCTGCCGATTTTGTCTCGAAGAACACCGCGCTTTAATAGACGTGGAGCTACTACTGCGTAAATACGTTATATAACTGCACAGCACGAGTTGCATGTTTTTAGAGTTTTTCACCACAAGATGACGATAAAGACCATGCATAAAATAGCAAGAATCGCTCTATAAAGAGTCATAAATATGCACCAGAGACGTACAACGAAACCAAGATCAAGGGAAAAAATATTTTAATATTATTAATATTTTAATAACAATACAAAACAAAAAATCAAAACAAAACGACATTAAAGACATATGAAGAGAGAGATATATATATGGAAGCTAAAATAGAATAATTTGTAAAAAAAATCTCTAATTTGCCTTTTAATAGTGCAGCCCATTAAATAAATAAATAAATAAATAAATAAAAACTTCATCCATCCATTGGTTCCCGCTTATCCTTTTCAGGGGGGGCGCTGAAGCCTATCCCAGATGTCATAGGGCGAGAGGCAGGGTCCACCCTGGACAGGTCGCCAGTCTGTCGCAGGGCTAAATAAAACCTTTTTAAAATTAATTTTACTTAATTAATTTTTTAAGAGGAAACTCTTAAAGCTAACTCTGGATAGAAGTCTTGAACAAATGCTAATATTTAATGCGTGCACATTTCTTATTCAAAGCTGCAAAATGTGACAGGAAATGTGGCAAACCAAAAGATAACCAGATACTGCAAACCTGTCTGATTAAAAGAGATAAATAATTACCTTAACTTTAAGGAACTTTAAAAAGAGTAACATTTTATGAAACTGGAAAACACGAATAGCAACATGCATTTCAAAACGTTAATGACAAACTGTTTGGGCCTTTAAGCAAAAACTAACGGCTGTTTTCTAAAGGTGTGAAAATGTGTGTAATCATATGCTGTGCTGTTCTTGAATTATTTTTGGGTGTCTAGATGGTAAGCTCAGAGTTTAAACTGATAAAGATCTCACCCAAGGACGTACAGGAAACGACATCTGCACTTCTGCTTCAGTACTACTCATTATCAGACTGCAGCATTAAGACTGTTATTTATCTCTCCACATCTAAAGCTATCGTCGCATCAACAACAGAGGGGGGAAAAAACGAGCCTTGACACGTAATTCCTGACTCTACTTGGTTGGATTAGCCATCACTGAGATATCACTATGTCAGGTGAATATATTTTAACATTAATCCCGAATTTGGGATATTTGCAGTATAAACAATTTTTTTGTGTTATAATGTGTAATGGTAAGTCTGTATGCATTGCTTTAAGAATTTAAATTCAAATGCTGTAATACGGCAAATACTTGTTTTTTTCTCTTTCCATATTTGATCTAGATAACATTTTATTTGAGAACACTGTGCTCGAAAAATTGTTTGTAAAAGTGTAAGAAATAAATGCACTGCAGCGATATCTTTGAAGTTCACCTTAATAAACCTTTTATATTTTCTTTGATCTGCAAACATGCATCTGCTGATTGAGACAATGTAAAAAATATTATTATAAAATGATGCTAATCATATTAAATAATCCATTAATTAAAATGTCCATGTAAGACAAAATGCTAAAATAAAGAAAAAGACCATAATGAAAGGTTAGTGGTTTAAGGTTTATAGGTTTATGGTGGTATTTGTGCTTTTAGCTTAATGTGATCTGGATTAAAATCAGCTACAATGGCGAACTAAAGTTTAAACTCTGTTCACATTCCCACAATTGGAGTACTTGTAATAACCAGCAGGTGGCTCAATAATCTCCGTTATCACTTGACTTAAACCTAATACAACAGAGCTGAACTGATTACTATTGGTATTTTTTTTTTTTTTTTTTTAGAAATAGAAAAAAAACTCCTTTCAAAAAAACTGACGTGACAGCAACAGTGGTCTTCAACTTACATTGCAACTTTTTTCACCAGTTTTGTTGTTGTTGTTTTTAAATTAAAATGCTTGATAATGTGTGATAATATAACCTAATTTGGATGGTTAATTTTTGTAGTATGTGTGTAAATAATAATAACAAAAAATAAGACTACTACTACTACTAATAAAACAATTATAATAACTCTCTTTACAGAACAGACCACACTGTACAGTTACGAGGACTATGAAAATGGTATAGGCGACTACGCTCCTACCAATTTCAGTGATGTACAGGTCTTCAGCCAAGTGTTTCTATCCACTCTCTATAGTTTGGTTTTTGCCTTGGGCTTCATAGGTAGGTGTGTCTTCTACTATGGGAATGACAGTTGTGTTTACACATTGGAGGGAAAGTGTCAAAGGTATACAATTCTCGACTCTTTTTTTCTGCCAAAGGTAACGGACTAGTGGTGTATGTCGTGGTGAAGTACCGCAATCAGAGCAACCTGACAGACATCTGCCTCTTCAACCTGGCTCTCTCTGACCTCCTCTTCGTCTTCACGCTGCCGTTCTACTCTCACTATGCCAGGGTCGGCCAGTGGACTTTTGGAGACTTCATGTGCCGTTTGTTGTCCGGCTCTCACCAGACTGGCTTCTTCAGCAGCATCTTCTTCATGGTTGTCATGACGCTGGACCGTTATGTAATCATCGTGCACTCTCACAGGGTGGCACGTTATCGTACAATGAGGGCAGCCATCATTCTGACCGTGCTCGTTTGGACGCTGAGCTTGTTTGTATCTCTGCCGGATTTTATCTTCACACAGGAAACAAAGGACGAGTCTCAGAAGTTTGGATGTAACTATCCCGAGGAGAAGAAAGTCTGGAAGCATTACAACCTGTTCACCACAAATGTGCTGGGTCTCGTGATTCCCATGCTGGTGATGGTAGGTTGCTACTCCAGGATCATCCCCACACTGGTAAACATGAGGACCGCAAAGAAGCACCGCATTGTCAAGCTGATCATCTGCATAGTGGTTGCATTCTTCTTGCTCTGGGCTCCATATAACATTTCCCGTTTCTTGAAGTTTCTTCAGGAAAAAGGAAAAATCCTACGTGATCCCATCTGGTACAAAAATGTAAGGCTGTCAGTGGTAGTAACTGAGGCGTTTGCTTACACTCACTGCTGTCTGAATCCCATCATATATGCATTTGTGGGACAGAAGTTTATGAGAAGGGCCTTGAAGCTGCTGAAAAATTTTGTGCCTGGCATCAGGAATCTTCCAGCCAGCTCATTCAGGAGAAGCTCAGTTATTTCCAAGTCCTCTGAAGTCACCTCCACTTATATCATGTAGAAGGTGTAGGGAGGATTGTTTGACATGAATGTTTCACCCTGTTATTACTGCAGACCATATCTTATTCATGTTTCAGTGATTTGTTTTGTTAATTTGGTCACTCCCACTTGCCACATAGCAGTTTTCTTCACCTGTGTCTCACCATGTTGAATTTTCAGTATTGTTTTGACTGTAAGATTTCAGATTTAAAGGCTCATTACTTCTGAAATGATTGTAACCTGCTAGCACTGCTGTCTGCTTTACAGATTGTCAAGTCCTTTCTAAACTATGGAATGAGGTTTTTTTTGCTGATGGTGTAAAATGAAACTATTTTCTTCATGCATGTTTTTATTCAACAGCTATGTAGGATAAACATATCGAAAAAGAAAACAAGGCATAATGGAACATTTTATACTTGTGTGCATAAAGCGTTTCATTCAAATGTATGCAAATACAGTGCTAGGTGTTAAAAGTACATTTTCACGTGTCTTCTGACATAATATTGGGTATTTGACAAATGATAAGGAACAACCTTTCCAGTGTGTATTTTTGTGTCAATTTTGTATACGCATGTACAGTATGCTGTATAGAGTTTTATATATTAGATTTTCTTTTTTTGTTTCAGTGATTATTGCAGGTATTTCAAAGGTTATACTAAATATATATATTATCTTACTTTATTGTACACATTTGTTATGCTTTTTTTGGCTGCTGTTGTTTTTGATTCCTTGGCTTTGCAATTTCTTTACCAGTGAAAGTGATTATATTCTGCAATACTCATCTCTCATCCTGATTTTACATGGTAGTTTCCTTAAGACAGTCACTGATATGTAACTTCTGTCGGTGCTGTGCTTTTGGAAACCGAATTTCCCAGAGGAACCCACCCGAGGGATTAATAAAGTTTTATCTTATCTCTTATCTCTGATATTGCATATTTTGAGTATAATAGTGTGTATTGAGCATGATCTCCTATATTTCCCTTTGTAACTGTAAAGAAAAAATCCTTACATGAAAAGTCATGAAAAAAGAGATTATTAAAAAAAGACAAGATATGACGTGAGACAGTTCCTAATTTATTTATTTGATACTTAACTGTTTTCCACCATAGAACATTAGTGTTGTCTGTTATAGGGGACCATTAGTGGAAGACCAACTAGTATAACAAAGATTTCATCAGCTGTGAGTTATTTTCAACTGAAGTTGAAGTAAAGGTGAGCTGTGTAATTCCTCATGAGCTGAATGCTTTTTGCAGATGTTATATGAGAAGTATATTGGCAAACAGTCTATTTTTGTAAAATCAAAGTAAGTAAGTTGCAGGGTAAGCAGAAACACCCTAAAAACACAATTCAATATTTTGAAAAGCATTAAAACTCAATATGTAATTTAAATACAAAGAAAAATTACAAAAATTTAAAAATGTAGGTTATTTACTTACTTTGGGTGTTTGCGTGTTGTTGATTTTTTTAATGCTATTTTTAAATTATACATCAGCAAGAGCAACAGAAACAGAAAAATGTAATGCTTATAAAGTAAAACAACCTGGGTGCAAAATGACTGCTAACTATGTATATTATTGACATTCTTTGAAAAAAAGAGTTCAGAAATAATCTTTTCTTCCATGTAAGAGTAAAATAATTTGGGGATTTTGTATTTACATGCACAGTATGTTTTTGAAACATTCAGAAAATATGAATAACAACTATTGTTAAACTCAGCAAAGGTTGTCACTGCACCCCGAAACGCGAGTTTAAACACAAAGAAAAACTTAAGGTGAAGAAGCAGCAAACGTGCAGGAAAATGATGTATGGGTTGTATGGTACTTGAAAGAAAATCTACATTTACTTACTTTTTTCTCCAGTTGTGTTTTTAAGACAAACATTACGTGATAAATTACTTGTCTGGTCTGCACCAGGTGAACTTTGTCTTTAGGAAATCAAATCATTGTAATGTAACAGCATAGGTCAGAAACGATGAGATCGCCTGCAGTGGCTGTTAAACACAGAGATACAACCAGATTTAGCAATCTGAGGCACTGAGGCAGTGCCATAACTGGTCAGTGAGCTGCTAACCAGGATGTCACACACTTATTTCCTGTTGATTCATCTACCGGTAACCCCCCCACCCCCCACCCCTCAGACAGCCATCTCAGAAAATGACCATGTGGTTTGATTATGCGTCACTGAAATTCTACCAAAGAATTCAAACTTTTGAAATGTGCACCACTTTTCTAATTTTCCACCACAAGAGGTGGCAGTAGACCACACATACGTGTTTTCCAAGAATCAATCATCTCTCATAGAGTAAGTGGGTTGTGCAGCAATAAGTATATAGAAACGGGTATGTGGGGTCTATGTCATGGAGATGCACCACAATGACAACAAGAAGAGAAAATGATGACGAGAAAAGGAAGACATCAAGATAGAGATAGAAACACCAGTTTATAGTAATATTGCGTTTGACTCTGAATAGAAGTCTTTGAACAATTACTAATATCAGTCGAGCACATTTCTTAATCAAAGCTGCAACTTGTGATGTGAAATGTAACAAAGCAAAGACCAAAATATTAATTGCAGAAGTTATCACTCGCCCTTTCAGCTGTGAGTGAAATTATGCTGTTAAAATTAAAGATGTATTCATATTGAAAATTATTTGAAAAATAGTGCATTTTCTAAATAAGTTTAAGTAGAAGGAAAACTAAATATGGTGTAAACCTACATGCAAAAATCATGAAGGGTTTTAATTGTTTTTTTAAAAGCCAGCATTCAGTTTTAGAGGTGTGAAGGGGTGTAACCACATGCCATTCTGCTCTTTGAATTATTTTTGGCATTCTTGATGTCTAGCAGACATCTAGACAAGATAAAGATCTTACTTACAGGACATACAGGAAGCAACATCTGCTCTTCTGTTTTTTTTTACTGCTCATTATCAGATTGCTAACTATTTGGGTGTTAGTTCATCTCTGCAGAATAAAGGCATCACATCATTAAGAACGAAAAACAAAAAGGGGGGAGCCTTGAAGTGCCATTCCTGACTCTACCTGGCTGGAAGAGCCATCATTGAGATATCACTATGCAAGGTGAATACATTTAATAAGTAATCCATTGGTATCCAAATTGGTACTTTTGCAGTGTAATATTTTAATATTTTCTTTTAAATATATCCATGTTATTATGTTTAATGTCTAAGGCTGTGCGCATTCCTGTAGAGATCTAAAACCAATAATACTGTAAAATATTATCTTTTTATTTCTATTTGATAGTTCTATTTCTATATTCTTCGAAAAGTCTTCACAAAAGTGTACAAAATATGTGTATAACCACAATGTCTGTGAAGGTGACCTTTTGCTGTCATCTACAAACATGTCTGTTGAGTTAGACAATATAATAAAAATAATATTTTAAAATTATGTTGATAATCTTAAATAATCTCATTACATGGATATTTTTGTAAAAATGATTATAACATAAAGAAATGGACGAAATGAAATAATAATTTTCAGTGCCCCAGGGTTCTAATAGTACACATTTAGACCGGGCTTATTGGCTTTTAGCCTCATATCACCTGTTTTTATTGTAGCTGATATGGTTTAAATCATAGACAGTATAAAGGAAGTTTAAATATCGTTTTTCATAAAGCAGAAGCATCCGGTGAAAAGTGACGAACGGTGGCTTGACAGACGTACCTGTAACTACCAGCAGGTGGCAAAATAATCCTCATTATCAACTGACTTTGAGGGCCTAAACATACATAACAAAGGAAAATCATTTTCACAAACAGTAATCAGCACCAGTAACTTTTGAACTTTTTCCTGTGTTTCCATGAAAATGATTGAAACTTCATTATTAACATTTAATGCCGTGAGCACTCAAAGTGTTTGAATGCAGCGTTGTAGACAGGTGCTATATCCATTGTACATTAATATTCATGGTCTGTGTTGAAATACTACTACTATACTACAGCTACTACTACTAATAACAGCTCTGTCTCTCTCTCTCTCTCTCCCCAGACGAGAATGCCACAGAAAATGACACATACAATTATACGAGTTACTATGATGAAGGTGTCACACAAGATTATGCTCCTATCAACTTAACTGATATTCAAGATTTCAGTCAAGTGTTTCTTGCCACTCTCTATAGTTTGGTTTTCATCCTGGGCTTCATAGGTAGGTGTGTCCTGTTGTATGTTGGCTGTGAGAACACGTCCTCACTTTCTGGGGACAGAGATAGATTTAGTAAGCTGTTGACTTTAAGGGATTCAGGGGAAAGAGTCTTGTATGTAGGTGTGTAACAGTGATGTAAGAAACACAAAAACAGACATCCTTATTTTACATGTAACAGTGTGACAGATACACTTATCGTGCCTTTTCTCACAAAGGTAACGGACTAGTGGTGTGTGTCCTGGTGAAGCATCGCAATCAGTGCAACCTGACAGACATCTGCCTCTTCAACCTGGCTCTCTCTGACCTCCTCTTCGTCTTCACGCTGCCATTCTACTCTCACTATGCCAGGGTCGGCCAGTGGACTTTTGGAGACTTCATGTGCCGTTTGTTGTCCGGCTCTCACCAGACTGGCTTCTTCAGCAGCATCTTCTTCATGGTTGTCATGACGCTGGACCGCTACATGATCATCGTGCACGCTCACAGGGTTGCACGTTTTCGCACAATGAGGGCAGCCATCATTCTGACCGTGCTCGTTTGGATGCTGAGCTTGTTTGTCTCTCTGCCGGATTTTATCTCCACACGGGAAATAAAGGAAGAGCCTCAGAAGACTGGATGTAACTATCACAACAAAGTCTGGGAGCGTTACAACCTGTTCACCACAAATGTGCTGGGTCTCGTGATTCCTTTGCTGGTGATGGTTGGTTGCTACTCCAGGATCATCCCCACACTGATGAGCATGAGGACAGCAAAGAGGCACCGCATCGTCAAGTTGATCATCTGTATAGTCGTTGCGTTTTTCTTGCTCTGGACTCCATATAACATTTCTCGTTTCTTGAAGTTTCTTCAGGAAAAGGGGAAAATCCCACGTAATGACACCATGGACAAAAATATAAGGCTGTCAGTGGCAGTAACTGAGGCGTTTGCTTACACTCACTGCTGTCTGAACCCCATCATATATGCTTTTGTGGGAGAGAAGTTTATGAGACGAGCCTTGCAGCTGCTGAAAAAGTTGGTGCCTGGTTACAGCAGAGATTTGTCAGACAGCTCATTCAGGAGGAGCTCAGTTATGTCCAGGGGCTCTGAAATCACCTCCACTTTTAAACTGTAGAAGTTTGAGGGCAGTTGTAACTTGTTTAACATGCAGTTTTCACGTGTTATTACTGCAGAGCATATCTTGTTATTGTTTTTTTGTTCATTTGACCACTTGTATTTGACACATACTGCAGTGTTTTTCACTACAGAGTTTGTGTTTACACCTTTAGATCCTATGATTACAAGGGAATACTTCATTTTTATCATAACATTTCAGATGCAAAGGCTCAAAACTTATCTCCAGTGTTTTTGAGACTATGTAATGCTCGTCCTTCTTCTGCTCAGGCTCAGTGAAACTTGCTGGTGCATTTAACTGAACCTGCTGTTTGCAGCATCCTGTAACAACAAGCTGACACAAACATGCAAAAACAGCATACTGCAACACAAACAAACCAAAGATGGCAATACAGAATGTTCTAGTCTTAGATGAAATAGAAATCCTTCAATCAAATGTATACCAATACGGAGCATTTTCCATATTCACATGTCGTCATTGATAATTGAATCTTATAAAATGATGTGGAGCAAACGTTCCAGTATTGGCAACATTGTATATATGTACAGAATAGAGCTTTACATGCTGGATACATTGTCCTTATTGCTTCAGTGACTTTTACTGTTGTGCCAGACCTTCTTTGAATGAAACCGGTGCATTTTCTTACTTTAATTTACATATTTCTATCTTCAGCCCCATTCTGATGTTTCACTTTTTGCACTTTTTTTGTTTGTTACATCATTTTATGGTTCTTTGCATTTGTAATGACTGAGTCGAGTCAGACACTCCTTTATCTCTTTTGCTGATTTTATATGATAGTTTTCTTAAGACAATAAATGATAATGGAAATCTTCAGCTTACTTCAAATTAAAGTCATAAAGTGGTTTGTCATATTGGAGGAGTCCATTGTTCATTTTGAAAAGCTCTCTTAATTCTCTCTGTTATGGAAATGACAAATTCTGTACACAGTCAGAAAAAAGGATCTGTTAAAAAAGAAGTTCTGTGAGATAGTCCCAAACTAATTCATTAGATAGGTTACTCTTCACCATCACTATAATTTTTCTCGCCCGTGGAAGAGTCCAACTGAACCGTCATCTGAAATCTCGGGCTTTCAATTGAGGCCGCATGTAATGTCTTTTCAAAATGACAGGAGTTGCAGCTTCCACATTATGTCAACAGAGGAGGATACATGATTTTTTTGTTGTTGCTAAAAATCAAATTGATATCTTCACTTTGAGACCCTTAACTTTTCCTTTTAGCAGCACTTCAGAAATTCAGTAATTTTACTCCTTTCCAAAACCAAAATCATATTTGTTGCCCTTTGTAGTGGACAGCAGAAATAACTTTGGCATATTTTCAACCTATAATCATGTTTCAGGAAGTGAAAGTACGGATTTTCCTTAAAAATGTGGAAGGAGAGTCAGATTAGAGCTGTCAAGACATTAGGTGGACATTAGAGTACAAAGGTGAAAGCTCAAAAGAGCACATACAGAGATTGTACCATGTATTGCTCTGACTTTTTTAGGCATTACAATTTCTAGAAGGGGAAATAAAAGCATTTTAAGTTGAATTCAAACACACATCAATTTAAGGTTTGATTTCTTTCTTCAGTTACCCTGTTGATTTATTCAGTTAATTATATTTGCTAAAAGTACATTAAACTGTACCATTTCTGTGTTTACCAGTTCAGTTTAAATTATACTGAAACTGGGTTGAAATCATTTTGTTGTTGGTGCTCATCTCTGAAGGCAGCATTAAAACTGAAATGAACGGAAAATATTCTTCAGCATATTGCTGTTGTCATATTACTGATGACTCAGATAACCTCTGAAAGGATTCAAATGAACTGGTTAGCCAATTCGGTAAGTCAAGACATGTTATTCAAGATTCACCAGCAGCCAACAGGCCCAGGGTCCTCCAGCATCTCCAGGCCCAGGACTCTCCAGCAGATACCAGGCCCGCCACCAGGCCACGGTCAGGCTCCAATAGCCCGAGACCAGGCTTCCTTATTAGCCTGCAGGCGGAACAGAACGAAACTTCAGTAGTACCATAGCCAGTTTTTGCTTAAACGATACCAACTATGGCTGGTAAAAGTGCCTACTAAATGGTAAATGGACTGATTCTTACACAGTGCTTTTCTACTTTCCCAGAACACTCAAAGTGCTTAACATTCTTAACATGCCACATTCATCCATTTACACAAGCACTTTCTTCTATGCTATGTAAGTGCTTTCTACCTAACACTTGCACACATTCATACTCTGATGGATGCATGTTAGAGTAATTTAGGATTAATATCTTGTCCAGGGATATCTGGCATCCACACTGCCAAGGATTGAACCACCAACCTTCCAATCAGCAGATGACTTGGTCTACCTCCTTAGATGTCAGGAGAGCTTTCTAATACCTCTAAACAACAGAAGTTGCTATTGGATATGATGGAACAGATTAAAGAACTGCAAAAACTAAATGAAGAAAAGGATAAAAAAAATAGCCCTCTTGGTTCCCAAGTGGATGATCTAGAGCAGTATACCTGTATGAATGGCTTAATAGTAAGTGGACTGGAGACCAAACACAGAACGTATGCTAGAGCTGTAGTGGCACAGGAAGTCAATGAGCCTACTAAAGCTGACGTCGACTCTTTGGAGCAACAAACTGTCAATTTCTTCAATGGCAAGTGAATAACTATTAATAGTAAAGACACTGAGGTTTGCCATTCTCTGCCTTCAAAAAGTAATAGAGTAAAACCATCTATAATAATAGGCTTTGTGAATAGAAAATCAAAAAGGACACTGTGAGCTGTGAGGAACCAGTGTCTACATAAACGAGCATCTGACAAAGAAAAATGCAGACATAGCATGACAAGCAGGAATACTAAGAAGACTAAAAACGGTGCAATCAACATCTACATCAAACTCAAAGGAACCCCAGAAGAACAAAAAGTTGTGGTCATTAAATTAGTTTCAGATCTGGATAAATATTAGAAATGAACTATGACAGGTTAAATAAAAAATATAATTCTCCATTAGGAATTCTTAACAACCAACTATACATAAGAATCATATAACATGACAAAATATGATGATAATAACTTTTCTTAGTAAAGTGAGAACCAACCTTCCCTATAAATAATCATTGTATATACATGATTTGGGACTAAAACCCTTTTAGTATACTGATCACAGACTATGGGTCTTGGAAAATGATATAGACCCTGAAAATAATTTCTACACCCATAAAGATGATCAACAATGTGAACGTTATACTAATGACCAGTTTAATGATGTAATAAGCTAGTGTGTGGAACACCTGTACAGATGAAGTTAAGAAAAGTCCATCAATACAAAAATTCACACCAATTTTGCTTTTCTAAGATCAGCTCTATAAATTCTCTCTTGTTCACGTATTACTTTTATCTGTTTATTTAATCACTTTTTTTTAGTGTTATTTCAGGTATTCAGGTTATTTTAGTTATAACATTGTGTGTAATATAGTATAGTATGAAAATATCTTAGCTGACAGAAAAAGAAAGGGAGGGGGAAGTAATAATACAAGGACAGTCCAGGGCAAGGTTTGTGAAACATGGAAAACCCCGCCCGCGCGCAGTGTTGAAAGCGCTACGTGGGTGTGTTGGTGAGTGTATAAAGTGCACAGGGTGAGTATGACTGTGTGAAAACTAGGGTGCTATTAAAACTTGTAAAACTTGCAGGGGCAACATCAGAACGAGTGTCCAAGTGTCCATACGTTGCGGTTGCTGTGCTTCGTCATCTAGCTAGCGCTGCAAAAGAGGAGCGAGCATAAAGGGGATAATGTTTTTTAAAATAGCAGTTAATTTCAAATGCAGCACTTTTATCAGCTCAACAAACATCACCAAACACACAAACTGCAGTTTATCTCACAGTGTGTTGCTAGCCTAAGGTCCAGCTGCTGTATTTCACAGGGAGGCAAAAGAAAGACACCTAACGTCACTAATTGATGAAGAAAGATTAAAAAAAGACAGGACAGGGAAGGAGAGGAAGAAGAGAGGTTATATAGGGACTGCTCAGTCTTGTTTGTGAACTAGAAATTTAAGGATTACATTAAAGATCAGATGTTGGGTAAGGCTCCCCTCTACAATGTGGGCAACAGAAATTCTTTTTAATTTTCTTCTTTTTCTTTGCTCATTTTCTGATTCAAACTGAGTGCATTCATTAAAATTTAGTTTTAAACAGAAGTAAAGTTTGTGATCTCAATATTATTTTATTATTACATTAATATAGAACAAGGTTCAGGTAGCATTGCACAAAAACAGCTGGCAGAAACATCATCCAGAGAGCAACTTTTTACTTTCTTCATTTCAGTGACTGTACTTTTTCACTACTTCAACTTCTACTGGAGTATTTTTCAACACTAGTGTCTGTACTTCTACCCAAGTAGAGAATGTCTGTACTTTCCCACCTCTGGGCAGATGTGACACAACCACCCAACTGCTGCAAGGTAGAGCCCCCTCATCGCCAAAAGCCTCAGTGTCTAACTTGCAGTTTATATCTCTATCACTAAGTCTTTATCTCCTTTGCTATCACTAACTCTATCTCTGTCCCTATCTTATCTACGTCTCTATCACAAACAGTATCTCTATTTTTATCTTCATCTCTGTTGTTATCTATATCTGCCATCAGTGAGGTTTACAGAAGAAACAAAACAATTGAGTGGCAGCTCTCTGGGTGAAAAATGTGCTTTTGATGCCAGAGGCAAGCTATCATCATCAATATGAACCAGCAGCTTGTTGAATCTATGCCATGTTGTATTGAAGTAGTTCTGAAAGCAAAACTCAGTCCAGTGATAACAAGGTGTCTTTACTAAAGTGTCCTGAGATATACAGCGGTAATGTATAACAATGGGATCAAGAAGATGAAGGAACAAATAAAGAAAGAAATGATAATAATAATAAGCATTGTGACGCGCTAAAAACTAGCAGTCATCTTGTGAAGGTGTGAATTTGGGTCACCAAAAGCTGTCTTGCACTTTGAAGTATTATCTAGCTGTCTAGATTTTAAGCAGACTCCTGATAAAGATCTCACTTGAGGACGTACAGGAAGTGAAATCTGCTTTTCTACTGTGCTCCTCATTATAAGACTGCTGACTTTAAGACAGTTAGTTTATCTCTGAACATCTAAAGGGATCACATCAATAAAAAAATCAAAAAAAGAGTTCCTGACTTGACGTGTTTGGAAGATACAACACTGAGATATCACCATGTCAGGTGAATACATTTTAATAGTAATGCAGAATTTAGTATATTTAAAGTGTAATATCTTTCAGAGTTCTTAAAAATATATTTTTAATAATGTGTAACGTTCACAGCTGTACAAGTTGCCGCAGGGATTCAAAACCAAATGCTATAATTGAAATTATATCACAATTAGTTCATGATTGCTATTTCTAAATTTAGTCTACACGTTTGTTTTTTATTTTAGTCTACTGTGTTTGAAGATAATTTTTGAAATTATTCAAAAGATATGCATTGCCACAATGTCTTGTGGTTGACCTTTATATCTACAATCATCTCACCCACAAACATGTATTTTTTTTAAGGTAGACAATAGAGTTGTACAATGATAATTATGTTAAATAATATCACTATGACCAAAACATACTAGCGTGAAAAATAATCATTAACAAACAGGCCAAATTGAATAGTAACGTTTATTACGCCTGCTGAAATGAGCAGGTTTATGATTGTACAAGCTGACGCTGGGTTTATGGGTTTAAAGCCTTTTATGACCTTTCTTCAGAATAGTTACAGGTTTAAATCATAGCCAAGGAGACTTAAATCCTACTTTAATACAGGAGCGTCACATTATGGATTGATGTGAAGTGGTGAGAACTTTCCTAAGGAGGGAGTACCTGTGACAACCAAAAGGTGGCAATCAATTATCAACTGGCTGGGGGCCAAAAGCCCAATGCAGCAGAGCTGAATGGAGTAGCATTTGTGGTGCTCATGGTTAAGGAAATTTCCCTTTTCAAACAGCAACATGTCGGCAAGAATACTACTGCTACTACTTTAACTAGCACGTTCTTCTTCTGTCCCAATAAAAACGGATGAAGCAGCAATACTATTTAATTTTCTATTCACCTTCCTCAGGAGACAAAAAGCAAAAATTTATATATACATATATATATATATATATATATATATGTATATATATATATATATATATATATATATATATATATATATAAATTTTTTTCTTTATCCAGATAATACAATTAACTTTACATTTGATCAACTTGCATATGTTTTTTGACTATGCATCTAAATATTACAAACAGAGTTGAAAGACTATTACTGATACTACTACTAGTACTAATGACATCATTCTCTCTCTCTCAGCAGAATTTAATGACAGAGAAGACAATTATGGCAATTACAGTGATTTTGATTATGGAGACTATGCTCCAGCCAACTCCACCGATGTAAAGGAATTCAGCCAAGTGTTTCTTGCTATTCTCTACAGTTCGGTTTTCATCCTGGGCTTCATAGGTACGTGCGTCTTCTTGTGTCTATATTGTGGGGATTGTATTGTATTTACACATTGCAGGGACCTGTTGTCCTTTATGGGAACAGAAAGCACGTTTTAGGCCTAAACTCTGTATGCAGGTGTGTTTATGTGCAACACAACAACATGAGACCGACAGAGAGAAAGAGACAGAAAGAATATGTAACAGTGTGACATTTACACTTATTGCATCTTTTCTCCCAAAGGTAACGGACTAGTGGTGTGTGTCCTGGTGAAGCATCGCAATCAGAGCAACCTGACAGACATCTGCCTCTTCAACCTGGCTCTCTCTGACCTCCTCTTCGTCTTCATGCTGCCTTTCTTCTCTCACAATACCAGGGTCGGCCAGTGGACCTTTGGAGACTTCATGTGCCGTTTGATCTCTGGCTCTCACCACATTGGCTTCTTCAGCAGCATCTTCTTCATGGTTGTCATGACGCTGGACCGCTACATGATCATCATGCACGCTCACAGGGTTGCACGTTATCGCACAAAGAAGGCAGCCATCATTCTGACTGTGCTCGTTTGGATGCTGAGCTTGTTTGTGTCTCTGCCGGATTTTATCTTCATACAGGAAACAAAAGAGTCCCAGAAGTTTGAATGTGACTATCCTAAGGAGAGCAAAGTCTGGGAGCATTACAACCTGTTCACCACAAATGTGCTGGGTCTTGTGATTCCCGTGCTGGTGATGGTAGGTTGCTACTCCAGGATCATCCCCAGGCTGGTAAACATGAGGACCGCAAAGAAGCACCGCATCGTCAAGCTGATCATCTGTATAGTGGTTGTATTCTTCTTCCTCTGGGCTCCATATAACATTTCCCTTTTCCTGGAGTTTCTTCAGGAAAGAGAAATAATCCTCAATGATGAAACCTGGTACAACAATGTAAAGCTGTCAATAACAGTGACCGAGGCCTTAGCTTACACTCACTGCTGTCTGAATCCCATCATTTATGCTTTTGTGGGAGAGAAGTTTATGAGACGAGCCTTGCAGCTGCTGAAAAAGTTGATGCCTGGTTACAGCAGAGATCTGACAGACAGCTCATTCAGGAGGAGCTCAGTTATGTCCAGGGGCTCTGAAATCACCTCCTCTTTTAAACTGTAGGAGGTGGAGGGCAGTTGTAAGTATTTTTACATGAATGTTTCACCCTGTTATTACTGCAGACCGTGCATCATGTTCGTATTGTTCATTTGGTCACTTCTATCTGACAAATACCACAGTGTTCTTCACCTGTGAGTCACCTTCAAAATGTCTCTGTACACTTTTGGACCCTTTGCATTTACATTGGTTTATATTTGATTCTGACCATAAGATTGTAGAAGTAAATTCTGCCTACTTATAAAATTAACATGTTAGCACTGCTAACTGCTTTATAGAATCTCAAGTATCTTACTATGTGATGCCCTTCCTTGTTTTGCTCAGGCTGACTTACATTAGATGGTCCATTAAACTGAACCTGCTGTTTATAGCAACTTGTAACAGTTTGCTTTGTTCTTCACACATTTTTAATGAGTTTGCTATTTTGCAGAAATGCACCAAAAATAGCGTACAACAGTTTTAGATTTTCTTTAAGCAAAAGAAGATGTGAAATAGCTGCATGTGTGAATCGTAATTTTCTCTACTTCCACGTTGTTTTCTGATGTTCAGCCTTATATAGTTCTTTTGTTTGTAGTATTATGTTGTGGATCCTTGTATTTGTCATTGTTTACCAATGGAGCTGATTGGAGTCAGGCATCCAATCATCTGCTTTCCGGATTTTGTATTATTGCTTTGCTAAGACAATAAATGATACTGCAGATCTCGAACTCATGTCACATGAAGGTCATAAAGTGGACTGTCATGTTGGAGAAGTACATTATTGCTTTTGAGAAGAATATTTGCAGCGAGCATGTTCTTCTGTTTCTCATTATTATTGTAATGACAAATTCTGTACACAGTGATGAAAACAAAGAAGATCAAAAGTTCTTTGAGATGGAGGTAGTTGTTCACATTCATAAAACAGCAGCATGATGTCATATAGAGGAACATTAGTGGAGGTAGACTTTATCAATAGTTAGAATATTCAGGGAAAGTTGATCAAGTTAAGCTTTCGAATTATTTTTGTTAGTAAAGATTAGTATTATAGATTTTTTTAACAAGTATTATTTTTTGAAACGAAACAAACAAAACAACTCTTTATCTGAAAACATTTTTCAGTGTCTCTTTATTTTTACTCATATTAACACAAAAGGCTAGTTTTGCTGAAAAATACAACTCCTTTGTCTGGTGAAAGTACGTTTTAGGATAAGCAGTAACAAGCCCCTTCATGTCCTTAAATTAAATAAATTCTTTTTAAAAAAAGAATAAAGGCGTGATGAGTCCTTTAGGTGTACAAATGGAATAGTTTTGCCACTGCATCAAATATTACCTGGAAACAGTTCAGTAATCCAAAAATAATGGGTTTTTTTCCCCATGTAGAATTCAAATACTTGGAATTTTCATATTTTCACATATAGTATGTTAATAAAAGGTTCAAAGGATATGAGTGACAACTGTTGCAAAACTGAACAGATTGTGTCACTACATGCAGACATGGTGAAGTTCACCCAATGAAGTTCAAGGTGAGCATCAAAATGTCAAAGAAAGCTGACTTAAGGGACGTTGAAGACAGGATGGTTTGCAGTGCCAAAGGGGATGGTGTATGTACTTCAGAAAATGAAAATGAGCATTCAGACATGCAGTCGTGGTCAAGTCAACCTGCTAAAGTTCACAGTGAGCATCAGAATAGAGAACATTTCTGCTAAAGTGTCCTGTGAGAGTAGAATCTATGATGAGCAGCCGGGCTGTACGACAGTGAGACCGAGAAGAGGAAGAAACAAACAATAATAGTAACGAAAATGATACTAATAAAGTCTCTTGTACTTTATATAAAAACCAGCAGTCATTTTGTAAAGGTGTGAATTTGTACCACCATATGCTGTGTTGTTCTTTGAAGTATTTGTAATGACCTCACTTAAGGACAAACAGGAAGTGAAATCTGCTTTTCTTATTTTGCACTTCTCATGATCAGATTGCTGACTTTAAGACTGTTAGTTAATTCCTCCATATCTAAAGAGATCACATCAATAAAACACGAAAAAAACAAGCCTTGTGTTGTGTTTGGAACAAAGAGAACAACAAAGTCTGGGAGCGTTACAACCTGTTCACCACAAATGTGCTGGGTCTTGTGATTCCCGTGCTGGTGATGGTAGGTTGCTACTCCAGGATCATCCCCAGGCTGGTAAACATGAGGACCACGAAGAAGCACCGCATCGTCAAGCTGATAATTTGTTTAGTGGTTGTATTTTTCTTGCTCTGGGCTCCATATAACATTTCCTTTTCCTGGAGTTTCTTCAGGAAAGAGAAATAATCCTCAATGATGGAACATGGGAGTAGCAGTAACCGAGGCCTTTGCTTACACTCACTGCTGCCTGAACCCCATCATTTATGCTTTTGTGGGAGAGAAGTTTATGATACGAGCCTTGCAGCTGCTGAAAAAGTTGATGCCTGCAGAGATGTGTTAGACAACTCATTTAGTACACATTCAAATCCTCTGATGTCACCTCCACTTTTATCTAGTAACTTTTTTTGCTCATTACTTCACAATGTAACACCCTTGTGTCAGATGTTATTGGGATTCAGTGCTGCATAAATGAAACTGAACTGAACTGAAGGTGGAGGGCAGACGAAACTCGTGTGACATGAATGTTTCACCTTGTTATTACTGCAGGCCGTGTCTTGTTCATGTTCTTTTTGTTTGTTTGGTCACTTCCTTGTTCTGCTCAGGCTAAATGAAACTTTTTGGTCTGTTAAACTGAGCCTGCTGTGTATAGAATCTGTAACAGTTTGATTTCTTCACACATTTTTTTCATGAGCTTCCATGTTTGCAGAAAAATATAAAAAAAAGGGCCTAAAATGGTTTCAGATCTCCTTTGTACAAAACTTGCTCATTGCCTTACTGTCATTCCTATTTATACCTACTTCCACATTTTCATGTTTTATACTCTTCTTCTTCACTTGTTCTACGTTATGGTTCCTCATATTTGTCATTACTTGGTACTCGGATTGATTCAAGTCAGACATCCATTCATTTCTTATCCCGATTTTGTTTTCTTGAAACAATAAATGATAATGCAAATCTTGAACTTACATCAAATGAAGGTCATAAATTGGATTGTCATGTTGGAGAAGTGCATTGTTCATTCTGAGAATATATTTGCAGTGAGAATGTTACTGCATTGACAAAATCTGTAGTGAAAGTGAAAATTAAATCTGCATTTCCTCTTTTTTGTGCTTCTCGTTATCAGACTGCTGACTTTAAGACAGTCAATCTCTGCACATCTAAAGAGATCACATCAATAAAAAAAACAAAAAGGAGAAGCCTTGAATTATAATTCCTGACTTCACCTGATTTAAAACGACATCACTGCTATATGACCATGTCAGGTAAATATCTTTGAACAGTAATACAAAGTATATATATATATAAAATTCCCCGCTCGCCCCTGCGGGCAGTCAATTCTTCAAGCTTGGGTCCTCTACCAGAGGCCTGGAAGCTTGAGGGTCCTGCCAGTAGGTGTGAACCATGTAGGGGCCTAGTGCTGTCCAACTCTTCATACTGGAGACACTTCCTTGGATATCTGCCACTGTGATGGTTACTGGACTCTGTTCAGGGAGGTTGCTGTGGTTTGTCCTCAGATAAGATAAGATAAGATAACCTTTATTAGTCCCACACGTGGGAAATTTGTTTTGTCACAGCAGGAAGTGGACAGTGCAAAAGTTATGAGGCAAAAATTAGAATACAATAAGAATAAATACAGTACACAACTATACAGAATAGAATAAAATAAAATACTATATACAGTAGAATAAAATAAAATAAATATACAATAAGATAAAAATAGAATACAAATACAAATACTATATACAACTGAGTAAAAATACATCCACTAGCCATAGATCCACTAGCCACTGAGCATTGCCGTTATGGGTTGCGTCCTTCTCCCATATGCTCTTCCAGTATTGTTCCGTATTGTTCACTTGCCACTGAGAGTACACCTTGGATGGTTCTGTGGAGAACAGCGTTTGGTACCGGGCCGGTACCAAACGACTCACGGACTGGTACCGGTCCGAGGCCCGGGGGTTGGGGACCACTGCGCTATACAAATACAGGCCATTTACGATTTAGTTCAGCTGGCACCAGTCCACAAAGTCTTTGGTCAGTCCTCTGTACTCCTTGTCGTCCCCATCAGTGATGAGGCCGACTATTGCAGAGTCATAAGAGAATAGTGATGGGTCGTTCGCGAACGAAATGGCTCTTAGAGCCGGCTCCTTATCGCGAGCCGTCACGTGGGTTTTCTTTTTTTTTTTTTTCTCTCAGCCTCTCTCTCGCACTTTTTTTCTGCTTCACTCAGCAAGCGAGCCTTGTGCTTTACGCTGGGCAGAGGGGGGAGGGGCGGTAATTACACTCAGTAACACAGGAACAGATCCAGAGGGGGAGAGAGAGAAAGAGAGCCAGGGACAACAACGTCACATTAGAAAGGTATAGTAATCATCGACAACTATTTTCGGTTGCAGATGATAAAGGATTCATCAAGTTTATTCATGCAGGTCCATATGACAGATAATGTGCATGTTTCTTTTTGTTTTCATATTTTAATTTATATTTAATTGTGTTGTGGTTTGCAGTGTTTTGTGTTGTTTCACTTTAAATTTGTAAAAGGAAAAAGCTGAAAATTTAAATACTTAAAAGTTGAAATGTGAATAGTTGATTTTTGTATTATATGATTTATTTATTATATTTTATATGGAGTGAATAAATAAAAGTATATTTACAGTGGCCCCTAGAGACAAAGCACATACAAACTTCAAATCACGTACGAACTCTGAAGCATGTACAAACTCCAAAACACGTAAAAACTCCAAAACACGTAAAAAGACGTACAAACTCCAAAACACGTAAAAACTCAGAAGCACATAAAAACTCAAAACACGTACAAAAGACAACAGAAGTGCTCCAGGATGCTAGGGGCAGTGTTGAACTTATACCGAGTGGCTACACAAGCCAGCAAGTACCAACGACCGGATTTGGTGTGTGGTAATAACCGGTAAATGAACATTTTTTTAAAATTATTTGAATATATATGAGTGCCTGTGTATAAATACACAAACAATACACACATGCTTTCAATTGTGTAATTTAAGTGATCTAGTAGCTCTGCTTTGGAAGTTCAGTTCATGCTAGAAATGTGTTTTGGAGTTTGTACGTGTTTTGTCTCTAGGGACCATATATTTATATATAAACATATATATATAAACCCACTTTTTTTTACGTTAGTAATTCCTTTTGTGCATAATTTTATAATATTGTTAATAATAAATTAATTAAAGCAACAAAACAACCTGAAGAGCCGGTTCGGAGCCGAAAGAGCCGGCTCTTTTTAGTGAGCTGAACCGAACGAGCCGGATCTCTAAAAAGAGCCGGAAATCCCATCACTATAAGAGAACTTCTGCAGGAAGCACTGGGTGGAGTTGTGGGAGAAGTCTGCAGTGTAGATGGTGAAGAGGAACGGAGCCAGAACCGTTCCCTGTGGGGCCCCCGTACTGCAGATGAACCTACCCACAGCTCAGTGCAGTGGCTTCGGCAATGGAGATGCTGAACATGGTCCATCCCGACTCAATATTCCCAGTCTCCTTCTGAATACTGCTGAAGATCTGCCGGAGGTGTGCGTTGAAGATCTCGCAAACTGGGGCCTCTGCTAGGCATTCCCAGCAAATCAAATCAAATCAAATCAAATCAAATCAAATCACTTTTATTGTCACATCACATGTGCAGGCACACTGGCACAGCACATGCGAGTGAAATTCTTGTGTGCGAGCCCCACAAGCAACAGAGATGTGCAAACACAACAACACAAACGAGCAAAATACAAGAATGGCCAACCTGAAACTAATAAATATATGTACAATATATAATAGTGTATGCATTTCTGGATGTGTATACTAAATATTTTCCTACGTGTGTGTGTGTGTGTGTGTATACACATTTTTACAAATTAAATGGTAAAAAAAAATAAAATAATAATAATAATAATAATAAAATATATAAAATATACAGAGTTGAATATGTGCAAAACAAGTGGCATTTATATACAGTGTGGAGTGCATAATGTTAAAGTTCCAGTAGTGAAGCTGAGGTGTCTATGACGTGTTCAGCAGTCTGATGGCCTGATGGAAAAAGCTGTCTCTCAGTCTGCTGGTACGGGACCGGATGCTGCAGAACCTCCTTCCTGATGGAAGCAGTCTGAACAGTTTATGGCTGGGGTGACTGGAGTCCTTGATGATCCTCCCCGCTTTCCTCAGGCAGCGCTTCCTGTAGATGTCTTGGAGGGAGGGAAGCTCACCTCCAATTATCCGTTCAGAGCACCGCACTACTCGCTGGAGAGCTTTGCAGTTGTAGGCGGTGCTGTTGCCATACCAGGTGGTGATGCATCCAGTGAGGATGCTCTCAATGGCACAGTGATAGAAGGTCCTCAGGATGCGGGGGCTCATGCCGAATCTTTTCAGTCTCCTGAGAAAGAAGAGGCGCTGCTGCGCCTTCTTCACTGTTTTGTTTGTGTGTACTGACCACGTAAGATCCTCAGCCAGATGTACTCCAAGGAACCGGAAGCTGCTCACTCTCTCCACAGCAGCGCCGTTGATGGTGATGGGGGTGTGTACTTCTCTGCACCTCCGGAAGTCCACTATCAACTCCTTTGTCTTTGCGACGTTGAGGGTGAGATGGTTGTCTTGACACCAGTGGGTCAGGGCGCTGACCTCCTCCCTGTAAGCCGTCTCATCACCGTTGGTGATAAGACCCACCACTGTAGTGTCGTCCGCAAACTTCACAATGATGTTGGAGCTGTTAGTGGCTGTGCAGTCGTAGGTGTAGAGTGAGTACAGGAGAGGGCTCAGTACACACCCCTGTGGAGCACCAGTGTTCAGTGTGATGGGGGATGAGGTGATGCTGCCCAGTCTGACCACCTGGCGTCTGTCAGACAGGAAGCTAAGGATCCAGCTGCAGAGGGAGCTGCTCAGTCCTAGATCCTGCAGTTTCCTGTCCAGCTTCGAGGGAACGATGGTATTGAATGCTGAGCTGTAATCTACAAACAGCATCCTCACATACGTGTCTCTCTTCTCCAGGTGTGACAGGGCAGTGTGTAGTGTCAGGGCTATGGCATCATCAGTGGACCTGTTGTGGCGGTATGCAAACTGTAGAGGGTCCAGTGAGTCGGGTAGTGCAGAGCAGATGAAGTCCCTGACCAGCTTCTCGAAGCATTTGCTTACGATGGGGGTCAGGGCTACAGGTCGCCAGTCGTTCAATGAGGAGATGGTGGAGGATTTGGGTACAGGGACGATGGTGGCCATTTTGAATCAGGCTGGGACTACAGACAGAGAGAGGGAAAGGTTGAAGATGTGCGTGAACACTCCAGCCAGCTGAGCCGCGCATGACCTGAGGACGCGGCCGGGAATCCCGTCCGGACCAGTAGCTTTGCGTGCGTTCACCTTCCTGAAGCACTTCCGCACATCCTCCTCAGACACAGTGTGCGCACACACTGTGTCTGAGCACACAGCACACCCTCACTATACGTTTAGGCACGCCAGGTCAGTCCAGTTACCTCACCAACCCTTTTTGCGTTACATGCTGAGCCACTAGCGCAAGAAGTGCAGCAACACCCAAATTTGGAGGAAGTTACTCTAGCTGAACAAAAACATCTTATTGGATTATTTGCTGATGATATCATTGTTTTCTTACGAGATTCTGACAAATGCTTTCCAATTCTGATGCAATTATTCCATACTTACGAAAATCTATCGGGCTACACAATTAATGTATCCAAAACACAAATTCTATCATTTAACTATTCACCTTATCAAAAGATTAGAGACGAATATAAACTAAAGTGGCACTTGAACACCATGAAATATTTGGGCATAACCTTGACAAAATGACTATCATCCGCTATGTTTGAGACATTCTCCCAAGATTACTGTACTTGGACCAGTCACTCCCACTTCCTATACCTCAAAGTAAATATAAGATATGGGAAAAAATGGTCACGAGGTTTTTATGGGATGGGAAAAAGCCAAGAACAAGGACAACAACACTGCAACTCCCGAAGTGTAAGGGAGGGATGGCTTTGCCCAATCTAAGGGAATACTTTTATGCAGCTCAATTTAGACCCCTTGTTTGTTGGCGTAGACCAGACTATGAGGCAAAAGAAATTGAGAGAGAAATCGAGGGAAACAAAATGCAAATTTTTATCTCTGACAAACAACTAATGACCACTTATAGAAGTAGAATGAACCAAATTTTGAAATTTACATTAGAAATATGGCACACAGTAATAGAAAAATGCCAGTTAAAGGAAAAATTATTTTTACTGAAATGATTCAGACAAGTCCAAAGACATGCAGCTTATGGGGATAGGTTAATTGGATAATCTAAATTGCCACTAGGTGTGAATGTGTGAATGAATGTGAGTGCGAATGGTTGTCTGTCCCTGTGTGTTGGCTCTGTGACAGACTGGCGACCTGTCCAGAGCGTACCCCGCCTCTCGCCCTATGACAGCTGGGATAGGCTCCAGCGCCCCCCGCGACCCTGAAAAGGAGAAGCGGAAGCGAATGGATGGATGATTCAGACAAGATTAAAAAATTTAAACCAGGACAATGGGACCAAACGTTTAAGCAATGGAAATTAAAAGGGATTACAGCAGTTTGTACACTAATGAAAAATGGAACACTAATGAGTTTCCAACAACTAAAAAATAAATACAAATTGGAAAATAGAGACTTTTTTAGATACCTGCAAGTAAGGGATTACAGCACAAAACAAATAAAGACCAACTGGTTTAAAAAACCATTGGGTATAATCAGACTAGTGAACAATTGCTATGAACAAAAACAATTCAAACCAATTCCCACCTTTTACAGATCATTAGAAGAAGGTAGACAGGATACAACCTGTTACCTTAAAAAGAAATGGGAAACTGAACTGACCATAAATATAACAGAGAAAGAATGGCTCAGTATGTGTGAAACACAACACAGTTCAACAAATTCGCCGTTGTGAAGGGAATTTTGCTGGACAAATCTGACCCGTTTTTTCATAACACCCCAAATTAAAAGCAAACGGATCTCAAGTCCACAGAGCTGTTGGGGGTCGTGTGGAGAAACGGAAGCTGATCATTCACACGTATTTTGGAAGTGCATAAAAAAAAAAAAAAAAGTACTGGGAAGATCTCAAAATGAACATGGATAATATTCTTGGTTATGCACTCCCAAACACCTGCCAAATTATGTACCTTGGAAACATAAAGGATCTGGTAAAGAAGGAGGACATGTATCTAGTAAAAATAATTCTAGCCGCAACAAAGAAAGCAATCACAAAGAACTGGCCACAACCAGACCCTCCCACTCAACAAGATTGGATTAGGAATGTAGAAGGCATCTCAGAGATGGAACTAATTACATACAATATTAGACCGATGGGATGTAAATATGATAGACAATGGGGGAAGTGGAAAGCTTGTTTAAGTTGCACCTTACAACATACTAAGAAATCTGCATGTGATAAAAGGTGAAAAAAAGTAATGTAAACTCCAGACTGTTTGTTTGTTTGTAATGTTCTTTACTGTAATGTTTTTTATACTAACTAAAATTAATGAATTGCAAAATAACAACATGTGAACAACAGAGAGAAAGAGACAGAAAGAATATGTAACAGTGTGACAGGTACACTTATTGCATCTTTTCTCACAAAAGTAATGGACTAGTTGTGTGTCCTGGTGAAGCATCGCAATTAGTGCAACCTGACAGACATCTGCCTCTTCAACCTGGCACTCTCTGACCTCCTCTTCGTATTCACGCTGCCTTTCTACTCTCTCTATGCCAGGGTCGGCCAGTGGACTTCTGGAGACTTCATGTGCCGTTTGATCTCCGGCTCTCACCACATTGGCTTCTTCAGCAGCATCTTCTTCATGGTTGTCATGACGCTGGACCGCTACATGATCATCGTGCACGCTCACAGGGTTGCACGTTATCGCACAAAGAGGGCAGCCATCATTCTGACCGTGCTCGTTTGGATGCTGAGCTTGTTTGTCTCTCTGCCGGATTTTATCTTCACACAGGAAACAAAAGAGTCCCAGAAGTTTGGATGTGACTATCCCAAGGAGAGAAAAGTGCTGGGTCACGTTATTCCCTTGCTGGTGATGGTAGGTTGCTACTTTAGGATCATCCCCAGCAGAGATGGGCAGTAACGCGTTACTTGTAACGCGTTACTGTAATCTGATTACTTTTTTTCAAGTAACGAGTAAAGTAAGGGATTACTATTGCAAAAACGGTAATTAGATTACTGTTACTTTCCCGTAGGAACGCTGCGTTACTGCGTTACTAAAACCGTGATTTTTTGCGAGAATGTCTCACGACAGTGACGTAAGCGAGTGCGCCGTTAGTGACAACAGCTGTGTGCAGATCAACAATGGATCACATATCGATTGTGAGAGAGAGTATGAGCGTGCAGCGTTTAAAGCGTGGAAGTACTGACCTTACTTTCAGTTTGATTCCATAAAAAGTGACAAAAACATTAGCGTCCATCGTGCGTGGGGAGAAAACTTCTTTTTACAGCGAAAACCCCCCCCCCCTAAACTTCCGAGCAAGCACCGAGTGCACAACGACGTAATGGGAAATTCACAGAGAAACTCGCGGATTCTTCAACTGACCGCGGCACACCTGCACCAGGGTAAACCTCCGCCTACCGCAGTCCTGCTTTACAGGTGAAAATAGAGCAACAGGACCGCTGAGTCTTTGACTTTATTTATTTCCTGCTGTGTTTTACTTGCATCTATTTGAAAGACTGAGTGTAAACACAAACAATATTTTATTTTATGTGCTGAAATGTGCAGAAAATAGGTTTAAATGTTAAACAAATTTATTCAAGTCAGAGAATGTAGCATATAATTAAATTTTTGCTTGATGCATAAAGTTAAAAGATTAAAACTGATAAAACAAGTTAAAAAAAAAAAGAGACTTTTCCATTTGATTAAATTTTGTATGATGGATTATGTAGAAAAAGTAGAATTGGGCTGAAAGATCTATCGCTTTATCACCTATTCAGGTTGTAAACCGTGTTTTTAAAAAGTAACTAAGTAATTAATTACTTTTGAAAATAAGTAATCAGTAAAGTAATGGGATTACTTTTTTGGGGAAGTAATCAGTAATTAGTTACTGATTACTTTTTTCAAGTAACTTGACCAACACTGATCCCCAGGCTGGTGAGTATGAGGACCGCGAAGAAGCACCACATCGTCAAGCTGATCATCTGTATAGTGGTTTTATTTTTCTTGCTCTGGACTCCATATAACATTTCCCTTTTCCTGGAGTTTCTTCAGGAAAGAGGAATAATCCTCAATGATGAAACATGGGACAAAAATTTATTGCTGTCAGTAGCAGTGACTGAAGCCTTAGCTTACACTCACTGCTGTCTGAATCCAATCATATATGCTTTTGTGGGAGAGAAGTTCATGAGACGAGCCTTGCAGGTGCTGAAATAGTTGGTGCCTGGTACAGCACCTCATTCAGGAGAAGTAAGATTCGCATTTCAAAACTTTTTTTTTTTTTGCATTTGGGTTTGCTTTTTATGTTCACTTGGCAAGGTGCAGTATTAGTCAGGCAATGTGCAATTCCTGTTTTAACTTGGGCACACACCATATGGAAATTAAGTCTTTCATAGGTGCTCATGGTGAACATGATTTGCTGTGTGCAGTGTTGGTCAAGTTACTTGAAAAAAGTAATCAGTAACTAATTACTGATTACTTCCCCAAAAAAGTAATCCCGTTATTTTACTGATTACTTATTTTCAAAAGTAATTAATTACTTAGTTACTTAGTTACTTTTTAAAAACACGATTTACAACCTGAATAGGTGATAAAGCGATAGATCTTTCAGCCCAATTCTACTTTTTCTACATAATCCATCATACAAAATTTAATCAAATGGAGAAGTCTCTTTTTTTAAACTTGTTTTATCCGTTTTAATCTTTTAACTTTATGCATCAAGCAAAAATTTAATTATATGCTACATTCTCTGACTTGAATAAATTTGTTTAACATTTAAACCTATTTTCTGCACATTTCAGCACATAAAATAAAATATTGTTTGTGTTTACACTCAGTCTTTCAAATAGATGCAAGTAAAACACAGCAGAAAATAAATAAAGACAAAGACTCAGCGGTCCTGTTGCTCTATTTTCACCTGTAAAGCAGGACTGCGGTAGGCGGAGGTTTACCCTGGTGTAGGTGTGCCGCGGTCAGTTGAAGAATCCGCGAATTTCTCTGTGAATTTCCCATTACGTCGTTGCGCACTCGGTGCTTGCTTGGAAGTTTAGGGGGTTTTTTTTCGCTGTAAAAAGAAGTTTTCTTCCCACGCACGATGGACGCTAATGTTTTTGTCACGTTTTATGGAATCAAACTGAAAGTAAGGTCAGTACTTCCACGCTTTAAACGCTGCACGCTCATATTCTCTCCCACAATCGATATGTGATCCATTGTTGATCTGCACACAGCTGTTGTCACTAACGGCGCACTCGCTTACGTCACTGTCGTGAGACATTCTCGCAAAAAATCACGGTTTTAGTAACGCAGTAACGCAGCGTTCCTACGGGAAAGTAACTGTAATCTAATTACCGTTTTTGCAATAGTGATCCCTTACTTTACTCATTACTTGAAAAAAGTAATAAGATTACAGTAACGCGTTACTGCCCATCTCTGGCTGTGTGTAAGATAAGATACAGTTTACATTTGGAAATTTTTTTTTTGGTCACAGCAGAGAGTTAAGAGCAGTAAAAAAAATACAATGGAATAGGATAAGATAAAACATAATAACATACCTGTACAAAATAGAATAAATGACAGTACAAAATAGAATAAAATGCTTTGTTGTGGTAGGAAAAACTGCAATTGTGTATGCGATGTGTGTGCGTGTGTCTCCTTCTGCACATGTGTGGTCATCTGCAGAGACCATGTTGTAGAATCTGACAGCAGCTGGAAGGAAAGACCTGCGAAATCTCTCTGTTCCATATCATGGGTGCCGCAGCCTGCCACTGAAGGAGCTGCTCAGTGCTGTCAGATAACTTGATTACAGCGGTACCAATGCCCCTGTGGGGTTGTATTTATCTGGGGTGGATTTGGTTTTTTAAAAAGGGGCACCTGTTTTCTTTTGGTGAGAGCGAGTTATGAGGTGATTGTGACATTGCAGGCAGGTTGCACCATTAAAGGTACATTGTTGGTCGTAAGTGACCTTTTATTACAATGTTCTAATTTTATTGCAAACTGTATTTTTTTCCTTTACTTTTAAAATAATAAAATCTGATATATTCTGGCTGATATTGACCATATAAATAAAGAAAGAATAATAATAAAGATCAATGAATTGGACCATGGCAAAGCCATAATGATCTGCCTTCAGACAATAATTCTGATTGCTACAGTGCCAAACAGGACTTATGGAGGGAAATGTAAACTCAAAAACACTCAGCTTTATTGCTGGATTTCAGACAAAACAGAAAAGTAGCTAAACTGAGAATACAAAAAACTAAACAGGTAGGCAAGCTGGCAGAGGGGACACACAGTGTAGAATGATGGACGACAGTTCGACGAGCAAGGGAAAACACAGATACTATATACAAGAGGTGAACAGGACTAAGAGGAAACAGCTGGGAGACACGGCTGACACTGATTACATAGAAAAGACGGAGGAGCACACAAAACTGAATACACTGACATAAGACACAGACCTTCAAAGTAAAACAGGAAACTCAACACACATGCAGAGACACAGACTCAGAACTGACTGAACAGGAACAGAGGGAATACAAAACCAAAACCTAAAAACTAGCAAATCCAAACAGAAGACATAACCAGAATAAATAAGAACATAAGATAATATTAACAAACACAAAACACTGAGTCATCAGACTCAGGACCATGACACAGTTTTACAGAAAATCACTAAATACAATATTTTGTGATCTGGATGAAAATGGTCAGTCATCTTTCAGCTAAAATGATTGCAACAGTAACTAAAATAATAACTTGTTACACCAAAATATATAGAAAGAATGTAATGTAAAACATGCTTTGAGTAGATAAGCTACACCAGCTTAAGACCACTGGATGCCACTCCTCAGATAAGAACAAGAAAATGAGGATGCAGTTTGCACCACATAATTCGGACAACTGAAGATTGGAAAATGTCATCAGTTCATATTAATCTCAACTTCTGCTCCTAAAATTGAATGGTAGAGTCAGAATTTGGCAGAATGGTGCATCTCCCTGTGCATCTCTTCATGATCACAGTGTTCCGATCTTCTGATGGTTGCTTCCAGCAGGATAACACACCATGTCACAGAGTCCAAACATCTGAAACTCTTTTTTAATCTGACAATAAGTTCGCTGTGCCCAAATGGGCTCCACAGTCACCACAGTCTTAATCCAACTGAAGAGCTTTGGGATGTGGTAGGAGGTTCTGAATGTGCAGCCAACAAATTTACAGCCGCCGTGTGATACTATCACATCAACATGAACCAGTATCTCAAAGGAATGTTTTTAGCAGCTTGTTTAATCAATGCTGTGTAGAATTAGAGTAGTTCTGAAGACAAAAGTTGGTCCAAACCAATACGTGCAAGACATACTACTAAAGTGTCTCATGAGTGTAGAATCGATGATGTGCACTGATGTACAACAGTGAGACCAAGAAGAGGAAGAAACAAATAATAATAGTAGCGAAAATGACAATAATAAACTCTCTCATATGTTATGTAAAAACCAGCAGTCATTTTGTAAAGGTGAGAATTTATGTTACCATATTCTGTGTTGTTCTTTGAAGTATTTGTCATGATCTCACTTAAGCACATGCAGGAAGTGAAATCTATATTTCTTTTTTTGTGCTTCTCGTTATCAGACTGCTGACTTTAAGACTGTTAGTTAATCCCTGCACACCTAAAGAGATCACATCAATAAAACACGAAAAACAAGAAGCGTTGAAGAGTAATTCCTGACCTCACCTGAGACATCACTGAGATATCACCATGGCAGGTAAATATCTTTTAAAAGTAATACAAAAATGTTATATATTTAAAGTTTAGCATTTTTCAGAGTTCTTGAAAATACATGTTTATAATGTGTTAAATCTGTTAAGGCTGTACATAGTAGAAATTCAAATGCTGTAATTTAAAATTGTATCACAATTTATTAGGGGTGGGACATGATATACACTCAACAAAAATATAAACGCAACACCTTTGTTACTGCTCCCATTCCCCATGGGATGGACGTAGAGACCTAAAATTCATTCCAGATACACAATATAACCATCCCTCCCAAACAGTGGTCACAAATCAGTCCAAATGTGTGGTAGTGGGCACATCTGCTATATTGAGATAATCCATCCCACCTCACAGGTGTGCCACATCAGGATGCTGATCTGACATCATGAGTAGTGCACTCAGTACCTCAGACTGCCCACAACAAAAGGCCACCCTGGAATGTGCAGTTTTTTGCGCTATTGGGGGTCTGGGGACCCAGAACCGGTCAGTATCTGGTGTGACCACCATTTGCCTCATGCAGTGCAACACATCGTCGCATGGAGTCTATCAGATTGTCAATTGTGGCCTGTGGAATGTTGGTCCACTCCACTTCAATGGCTGTGCGAGGTTGTTGGGTATTCGTGGGAACTGGTACACGCTGTCGTATACGCCGGTCAAGCACATCCCGAACATGCTCAATGGGTGACATGTCCGGTGAGTATGCTGGCCATGCAAGAACTGGAACATTCTCAGCTGCCATCTGCCCTGAACAATGTGAACCATGATTCATCCGTGAAGCGCACACCTCTCCAACGTGCCAGACGCCATCGAATGTGAGCATTTGCCCACACAAGTCTGTTACGGCGACGAGCTGGAGTGAGGTCAAGATCCCGATGAAGACGACGGGCATGCAGTTGAGCGTCCCTGAGACGGTTTCTGACAGTTTGTGCAGAAATTGTTTGGTTGTGCAAACCAATTTTTCCAGCAGCTGTCTGGGTGGCTGGTCTCAGACGATCTTGGAGGTGAACCTGCTGGATTTGGAGGTCCTGGGCTGGTGTGGTTACACGAGGTCTGCGGTTGTGAGGCCGGTTGGATGTGCTGCCATATTCTCTGAAACGCCTGTGGAGACGGTGTCATGATCCTGGGTCTTTTGACCCAGCGTTTTAAGTTTGAGTTTATTTTGTTCATTAGGTTATCTAAGTTCATTTGGTTATTAGACTCCTTGTGTTTTCTTCCCCTGTATTTAAGTTTCCCCTCAACCTTCGTGTTTCATGCTGCGTGTCTTATGTTATCAAGTTTGTATTATCATGTCTGTCTCATGTTTCCTGTTTTATTTTGAAGGAGTCGTGTGTTCTTTGTTCATTGTATTTAGTTTCACTTCCCTTGTCCTGTCATTAGGCTCATGTCAGTCAGCTGTTCCTCCATGTGTTCCCACTTCCCCTAATCACCTGCTGTGTATTTAAGTCCTCTATTTTCAGTGTGTGATTGTCAGGTCGTCTGTTGTCCACGCCATGTTTCCCATGCCATGCTTCTAAGTTTCTTGCCTAGGTTTTTCTTATTGCTTGTTTAGATTCCCCAGTTTAGGTTTGTGTTAATTTTGCTTCAGTTTGCCTTGCCCTTTGTTTGTACCTCTTCTACTAGCCTTATTAAACGGCTCGCCTTTTGTTAACATTTCAAGTTCTGTTCCCTGTTCCTTGGCGTCTGCGTTTTGGGTCCTTTTTCAATTCATACAGTCTGCCCTCGCCAGACTGTGACAGACGGCTTATGGTTGAGAAATGAACATTCAATGCACGGGCGACAGATCTGGTTGACATTCCTGCTGTCAGCATGCCAATTGCACGCTCCCTCATTGCTTGTGGCATCTGTGGCATTTTGCTGTGAGACAAAACTGCACATTCCAGGGTGGCCTTTTGTTGTGGGCAGTCTGAGGTACACCTGTGCACTACTCATGATGTCAGATCAGCATCCTGATGTGGCACACCTGTGAGGTGGGATGGATTATCTCAATATAGCAGATGTGCCCACTACCACACATTTGGACTGATTTGTGACCACTGTTTGGGAGGGATGGTTATATTGTGTATCTGGAATGAATTTTAGGTCTCTACGTCCATCCCATGGGGAATGGGAGCAGTAACAAAGGTGTTGCGTTTATATTTTTGTTGAGTGTATATACATATATTTTAATGAATTAGAGGTTTTGTAGTTAATTAATCTTGATTAATCGCATTGAAGGTGTTTTAGTGGGCGACGGAATTAAACAATAAACATGGACATGAATATTGTAAACTCCAGCTCTTTTAATTTCTGGGGGGGGGAAGACAAACTAACCTTTTGTTTTAGTCTAAAACTGTACTCACCTCTACCATGACCATGTGTCTACACTAATACACTGTAGCTATTAATTTTCACTGCTTGTGATGAGAAATAAAAGAATAAAATAAATAAATAATAAATACCTTCTCTCTCTCTCTCTCTCTCTCTCCCTCTCTCTCTCTCTCTCTCTCTCAGCAGAATATAATGACACAGAAGACAATTACGGCAATTACAGTGATTTTGATTATGGAGACTATGCTCCAGCCACCGATGTACAGGAATTCAGCCAAGCGTTTCTTGCCACTCTCTACAGTTTGGTTTTCATCCTGGGCTTCATAGGTAGGTGTGTCTTCTTGTGTGGGGATTGTATTGTATTTACACATTGCAGGGACCTGTTGTCCCTTATGGGAACAGAAAGCACGTTTTAGGCCTAAACTCTGTATGCAGGTGTGTTTATGTGCAACACAACAACATGAGACCAACAGAGAGAAAGAGACAGAAAGAATATGTAACAGTGTGACATTTACACTTATTGTATATTTTCTTCCAAAGGTAACGGACTAGTGGTGTGTGTCCTGGTGAAGCATCGCAATCAGAGCAACCTGACAGACATCTGCCTCTTCAACCTGGCTCTCTCTGACCTCCTCTTCATCTTCATGCTGCCTTTCTACTCTCACAATACCAGGGTCGGCCAGTGGACTTTTGGAGACTTCATGTGCCGTTTGATCTCTGGCTCTCACCACATTGGCTTCTTCAGCAGCATCTTCTTCATGGTTGTCATGACGCTGGACCGCTACATGATCATCATGTACGCTCACAGGGTTGCACGTTATCGCACAAAGAAGGCAGCCATCATTCTGACCGTGCTCGTTTGGATGCTGAGCTTGTTTGTGTCTCTGCCGGATTTTATCTTCATACAGGAAACAGAGGAGTACCAGGAGTTTGGATGTGACTATCCTAAGGAGAGCAAAGTCTGGGAGCGTTACAACCTGTTCACCACAAATGTGCTGGGTCTTGTGATTCCCGTGCTGGTGATGGTAGGTTGCTACTCCAGGATCATCCCCAGGCTGATAAACATGAGGACTGCAAAGAAGCACCGCATCGTCAAGCTGATCATCTGTATAGTGGTTGTATTTTTCTTGTTGTGGGCTCCATATAACATTTCCCTTTTCCTGGAGTTCCTTCAGGAAAGAGAAATAATCCCTGATGATGAAACCTGGTACAAAAATGTAAAGCTGTCTATAACAGTGACCGAGGCCTTAGCTTACACTCACTGCTGTCTGAATCCCATCATTTATGCTTTTGTGGGAGAGAAGTTTATGAGACGAGCCTTGCAGCTGCTGAAAAAGTTGATGCCTGGTTACAGCAGAGATCTGACAGACAGCTCATTCAGGAGGAGCTCAGTTATGTCCAGGGGCTCTGAAATCACCTCCTCCTTTAAACTGTAGGAGGTGGAGGGCAGTTGTAAGTATTTTTACATGAATGTTTCACCCTGTTATTACTGCAGACCGTGTCTCATACTTTTTTCATTCATTTGGTCACTTCTATCTGACAAATACCACAGTGTTCTTCACCTGTGTGGCACCTTCGAAATGTGTTTGTACACCTTTGAACTTACAGTAATTTCTTCCCCTGACTGTTAGATTTTAAATGTACTCATTACTTCTTCAATGCCTTTAATGTGTGTTAGCACTGCCAATTTACAGTATATTAATTACCTTCGACTCTAATTATCAAATTCTAAATGTAAATGCTGCCTACTTATAAAATTAACCTGTTAGCTGTGCTGGCTGCTTTACAGAATCTCGAGTATCTCACTTTTTAATGCCCTTCCTTCCTCAAGCGGAACTAAACTTGCTGGTCTGTTAAACTGAACCTGCTGTTTATTTCAATGTGTAACTTTCTTCTTCTTCTTTTTTATGACCTTGCAATTTCATAGAAGCACATCAAAAATAGCATACAACAATTTCCGAGTATATCTTTGTACAAAAGAAGATCTGAAATAGCTGCATGTGTGAATTGTAATTCTCTCTACTTCCACATTGCTCTCTGATGTTTAGCCTGATATTGTTCTTTTGTTTGTTGTATTATGTTGTGGTTCCTTGTATTTGTCATTGTTTGCCAATGGAGCTGATTGGAGTCAGGCATCCAATCATCTCTTATCCTCATTTTGTATTATAGCTTTATGAAGACAATAAATGATACTGCAGATATTGAACTTATGTCAAAGAAGGTCATCAAGTGGATTGTCACACTGGAGAAGTACATTATTCCTTTTGAGAAGAAGTTTTGTTATTAACATGTTTGTTTGTTTCTTATTGTTATTGCAATGAGAAATTCTGTAAACAGTGATGAAAAGAAAGAAGATCAAAAGTTCTTTGAGATGGAGGTAGTTGTTCACATTCATAAAACAGCAGCATGATGTCATATAGACGACCATTAGTGGAGGTGGATTTCATAAACAGTTAGAATATTCAGGGAAAGTTGATCAAGTTAAGCTTTCTAATTACTGTTGTTTATACAGATTAGTATTATAGATTTTTTAAAGAAGTATATCTGAAAAAAAAAAGAAACAAACAAAACAACTCTTTATCTGGGGAAGGACATTTCAGGAAAAGCAGCAACAAGCGACTTCATCTCGTAAAATTAAATTAATCTTTAAAAAAAAAGAATAAAGACACGACGAGTCTTCTAGATGTAAAAATAAATGTTTTTGCCACTGCATCAAGAATTACCTGGGAATAATAGTTCAGTAATTTAAAAATAATGGGTTTTTTCATGTAGAATCAAATAATTTGGAGATTTCATATTTTAACATATAGCATGTTATTAAAAGAGAGCATGAGTATACACTTACTCCTCATATAAAAAGAACAAAACATGCCTTTTCAACTGCACATGAACGCAAATATCTAATCAGCCAATCACGTGGCAGCAACTCGGAGCATTTAGACATGCACATGAGGTCCAGTTGACCTCCTGAAGTTCATGGTAAGCATCAGAATAGAAAACGTTTGTGCTAAATTGTGCTGTAAGTGTAGAATCTTCGACAGTGAGACCAAGAAGAGGAAGAAACAAATAATAATATTTATGAAAACGATAATAATAAACTCTCTCATACGTTGTGTAAAAACCAGCAGTCATTTTGTAAGGTGTGAATTTGTGTCACCATATGCTGTGTTGTTCTTTGAAGTATTTGCAATGATCTCACTTAAGCACATGCAGGAAGTGAAATCTGCTTTTTGTTTTTTTGTACTCCTCATCATCAGACTGCTGACTTTAAGACTGTTAAAGTCAGCAGTCTGACTTTAAACGATCGCGTGCTCAGTGAATACCTCTGGCAGCAGAAACCAAAGAATGAGGAGGAAGGTGAGGAACAATCATGGAAGGACCCAGTGGTAATCGGAGTACTAGGTGTGGTGACTCCCAAATTAGGCAAGTGGCTCCAGCAGATCCCAGGAACAGCATTGGAGATCTCTGTCCAGAAGAGCGCAGTCCTAGGAACAGCTAAGATACTATGCAGGACCCTTGAGCTCCCAGGCCTTTGGTAGAGGGGCGAAAGGGGAAGTAAGTATATATGTATATACTATTATATCTTACAAGATTTCAGATGTAAATGCTCATTATTTATAAAATGCTAATTTCTTTTACGAATTTCAAGTGTATTGGATACTTTGTCATCATTTGTTTATAGCAACCTGAAAGCGTTTGATTTCTCACACATTTTTTTGAGCCTACAAGTTCAAACAAACAAACCAAAATAAGCATACAAAGACATCAGATCTTTTTCTTTAGAAGACCTGCACTTTGTCTTGCTGTCATTCAGATATTTCTATCTAGTTCCCCATTACTTTCGGATGCATAGCCTTATACACTTCTTTTTGGTTATGGTTCTTATATTTGTCATTAACTTTCCACTTGAGTTGATTCAAGCCAAGCATCCATTTAACTGGTATCCTGATTTTGTTTTCTGAAAACAATGAATGATAATGCAGATCTTGAACTTACTTCAAATGAGCGTCATAAAGTGGAGTCATATTGAAGAAGTCCATTGTTCATTCTGAGAATACATTTGCAGTGAGTATGTTCTTTCACACAGTTATGAGTAGTTAAGTAAGTCAAGTAGTTAAACTCAACTTTAGGTCTTTAATTCCTGATAAGATGTTAAAATACACTCAGAACATTTAAGAAGTATTTTCAAAAAAACAAAAAATAAATAATGTTTTGAGATGCTCTAAAGACAAGTAGGGACCTGCTGGATCCCAAGACAACAAAAGAGGTGAGGCAGTTTCTGGGGCTGGCCGGTTATTACCACAGGTTTGTACCTAACTTTGTGGAACTGACCAGCCCTCTGACCACCTTCACCTGGAGGGCTGCCCCGAATCTAGTTTAGGGTACAGAACAGTGTCCCCTAAACTGTTCTCCATAGTGATGCCTTGAGCATAGGGCTAAGGCCATTTTGTTCCAGCTGATAAGGGAGGGGTGTACATCAGTCAAACGTTATTAGAGCATTAGAATGGCTACAGTAGCTTAGGCTCCCTGGTGGTGAAGTGTGGCTTGTGGCTCAGCTGCAGGGAAGAGGTATTGTAGCGAGTTTTGGGGTCAGTGGCAGGGCAGGCTAGCTGGCACAGGTCAGGTCTTTTCCATATTTAAAGCAGTAGCAAGCTGGGATGGGTGTGGGTGGGGAGAGAGAGAAGACTGAACAGAGTGATTGGATCTATAATATAGATGCTGCTTTCATATAGCTGCTATATGAAAGCAGCACGACAGTAATCAGTCAAACTACGCAATAACAAGGTCACGTGTTGGCCAGCAAACACTGTGTCTGCAGCATCATGCTGGAGTTTCCTGTAGCTTGAGACATGCTACAATGAACCATCGTGAAAATCTCAGAGAAATACATTCAGCAGCTTGCTGCATCTACATTATAAGTAACTAAAGTATCCTGTGAGCGTAGAGTCTATGCTGTGCAGCAGTGATGTGACCATGAGACCAAGAAGAAGAAGAAACAAATAATAACAGTAGTGAAAATGATAATATTAAACTTTGTGACACATTAGGTAAAAACCAGCAGTCATTTTGTGAAGGTGTCAATTTGTGTCACTGCATGCTTCGTTGTTCTTTGAAGTATTTTTTGTCTGTCTAGATGTTGAACAGACTCCTGATAACGATCTCACTTGGGCACGTACAGGAAGCGAATTCTGCATTTCTGTTTTGTGCTCTTCTTTATCAGACTGCTGACAGTGAGACAGATTGTTCATTTCTACATATCTAATAGGATAACAACAGTAAAACCGAAAAAAGCAGCTGAAGTGCAATTCCTGACTTCACGTGGTTGGAAAAGACACCACTGAGATATGTTGGGTGAATACATTTTAACAGTAATACAGAAATCCTAATGTTGCAACTGAAATTATACCATAATTCATGTTTTCTGTTTTATATCGTCTAAAGATCTTTTGATTTTAACATCTTTTGTGAAAAGTAAAAAGATACGCACTGCCACAATTGCTTTGAAGGTGTCCTTTATATCTGCTAACATCTACAATCATCTCACCCGCAAACATGTATTTTTTGAAGCTACTCAATATATGAATACTATTTTAATAAGATAGTTGTCAAGTTACATAATATCATGGTATGCAAAAAGAAAAAAAAGATCTGTGTGGAAAATCATTGAAAAGGAGACCGAAAGAAATATTGCACCAGCATTACAGCCTATTCACCTTCATGGTTGTCATGACGCTGGATTGCTACACGATTATTGTGCACGTTCACAGGGTTCGCACAATGAGGGCTTCCATCATTCTGACCGTGCTCGTTTGGATCCTGAGCTTGTTTGTGTCTCTGCCAGATTTTATCTTTAGAAAGGCAAAAGAACAGGAATCCCAAGGAGTGGAGTGTGACTATCCTGAAGAAAGCGTTATGATATGGGAGCGTTATGATTTGTTCACCACAAATGTGCTGAGTCTCGTGATTCCCTTGCTGGCTGGTAAACATGAGGACTGCAAAGAAGATTGTCAAGCTGATCATCTGTATAGTGGTTGTATTTTTCCTACTCTGGGCCCCATATAACATTTCCCTAAAGCGCTATACAAATACAGGCCATTTACCATTTTCCTGAAGTTCCTTCGGGAAAGAGAAATAATCCTCAATGATGAAACCTGGTCCAAAAATGTAAGGCTGTCGATAACAGTAACTGAGACCTTAGCTTATACTCACTGCTGAGCCTTGCAGCTGCTGAAGAAGTTGGTGCCATACAGGCCATTTACCATTTAAAAGGATAGAAGGTGGAGGGCAGGTGAGTTTTTTGACATGCATTTATCACGCTTGGAAAAAACAACAAACAAACTCTTCACCTGATAACATTTTTTACTTTCTTTTTTCTGCCTCTTATTTGTACAAAAATGTCACTTCTCAGAAAACACCTTGTTGTGGGTAAATTAAATTGAAGCATAAGCAGCAACAGTAGAAGTCATTGCATAAAATCAACCTAATCTTTCTTTAAAAACAAGAATGAGTCTTTCAGAAGAAAAGATGGAGAGGGCTTTCTCATAGGAATAAAAATTTAAACAGTTCAGCAATCTGAACATAATGTTCGTTTTTTGTAAGATTCAAATAATTTGAGGATTATATATTTTTCATGTACAGTATGTTAATATAGATTCAAAAATTACGAGTGACAGCTCCAAAGTGTGTCACACCCAAATACAAGTTTAAACTATTCCATGCAAAGAAAAGTTGCCCGTTCAACTGCACATGAACACAAATATTTAATCAGCCAATCACATGGCAGCAACTCAGAGCATTTAGACCTGCAGACATGGTCAAGTCAACCTGCTGAAGTTTAAAGCGAGCATCATAATAGGGAAGGAAGTGGATTTCAGTTAAAGTTACAATGAACATGATGTGATTATTTGTGCCAGAGGGGCTGATTTGAATATTTAAGTGTGCAACCATCTCTAGTGTTTACAGAAAATGGTCCAGAAAAGAAACAATATACAGCCAGTTATCGTTGAGCTGGTAAGATTGCAACATTAACTCAAATAAAAACTTGTTACAACCAGAGATGGGCAGTAATGCGTTACTTGTAACACATTACTGTAATCTGATTACTTTTTTTCAAGTAACGAGTAAAGTAAGGGATTACTATTGCAAAAACGGTAATTAGATTACAGTTACTTTCCCGTAGGAACGCTGCGTTACTGCTAGGGGTGCAACGATATTCGTATCGATATTGAACCGTTCGATACAGTGCTTTCGGTTCGGTACGCATATGTATCGAACAATACAACATTTGTAATTTATTTTATCAATTTTCCTTCTGACGATGCTGTCTGTGTTGAGCGCTCAGTGAATCTGCATTCGACTACTCCGCCTAGGCTCGACAGTGCAGCCTAGGCGGAGTAGTCGAATGCAGATTCACTGAGCGCTCAACACAGACAGCATAGTCAGAAGGAAGAGCGCAGGGCAAGCTAGCGAGACAGAAGTTAAGCTCTCCTTGTAACAGGCAAATTGAACCTCATTCAGATCTGGCGTTTGGAATTATTTTGGTTTTCATGTGACGTATGACCCTGAAGGTAAGCGCGTCATGGACTAAAGTAAAACAGTATGTTGGATGTGCCATGCAATGCTCAATTACATTGGTGTGAACTAGTGTGTTAGCGCAGTTAGCTCGTTAACGTGTTGGCCGTCTAGCCCCATGCACGGAGCGATCGGCGGTAGCTCGTTAACGGAGATTTGCCGTGTTGTGGCGTTAAGGTCATTTCAACGAGATTAACCTGAAAGCACTAGTGGGAACACAACGAATATGACTGCACATTTACGCCGACATCATCCTAGTGCAAAGACAAATACAACAAGCATGCTACTAACTTTAGCCGAGTCATTTAGACAGCTGTTAGCACATGATTCTCCTTATGCTGCTGAGAATATAGCCCAGAAGAAGCGGATAGTATAGCTTTTATTTTGGAAAGAGACATTTCTCTGTAATAAACTCTCTTTTCCAAAGATGAGTGATTCCTCAATCAGATACAGGGCTCGCAATATCGCTAGCCCGACGTCCCGGAGCTAGCGATTTTTTCAGTCGGGCTACCAAAATCTATCTCTTCCCTGCCCGTCGGGCTATTGTAGGAAAAATATATGTCAATGCTTTTGCATTCTTTCAGAAATGTAGCTGGGTAATTATGTCATTGGCATCGGTGAGCCACTGTCAATATGTGACATATTGAAGTCGCGTTTGAATTTGCGCTTGTTTTTTTGCTTTCACTTTGCAATCGTGCGAACTGTGTATAGAGAGCGACAGCACTGATCTGTGAGTGATGATAATTTGTGCACCAATTCCTCTGACATCGTCTTATTAATTGGTAGCTTACTATGCAAACATGACAAGTGAAATCTCCCGCAGCAAGCTTAAACATGTGAGAGGTTGATCGCGCAGAGAATCGCTGAGCTTATGTGAGTGCGTGTGTAAAAGCATTTCAGTTCTGCTGAGCCAAATAAGACAGGTCAGGGTGAAGAAGTGACAGCCAAAGAAAAGCTTACCACAAAACGGAGAAGTTATGACAAATCAGACTATAAGGCAAAAAGAAAGTGCAGCTTTATGGTTTCATGGACAAAATAATTTCTGTGGCTGCAATATGATGAGCTAAATAACCAGGGCTGCACATAAGTGGTCCGCAGGTGCGCATTCGCTGTCAAAATAAAAAACACGCACAAGGGTTAGGGTTAAATTTAAAAACTGTACTTTTGAGTTAAAATATATATTTATAATTTTAATAAATGACAAATAAAAAATGCATGAACATTTTTTTTGTATCGAAAAAATATCGAACCGTGACACCAAAGTATCGAACCGAACCGTGAATTTTGTGTATCGTTGCACCCCTAGTTACTGCGTTACTAAAACGGTGATTTTTTGCGAGAATGTGTCACGACAGCTGTGTTGGTGACAACAGCTGTGTGCAGATCAACAATGGATCACATATCGATTGCGGGAGAGAATATGAGCGTGCAGCGTTTAAAGCGTGGAAGTACTGACCTTTGAGTTTGATTCCATAAAAAGTGACAAAAACATTAGCGTCCATCGTGCATGGGAAGAAAACTTCTTTTTACAGCGAAAAAAACCGCTAAACTTCCAAGCAAGCACCAAGTGCGCAACGACATAATGGGAAATTCACAGAGAAACTCGCGGATTCTTCAACTGACCGCAGCACACCTGCACCAGGGTAAACCTCCGCCTACCCTAGTCCTGCTTTACAGGTGAAAATAGAGCAACAGGACCGCTGAGTCTTTGACTTTATTTATTTCCTGCTGTGTTTTACTTGCATCTATTTGAAAGAGTGAGTGTAAACACAAAAAATATTTTATTTTATGTGCTGGAATGTGTAGAAAATAGGTTTAAATGTTAAACTAATTTATTCAAGTCAGAGAATGTTGCATATAATTAAATTTTTGCTTGATGCATAAAGTTAAAAGATTAAAACTGATAAAACAAGTTAAAAAAAAAAGAGACTTTTCCATTTGATTAAATTTTGTATGATGGATTATGTAGAAAGTGGGGGGAAGTAATCAGTAATTAGTTACTGATTACTTTTTTCAAGTAACTTGACCAACACTGGTTACAACCAAAGTATAGAAGAGCATCTCTGAATGTATAATATACATTGATCTAGATGAACTACAGCAGCAGAAGACACTCAATGGTACTCAAATAGCTTTCACAGCCATAAATCTAACAGACCAGCTTTGGGATGTGGCTTAGCTGGAGGTTTGTCTTTATAAATGTGCAGCCACCAAATCTACAGCAACTGCACGATGCTATTACATCAACATGAACCAAAATCTCTGAGGAATGTTTGCAGCACCTGTTGAAGGTAAAAGTGGGTCCAAACCAGTATTAGTGAGGCACAATGGCTAAAGTCTCCTGTAAGTGCACAATGTATGATACTGAGCAGTATCCTTAATGAGTCAAAGAAGAAAAACAAATAAAAATAGTAACAATATTAATAATAATAAACCTTCTGTCACTTTAAGAGATAACGTGCAGTCATTTTCTGAAGGTGTGAATTTGTGTCACCATTTGCTGTGTTGTGCTTTGAACCATTTTCTGGCAGTCTAGATTTAGGGCAGACTCCTGATAAAGATCAGATTTGGGGATGTACAGGAAGCAACATCTTTCTTCCCCTTTTAGGTTCTCATCAATAGGGGACTGCAGAACTTTTGATAGTTAGTTCATTTCTGCACATCTAAAGGGATCACATCAGTAAACGGGGAAAGGGAGCCTTGAAGTGTAATTCTTGACTGGACCTGGTTGGATGAGCCATCACTGAGATATCACAATGTCAGGTAATTATCTTTCAACAGTAATCCACAATTTAGACTATTTAAAGTGTCATGTTTTACAGAGCTCTTGGAAATTTACTTGGGTTATAAAGTGTAGTGTTCAAAGCTGCACGCATTGTCACAGAGATCTAAAACCAAATACTGTGACTGAAACTATGTCAAAGCTACTTCATGATTTCTAATTTCATCTTTAATCTAGAAATCTTATTTTTACTGTTGTTTTTTATTAGTAGATGAAAACATATAAAAGTTATTCACTGCCACAATGCCTTAATATGACTTTTACAGCTGCTGTTATCTCCAACCATGTATCTGTTACTTTCAGAATAATTCTAATAGTAATTTTGTAAAATCCCAGTAATAGTATAGAAAAATTTCAAATGTGCCAAAAAACACAGCAAAAAACAAGTCTACATGAAAAATCATAATAAGATAGATAAACAAAGTAAATGAAATAGTCTGTCCTAGATTTATAGCTGTATACCATGTAATGAATTTGAATCCTCATAAAACCAGTTTTCAGATTAAATCCTGTTTTTATAAAGTTTTGGCTCAATGATAATGTTCCCAAGGACGGAGTACCAATGAGCACCAATAGGTGGCAAAATCACCCCCACTGTCAACTCCCTGGGGGGCCAAACCAGCAGACGTGTATGGATTATTTGTGGTGCTCATAGCAAAGGAAAACCTCCTTTAAAACAGAAACATGTCATCAGCAATAGGTTGGAAATTCAGGCTGCACTTGATAAGGGTTGAAACGGCATTACGAAACCAAACCTAACACTTTGATGCAATGAGCATTCGAAAATAAATCCAGTTAACCTCTAACGGTAGCATGTGTTTAAAGCAGTAAAGAAGTCTTTGATATACTGTTTTGCATCTTAACTGTCGTAGCCTGTGCTGAAATTAATATAAAAACTAATAATAGTAAATCTTTCTCTTTCTTTCTGCAGAAGAAAACACCACATCCTATTATTACTCTGAGAACAACACAGGCTTTACTCCTACCTACATGGGTGATGTAAAGGACTTTAACAAAGTGTTTCTCACCACTCTCTACAGTTTGGTTTTCATCATGGGATTCATAGGTAGGTGTGTCCTCTTGTGTGTATGCTGTGGAGATTATGGATTGTTACTACACATTGCACAGACCTCCTTTTCTGGGAATTTCCATTTTGCATACTTTAAAATATGTATGCAGGTGTGTGTATGTGAGACACACAGATGAAACGGGAAAGAGAGAATGTTGTTCAACATGTAACAGTGTGACATTTACACTTATTGTGTATTTTCTTCCAAAGGTAACGGACTAGTGGTGTGTGTCCTGGTGAAGCATCGCAATCAGTGCAACCTGACAGACATCTGCCTCTTCAACCTGGCTCTCTCTGACCTCCTCTTCGTCTTCATGCTGCCATTCTACTCTCACTATGTCAGGGTTGGCCAGTGGACTTTTGGAGACTTCATGTGCCGTTTGATCTCCGGGTCTCACCACATTGGCTTCTTCAGCAGCATCTTCTTCATGGTTGTCATGACGCTGGACCGCTACATGATCATCGTGCACGCTCACAGGGTTGCACGTTATCGCACAAAGAGGGCTTCCATCATTCTGACCGTGCTCGTTTGGATGCTGAGCTTGTTTGTCTCTCTGCCGGATTTTATCTTCAGAAAGGCAAAAGAACAGGAATCCCAAGGAGTGGAGTGTGACTATCCCGAGGAGAGCAAAGTCTGGGAGCGTTACAGCCTGTTCACCACAAATGTGCTGGGTCTCGTGATTCCCGTGCTGGTGATGGTAGGTTGCTACTCCAGAATCATCCCCACACTGATGAGCATGAGGACAGCAAAGAGGCACCGCATCGTCAAGCTGATCATCTGTATAGTGGTTGTATTTTTCTTACTCTGGGCTCCGTATAACATTTCCCTTTTCCTGAAGTTCCTCCTGGAAAAAGAAATAATCCTCAATGATAAAGTCTTGGATGAAAATATAAGGCTGTCTATAACAGTGACCGAAGCCTTAGCTTACACTCACTGCTGTCTGAATCCCATCATTTATGCTTTTGTGGGAGAGAAGTTTATGAGACGAGCCTTGCAGCTGCTGAAAAAGTTGGTGCCTGGTTACAGCAGAGATCTGACAGACAGCTCATTCAGGAGGAGCTCAGTTATGTCCAGGGGCTCTGAAATCACCTCCTCTTTTAAACTGTAGAAGGTGGAGGGCAGTTGTAAGTATTTTGTCATGAATGTTTCACCCTGTTATTACTGCAGACCGTGCCATGTTCATGTTTGTTTTCTTCATTTGGGAGCATTATTTGACACATACCACAGTGTTCTTCACCTGTGTGGCACCTTCAAAATGTGTCTCTACACTTTTGGACCTTTTGAATTTACAGCAATCTTTTTTTTCTCCCCTGACGGTTAGATTGTAAATGTACTCAATACTTCTCTCGTGCCTTTATTGTGCGTTAGCACTGCCGATTTACAGAATCTTAATCACCTTCGACTCTAATGCTCTTCCTTCTTCTGCTCAGGTTAAATTAAACTTGCTGGTCTGTTAAACCGTACCTGCTGTTTTATAGCAACCTGTAACAGTTTGCTTACTTCTTCAGACATCTTTTATGAGCCTTACATGTTTGCAGAAACACACCAAAAAGAGCATACAACTCTTTCAGATCTCGATTGTACAAAATGTGCACACTGTCTTACTGTTATTCACATTTCTACCTACTTCCACATTGTTTTCTAATGTTCAGCCTTTTATAGTTGTTTTGTTTGTTGTATTATGTTATGGTTCCTTGTATTTGTCGCTATTTGCCTGTGGAGTTGACTCCTATCCTGATTTTGTATTATCGCTTTGTTAAGACAATAAATGATACAGCAGGTCCTCCGCTTACATTAGATGAAGGTCATGAAGTGCATTGTTCATTCGGAGAAGAATATTTGCAGTGAACATATTCTTTTATTTCTCACTGTTACTGCAATGACAAATTCTGTACACAGTCATGAAAAGAGAGAAGATGTCTCAGATTAGTTTTACTATGCAGGTAATTCTTCACTATCGTAAAACAGCAGCATGATCTAATACATGGCACCATAATCAATTGTACACATTTCCCCTCTCTTTTTTTCTATTTCATATTAATGCTAATGGAAAAAAACCTTATTTGCATACAATTAAATTAATCTTTCTGATGAGTCTTTCAAAACGAAAAATGAAGAAGTCTTCTTCGCTGCATCAAAAGTTCCTGACTAAATAGTTCAGCAATCTGAACATAATGTTTGTTCCATGTAAGCATAAAAGAAAAGGTGGATTTCATATGTTCATATACAGTATGTTAAAAAAAAGGTTCAAACAATATGAGTGACAGCTTTGCCAAAATAACCAAAGTGTGTCACTGCATCCCCAAATACAAGTTTAAACTGTTCCATGCAAAAACAAAGTTATACATTTACTGCACACATAAAAACTTGCTCGTTCAACTGCACATGAACACAAATATTTAATCAGCCAATCACATGGCAGCAACTCAGAGCATTTAGACCTGCAGACATGGTCTAGTCAACCTGCTGAAGTTTAAAGCGAGCATCATAATAGGGAAGAAAGTGGATTTCAGTTAAAGTTACAATGAACATGATGTGATTATTTGTGCCAAAGAAGACCACACTGGATGCCATTCTTATCAACAGATCAAGAAACTGAGGCAGCAGTTTGCACTACATAGTTTGGACAACTGAAGACTGGAAAATGCTGTCAGTTCATATTATTCTTGAGTTCTGCTGCCATACTTGGATGGCAGGGACATGATGCCAGATGTTAGAATTTGGTGTAGACAACATGAAAGGATGGATCGATCCTTCCTTGTATCAACAGTTCATGGTGCTGCTGGTGGTGTAATGGTGTGGGGGATATTTTCATGGAAATGTTTGTGACCCTCAGCACCAACTGAGCATCCTGAGTATTGCTGTTGACTATATGCAACTCTTCATGACTGTTTTAATCTTCTAATTCCTGATTCCAGCAGGAACACCCACCAAGTGTGCGTTCAAATAACCTCACACTATTATATTTACATGACAAGCTCAATGTGCTCAAAAGGCTTCCACAGCCACCACAGCCTAAATCCACCAGACCAGCTTTGGGATGTGGCTGAACTGGAGGTTTGTCTTTATGAATGTGCTGCCACCAAATCTACAGCAACTGCACGATGCTATCACGTCAGCATGGAACTAGAATTTCAATTCAATTCAGTTCAATTTTATTTATATAGCACCAAATCACAACAACAGTCACCTCAAGGTGCTTTATATTGTAAGGTAGAAGAGAAAAACAATCATATGACCCCCTATGAACAAGCACTTTGGCGACAGGGCGAAGGAAAAACTCCCTTTTAACAGGAAGAAACCTCCGGCAGAACCAGGCTCAGGGAGGGGCGGGGCCATCTGCTGCGACCGGTTGGGGTGAGAGAAGGAAAACAGGATAAAGACATGCTGTGGAAGAGAGACAGAGATTAAAAACAAGTAAGATTCAATGCAGAGAGGTCTATTCACACATAGTGAGTGAGAAAGGTGACTGGAAAGGAAAAACTCAATGCATCATGGGAATCTCCCAACAGCCTACATCTATTGCAGCATAACTAAGGGAGGATTCAGGGTCACCTGGTCCAGCCCTAACTATATGCTTTAGCAAAAAGGAAAGTTTTAAGCCTAATCTTAAAAGTAGAGATAGTGTCTGTCTCCCGAATCCAAACTGGAAGCTGGTTCCACAGAAGAGGGGCCTGAAAACTGAAGGCTCTCCCTCCCATTCTACTTTTAAATACTCTAGGAACAACAAGTAGGCCCACAGAGCGAGAGCGAAGTGGTCTAATAGGGTGATATGGTACTACAAGGTCATTAAGATAAGATGGGGCCTGATTATTTAACACCTTGTATGTGAGGAGCAGGATTTTGAATTCAATTCTGGATTTAACAGGAAGCCAATGAAGGGAAGCCAAAACAGGAGAAATATGCTCTCTCTTTCTAGTCCCTGTCAGCACTCTTGCTGCAGCATTTTGGATTAGCTGAAGGCTTTTCAGTGAGTTTTTAGCACATCCTGATAATAATGAATTACAGTAGTCCAGCCTAAAAGTAATAAATGCATGAACTAGTTTTTCAGCATCACTCTGAGACAGGATATTTCTAACTTTAAAGATGTTGCGCAAATGGAAGAAAGCAGTCTTACATATTTGTTTAATATGTGCATTGAAGGACATCCCTGGTCAAAAATGACTCCAAGGTTCCTCACAGCGTTACTGGAGGCCAAGGTAATGCCATCCAGAGTAAGAATCTGGTTAGATACCATATTTCTAAGATTTTCAGGGCCGAGTACAATAACCTCAGTTTTATCTGAATTAAGAAGCAGAAAGTTAGCGGCCATCCAGGTCTTTATGTCTTTAAGACATTTCTGCAGTTTAACTAATTGGTGTGTGTCATCTGGCTTCATGGACAGATAGAGCTGAGTGTCATCTGCATAGCAGTGAAAATTTATGCTACGTCTTCTGATGATACTGCCTAAGGGAAGCATGTATAATGTAAACAGAATTGGTCCTAGCACTGAACCCTGTGGAACAACATAATTAACCTCAGTGTGTGAAGAGGACTCTCCATTTACATGAAAAAATTGGAGTCTATTAGATAGATATGATACAAACCACTGCAGTGCAGTACCTGTAATACCTACAGCATGTTCTAATCGCTCTAATAGGATATTATGGTCAACAGTATCGAACGCTGCACTGAGGTCTAGCAGGACAAGCACAGAGATGAGTCCACTGTCAGAGGCCATAAGAAGATCATTTGTAACCTTCACTAAAGCTGTTTCTGTGCTGAGCTCTGAAACCTGACTGAAACTCTTCAAATAAACCATTCCTCTGCAGATGATCTGTTAGCTGTTTGACAACTACTCTTTCAAGGATTTTTGATATGAAAGGAAGGTTGGAGATTGGCCTATAATTAGCTAAGACTGCTGGGTCTAAAGATGCTTTTTGAGTAAAGGTTTAACTACAGCCAGCTAGAAGGCCTGTGGTACATAGCCGATTATTAGAGATAGGTTGATCATATCTAAGATTGAAGCATTAATTAATGGCAGGACTTCTTTGAGCGGTTTTGTAGGAATGGGGTCTAAAAGACACGTTGATGGTTTGGAGGAAGTAATTATTGAAGTTAACTCAGAAAGATCAACTGGAGAAAAAGAGTCTAAATGAACATCAGTGGTACTAAGAGTAGCTGTAGATAATATTACATCTGTGAGATAGTTATGGGTAATTTTTTCTCTAATGATTAAAATTTTATTTGTGAAGAAGTTCAAGAAGTTATTACTAGTTAACATTAAAGGGATGGTGGCTCAACAGTGCTCTGACTTTTTGTCAGCCTGGCTACAGTGCTGAAGAGAAACCTGGGGTTGTTCTTATTTTCTTCAATCAGTGATGAATAGTAAGATGTTCTGGCTTTGCGGAGGGCTCGCTTGTAAAGCAACAAACTATTTCTCCAGGCTAAATGATGATCTTCAGCATTTCCTCGCCAACGTACGAGTTATCTGCTTTAGGCTACGTGTTTGTAGCCATGGAGTGAAGTACTTCTCATTTGAGGCCTTAGTTTTCATAGGAGCTACAGTATCCAGGGTCGTACTTAGTGAGGAGGCAAAGTTATTAACAAGATAATCAACCTCTGTTGGAGTAGCGTTCAGATAGCTGCTCTGCTCTGTGTTGGTACAGGGCATTGAAGATGATAACAGTGGGTGGATTATATTCTTAAACTTAATTACAGCATTTTCAGAAAGACATCTATTGTGATTAGATCTACTCTCCACTGCTGTGTAATCAATTATTGCAAATGTAAATGTTATCAGGAAATCATCAGACAGGAGACGGTTTTCAGGAAACACTGTTAAATGTTCAGTTTCTATGCCGTATGTTAAAATAAGATCTAGAGTGTGATTAAAGTGGTGGGTGGGTTCTTTTACATTTTGAGAGAAGCCAGTTGAGTCTAATAACAGATTAAATGCCACGTCATTTTTAGCATCTACATGGATGTTAAAATCACCCACAATAATTATTTTATCTGAGCTGAGCACTAAACCAGATAAAAAAAAGTCCAAGAAATCAGACAGAAACTCTGTGTTAGGTCCAGCTGGACGATAGATGATAACAAATAAGACAGTTGGGGTTGAGTTTGACAAGGCTAAGCATCAGGCTTTCAAATGAATTAAAAGTCTGTCTTGGTCTTTCGTTAATTAAGAGGCTGGTGTGAAAACTTGCTGCCACACCGCCCGCGCGGCCTGTGGTTCGAGATTTCTGGTAGTTAGAGTGACTCGAGGGTGTTGATTCATTTAAACTAACATAATCATACTGGATCTCTAAGTAATGTTTGCAGCACCTGTTGCAGGTAAAATTTGGTCCAACACAGTAAGGCATAGCAACTAAAGACTCCTGTAAGTGCACAGAGTATGATATTGAACAGTGGTGTACATTAATGAGTCCACGAAGAAAAACAAATAAAAAATAGTATCAGTAACAATATTAATAATAATAAACCTTCTGTCACTTTAAGAGATAACGTGCAGTCATTTTCTGAAGGTGTGAATTTGTGTCACCATTTGCTGTGTTGTGCTTTGAACCATTTTCTGGCAGTCTAGATTTAGGGCAGACTCCTGATAAAGATCAGATTTGGGGACGTACAGGAAGCAACATCTTTCTTCCCCTTTTAGGTTCTCATCAATAGGGGACTGCAGAACTTTTGATAGTTAGTTCATTTCTGCACATCTAAAGGGATCACATGAGTAAACGGGGAAAGGGAGCCTTGAAGTGTAATTCCTGACTGGACCTGGTTGGAAGAGCCTTCACTGAGATATCACAATGTCAGGTAATTATCTTTCAACAGTAATCCACAATTTAGACTATTTAAAGTGTCATTTTTTTACAGAGTTCTTGGGAATTTACTTGGGTTATAAAGTGTAGTGTTCAAAGCTGCACGCATTGTCACAGAGATCTAAAACCAAATGCTGTGACTGAAACTATGTCAAAGTTACTTCATGATTTCTAATTTCATCTTTAATCTAGAGATCTTATTTTTACTGTTGTTTTTTATTAGTAGATGAAAACATATAAAAGTTATTCACTGCCACAATGCCTTAATATGACTTTTACAGCTGCTGTTATCTCCAACCATGTATCTGTTACTTTCAGAATAATTCTAATAGTAATTTTGTAAAATCCCAGTAATAGTATAGAAAAATTTCAAATGTGCCGAAAAAACACAGCAAAAAACAAGTCTACATGAAAAATCATAATAAGATAGATAAACAAAGTAAATGAAATAGTCTGTCCTAGATTTATAGCTGTATACCATGTAATGAATTTGAATCCTCATAAAACCAGTTTTCAGATTAAATCCTGTTTTTATAAAGTTTTGGCTCAATGATAATGTTCCCAAGGACGGAGTACCAATGAGCACCAATAGGTGGCAAAATCACCCCCACTGTCAACTCCCTGGGGGGCCAAACCAGCAGACGTGAATGGATTATTTGTGGTGCTCATAGCAAAGGAAAACCTCCTTTAAAACAGAAACATGTCATCAGCAATAGGTTGGAAATTCAGGCTGCACTTGATAAGGGTTGAAACGGCATTACGAAACCAAACCTAACACTTTGATGCAATGAGCATTCAAAAATAAATCCAGTTAACCTCTAACCGTAGCATGTGTTTAAAGCAGTAAAGAAGTCTTTGATATACTGTTTTGCATCTTATTTGTTGTAGCCTGTGCTGAAATTAATATAAAAAATAATAATAGTAAATCTTTCTCTCTCTTTCTGCAGAAGAAAACACCACATCCTATTATTATTCATTTTACTTTGAGTTTCCTAACGGCACAGACCTTTCTCCTACCTACATAGGTGATGTAAAGGACTTTAACAAAGTGTTTCTCACCACTCTCTACAGTTTGGTTTTCATCATGGGATTCATAGGTAGGTGTGTCCTCTTGTGTGTATGCTGTGGAGATTATGGATTGTTACTACACATTGCACAGACCTCCTTTTCTGGGAATTTCCATTTTGCATACTTTAAAATATGTATGCAGGTGTGTGTATGTGAGACACACAGATGAAACGGGAAAGAGAGAATGTTGTTCAACATGTAACAGTGTGACATTTACACTTATTGTGTTTTTTCTTCCAAAGGCAACGGACTAGTGGTGTGTGTCCTGGTGAAGCATCGCAATCAGTGCAACCTGACAGACATCTGCCTCTTCAACCTGGCTCTCTCTGACCTCCTCTTCATCTTCATGCTGCCATTCTATTCTCACTATGTCAGGGTCGGTCAGTGGACTTTTGGAGACTTCATGTGCCATTTGATCTCCGGGTCTCACCACATTGGCTTCTTCAGCAGCATCTTCTTCATGGTTGTCATGACGCTGGACCGCTACATGATCATCGTGCACGCTCACAGGGTTGCACGTTATCGCACAAAGAGGGCTTCCATCATTCTGACCGTGCTCGTTTGGATGCTGAGCTTGTTTGTCTCTCTGCCGGATTTTATCTTCAGAAAGGCAAAAGAACAGGAATCCCAAGGAGTGCAGTGTGACTATCCCGAGGAGAGCAAAGTCTGGGAGCGTTATGATTTGTTCACCACAAATGTGCTGGGTCTCGTAATTCCCGTGCTGGTGATGGTAGGTTGCTACTCCAGGATCATCCCCACACTGATGAGCATGAGGACAGCAAAGAGGCACCGCATCGTCAAGCTGATCATTTGTATAGTGGTTGTATTTTTCTTACTCTGGGCCCCGTATAACATTTCCCTTTTCCTGAAGTTCCTCCTGGAAAAAGAAATAATCCTCAATGATAAAGTCTTGGATGAAAATATAAGGCTGTCTATAACAGTGACCGAAGCCTTAGCTTACACTCACTGCTGTCTGAATCCCATCATTTATGCTTTTGTGGGAGAGAAGTTTATGAGACGAGCCTTGCAGCTGCTGAAAAAGTTGGTGCCTGGTTACAGCAGAGATCTGACAGACAGCTCATTCAGGAGGAGCTCAGTTATGTCCAGGGGCTCTGAAATCACCTCCTCTTTTAAACTGTAGAAGGTGGAGGGCAGTTGTAAGTATTTTGTCATGAATGTTTCACCCTGTTATTACTGCAGACCGTGCCATGTTCATGTTTGTTTTCTTCATTTGGGAGCATTATTTGACACATACCACAGTGTTCTTCACCTGTGTGTCACCTTCAAAATGTGTCTCTACACTTTTGGACCTTTTGAATTTACAGCAATCTTTTTTTTCTCCCCTGACGGTTAGATTGTAAATGTACTCAATACTTCTCTCGTGCCTTTATTGTGCGTTAGCACTGCCGATTTACAGAATCTTAATCACCTTCGACTCTAATGCTCTTCCTTCTTCTGCTCAGGTTAAATTAAACTTGCTGGTCTGTTAAACCGTACCTGCTGTTTTATAGCAACCTGTAACAGTTTGCTTACTTCTTCAGACATCTTTTATGAGCCTTACATGTTTGCAGAAACACACCAAAAAGAGCATACAACTCTTTCAGATCTCGATTGTACAAAATGTGCACACTGTCTTACTGTTATTCACATTTCTACCTACTTCCACATTGTTTTCTAATGTTCAGCCTTTTATAGTTGTTTTGTTTGTTGTATTATGTTATGGTTCCTTGTATTTGTCGCTATTTGCCAGTGGAGTTGACTCCTATCCTGATTTTGTATTATCGCTTTGTTAAGACAATAAATGATACAGCAGGTCCTCCGCTTACATTAGATGAAGGTCATGAAGTGCATTGTTCATTCGGAGAAGAATATTTGCAGTGAACATATTCTTTTATTTCTCACTGTTACTGCAATGACAAATTCTGTACACAGTCATGAAAAGAGAGAAGATGTCTCAGATTAGTTTTACTATGCAGGTAATTCTTCACTATCGTAAAACAGCAGCATGATCTAATACATGGCACCATAATCAATTGTACACATTTCCCCTCTCTTTTTTTCTATTTCATATTAATGCTAATGGAAAAAAACCTTATTTGCATACAATTAAATTAATCTTTCTGATGAGTCTTTCAAAACGAAAAATGAAGAAGTCTTCTTCGCTGCATCAAAAGTTCCTGACTAAATAGTTCAGCAATCTGAACATAATGTTTGTTCCATGTAAGCATAAAAGAAAAGGTGGATTTCATATGTTCATATACAGTATGTTAAAAAAAAGGTTCAAACAATATGAGTGACAGCTTTGCCAAAATAACCAAAGTGTGTCACTGCATCCCCAAATACAAGTTTAAACTGTTCCATGCAAAAACAAAGTTATACATTTACTGCACACATAAAAACTTGCTCGTTCAACTGCACATGAACACAAATATTTAATCAGCCAATCACATGGCAGCAACTCAGAGCATTTAGACCTGCAGACATGGTCTAGTCAACCTGCTGAAGTTTAAAGCGAGCATCATAATAGGGAAGAAAGTGGATTTCAGTTAAAGTTACAATGAACATGATGTGATTATTTGTGCCAAAGAAGACCACACTGGATGCCATTCTTATCAACAGATCAAGAAACTGAGGGAGCAGTTTGCACTACATAGTTTGGACAACTGAAGACTGGAAAATGCTGTCAGTTCATATTATTCTTGAGTTCTGCTGCCATACTTGGATGGCAGGGACATGATGCCAGATGTTAGAATTGGGTATAGACAACATGAAAGGATGGATCGATCCTTCCTTGTATCAACAGTTCATGGTGCTGCTGGTGGTGTAATGGTGTGGGGGATATTTTCATGGAAATGTTTGTGACCCTCAGCACCAACCGAGCATCCTGAGTATTGCTGTTGACTATATGCAACTCTTCATGACTGTTTTAATCTTCTAATTCCTGATTCCAGCAGGAACACCCACCAAGTGTGCGTTCAAATAACCTCACACTATTATATTTACATGACAAGCTCAATGTGCTCAAAAGGCTTCCACAGCCACCACAGCCTAAATCCACCAGACCAGCTTTGGGATGTGGCTGAACTGGAGGTTTGTCTTTATGAATGTGCTGCCACCAAATCTACAGCAACTGCACGATGCTATCACGTCAGCATGGAACCAGAATTTCAATTCAATTCAATTCAATTTTATTTATATAGCACCAAATCACAACAACAGTCACCTCAAGGTGCTTTATATTGTAAGGTAGAAGAGAAAAACAATCATATGACCCCCTATGAACAAGCACTTTGGCGACAGGGCGAAGGAAAAACTCCCTTTTAACAGGAAGAAACCTCCGGCAGAACCAGGCTCAGGGAGGGGCGGGGCCATCTGCTGCGACCGGTTGGGGTGGGAGAAGGAAAACAGGATAAAGACATGCTGTGGAAGAGAGACAGAGATTAAAAACAAGTAAGATTCAATGCAGAGAGGTCTATTCACACATAGTGAGTGAGAAAGGTGACTGGAAAGGAAAAACTCAATGCATCATGGGAATCTCCCAACAGCCTACATCTATTGCAGCATAACTAAGGGAGGATTCAGGGTCACCTGGTCCAGCCCTAACTATATGCTTTAGCAAAAAGGAAAGTTTTAAGCCTAATCTTAAAAGTAGAGATAGTGTCTGTCTCCTGAATCCAAACTGGAAGCTGGTTCCACAGAAGAGGGGCCTGAAAACTGAAGGCTCTCCCTCCCATTCTACTTTTAAATACTCTAGGAACAACAAGTAGGCCTGCAGAGCGAGAGCGAAGTGGTCTAATAGGGTGATATGGTACTACAATGTCATTAAGATAAGATGGGGCCTGATTATTTAAGACCTTGTATGTGAGGAGCAGGATTTTGAATTCAATTCTGGATTTAAAAGGAAGCCAATGAAGGGAAGCCAAAACAGGAGAAATATGCTCTCTCTTTCTAGTCCCTGTCAGTACTCTTGCTGCAGCATTTTGGATTAGCTGAAGGCTTTTCAGTGAGTTTTTAGCACATCCTGATAATAATGAATTACAGTAGTCCAGCCTAAAAGTAATAAATGCATGAACTAGTTTTTCAGCGTCACTCTGAGACAGGATATTTCTAACTTTAAAGATGTTGCGCAAATGGAAGACAGCAGTCTTACATATTTGTTTAATATGTGCATTGAAGGACATCCCTGGTCAAAAATGACTCCAAGGTTCCTCACAGTGTTACTGGAGGCCAAAGTAATGCCATCCAATCTGGTTAGATACCATATGTCTAAGATTTTCAGGGCCGAGTACAATAACCTCAGTTTGATCTGAATTAAGAAGCAGAAAGTTAGCGGCCATCCAGGTCTTTATGTCTTTAAGACATTTCTGCAGTTTAACTAATTGGTGTGTGTTATCTGGCTTCATGGACAGATAAAGCTGAGTGTCATCTGCATAGCAGTGAAAATGTACACTATGTCTTCTGATGATACTGCCTAAGGGAAGCATCTATAATGTAAACAGAATTGGTCCCAGCACTGAACCCTGTGGAACTCCATAATTAACCTCAGTGTGTGAAGAAGACTCTCCATTTACATGAACAAACTGGAGTCTATTAGATAGATATGATACAAACCACTGCAGCACAGTACCTGTAATACCTACAGCATGTTCTAATCGCTCTAATAGGATATTATGGTCAACAGTATCGAATGCTGCACTGAGGTCTAGCAGGACAAGCACAGAGATGAGTCCACTGTCAGAGGCCATAAGAAGATCATTTGTAACCTTCACTAAAGCTGTTTCTGTGCTGTGATGAGCTCTGAAACCTGACTGAAACTCTTCAAATAAACCATTCCTCTGCAGATGATCTGTTAGCTGTTTGACAACTACTCTTTCAAGGATTTTTGATATGAAAGGAAGGTTGGAGATTGGCCTATAATTAGCTAAGACAGCTGGGTCTAGAGATGCTTTTTGAGTAAAGGTTTAACTACAGCCAGCTAGAAGGCCTGTGGTACATAGCCGAGTATTAGAGATAGGTTGATCATATCTAAGATTGAAGCATTAATTAATGGCAGGACTTCTTTGAGCGGTTTTGTAGGAATGGGGTCTAAAAGACACGTTGATGGTTTGGAGGAAGTAATTATTGAAGTTAACTCAGAAAGATCAACTGGAGAAAAAGAGTCTAAATGAACATCAGTGGTACTAAGAGTAGCTGTAGATAATATTACATCTGTGAGATAGTTATGGGTAATTTTTTCTCTAATGATTAAATTTTTATTTGTGAAGAAGTTCAAGACATTATTACTAGTTAACATTAAAGGGATGGTGGCTCAACAGTGCTCTGACTTTTTGTCAGCCTGGCTACAGAGCTGAAGAGAAACCTGGGGTTGTTCTTATTTTCTTCAATCAGTAATGAATAGTAAGATGTTCTGGCTTTGCGGAGGGCTCGCTTGTAAAGCAACAAACTATTTCTCCAGGCTAAATGATGATCTTCAGCATTTCCTCGCCAACGTACGAGTTATCTGCTTTAGGCTACGTGTTTGTAGTCATGGAGTGAAGTACTTCTCATTTGAGGCCTTAGTTTTCATAGGAGCTACAGTATCCAGGGTCGTACTTAGTGAGGAGGCAAAGTTATTAACAAGATAATCAACCTCTGTTGGAGTAGCGTTCAGATAGCTGCTCTGCTCTGTGTTGGTACAGGGCATTGAAGATGATAACAGTGGGTGGATTATATTCTTAAACTTAATTACAGCATTTTCAGAAAGACATCTATTGTGATTAGATCTACTCTCCACTGCTGTGTAATCAATTATTGCAAATGTAAATGTTATCAGGAAATCATCAGACAGGAGACGGTTTTCAGGAAACACTGTTAAATGTTCAGTTTCTATGCCGTATGTTAAAATAAGATCTAGAGTGTGATTAAAGTGGTGGGTGGGTTCTTTTACATTTTGAGAGAAGCCAGTTGAGTCTAATAACAGATTAAATGCCACGTTGAGGCTGTCATTTTTAGCATCTACATGGATGTTAAAATCACCCACAATAATTATTTTATCTGAGCTGAGCACTAAACCAGATAAAAAAAAGTCCAAGAAATCAGACAGAAACTCTGTGTTAGGTCCAGCTGGACGATAGATGATAACAAATAAGACAGTTGGGGTTGAGTTTGACAAGGCTAAGCATCAGGCTTTCAAATGAATTAAAAGTCTGTCTTGGTCTTTCGTTAATTAAGAGGCTGGTGTGAAAACTTGCTGCCACACCGCCCGCGCGGCCTGTGGTTCGAGATTTCTGGTAGTTAGAGTGACTCGGGGGTGTTGATTCATTTAAACTAACATAATCATACTGGATCTCTAAGTAATGTTTGCAGCACCTGTTGCAGGTAAAAGTTGGTCCAACACAGTAAGGCATAGCAACTAAAGACTCCTGTAAGTGCACAGAGTATGATATTGAACAGTGGTGTACATTAATGAGTCCACGAAGAAAAACAAATAAAAAATAGTATCAGTAACAATATTAATAATAATAAACCTTCTGTCACTTTAAGAGATAACGTGCAGTCATTTTCTGAAGGTGTGAATTTGTGTCACCATTTGCTGTGTTGTGCTTTGAACCATTTTCTGGCAGTCTAGATTTAGGGCAGACTCCTGATAAAGATCAGATTTGGGGACGTACAGGAAGCAACATCTTTCTTCCCCTTTTAGGTTCTCATCAATAGGGGACTGCAGAACTTTTGATAGTTAGTTCATTTCTGCACATCTAAAGGGATCACATCAGTAAACGGGGAAAGGGAGCCTTGAAGTGTAATTCTTGACTTGACCTGGTTGGATGAGCCATCACTGAGATATCACAATGTCAGGTAATTATCTTTCAACAGTAATCCAGAATTTAGACTATTTAAAGTGTCATTTTTTTACAGAGTTCTTGGGAATTTATTTGGGTTATAAAGTGTAGTGTTCAAAGCTGCACGCATTGTCACAGAGATCTAAAACCAAATGCTGTGACTGAAACTATGTCAAAGCTACTTCATGATTTCTAATTTCATCTTTAATCTAGAGATCTTATTTTTACTGTTGTTTTTTATTAGTAGATGAAAACATATAAAAGTTATTCACTGCCACAATGCCTTAATATGACTTTTACAGCTGCTGTTATCTCCAACCATGTATCTGTTACTTTCAGAATAATTCTAATAGTAATTTTGTAAAATCCCAGTAATAGTATAGAAAAATTTCAAATGTGCCAAAAAACACAGCAAAAAACAAGTCTACATGAAAAATCATAATAAGATAGATAAACAAAGTAAATGAAATAGTCTGTCCTAGATTTATAGCTGTATACCATGTAATGAATTTGAATCCTCATAAAACCAGTTTTCAGATTAAATCCTGTTTTTATAAAGTTTTGGCTCAATGATAATGTTCCCAAGGACGGAGTACCAATGAGCACCAATAGGTGGCAAAATCACCCCCACTGTCAACTCCCTGGGGGGCCAAACCAGCAGACGTGAATGGATTATTTGTGGTGCTCATAGCAAAGGAAAACCTCCTTTAAAACAGAAACATGTCATCAGCAATAGGTTGGAAATTCAGGCTGCACTTGATAAGGGTTGAAACGGCATTACGAAACCAAACCTAACACTTTGATGCAATGAGCATTCAAAAATAAATCCAGTTAACCTCTAACCGTAGCATGTGTTTAAAGCAGTAAAGAAGTCTTTGATATACTGTTTTGCATCTTATTTGTTGTAGCCTGTGCTGAAATTAATATAAAAAATAATAATAGTAAATCTTTCTCTCTCTTTCTGCAGAAGAAAACACCACATACTATGATTACCTATATTTCTATGAGCTTTCTAACAACAACTCTGAGAACGACACAGGCTTTACTCCTACCTACATGGGTGATGTAAAGGACTTTAACAAAGTGTTTCTCACCACTCTCTACAGTTTGGTTTTCATCCTGGGCTTCATAGGTAGGTGTGTCCTCTTGTGTGTATGCTGTGGAGATTATGGATTGTTACTACACATTGCACAGACCTCCTTTTCTGGGAATTTTCAACTTGCTGACTTTTAACTATGTATGCAGGTGTGTGTATGTGAGACACAGATGAAACGGGAAAGAGAGAATGTTGTTCAACATGTAATAGTGTGACAGGTACACTTATTGCGTTTTGTCTCCCAAAGGTAACGGACTAGTGGTGTGTGTCCTGGTGAAGCACCGCAATCAGTGCAACCTGACAGACATCTGCCTCTTCAACCTGGCTCTCTCTGACCTCCTCTTCGTCTTCACGCTGCCTTTCTTCTCTCACTATGCCAGGGTTGGCCAGTGGACTTTTGGAGACTTCATGTGCCGTTTGATCTCCGGGTCTCACCACATTGGCTTCTTCAGCAGCATCTTCTTCATGGTTGTCATGACGCTGGACCGCTACATGATCATCGTGCACGCTCACAGGGTTGCACGTTATCGCACAAAGAGGGCTTCCATCATTCTGACCGTGCTCGTTTGGATGCTGAGCTTGTTTGTGTCTCTGCCGGATTTTATCTTCAGAAAGGCAAAAGAACAGGAATCCCAAGGAGTGGAGTGTGACTATCCTGAGGAGAGCAAAGTCTGGGAGCGTTATGATTTGTTCACCACAAATGTGCTGGGTCTCGTGATTCCCGTGCTGGTGATGGCAGGTTGCTACTCCAGGATCATCCCCACACTGATGAGCATGAGGACAGCAAAGAGGCACCGCATCGTCAAGCTGATCATCTGTATAGTGGTTGTATTTTTCTTACTCTGGGCCCCGTATAACATTTCCCTTTTCCTGGAGTTCCTCCTGGACAAAGAAATAATCCCTGATGATCAAACCTGGTACAAAAATGTAAAGCTGTCAATAAAAGTGACCGAAGCCTTAGCTTACACTCACTGCTGTCTGAACCCTATCATATATGCTTTAGTGGGAGAGAAGTTTATGAGACGAGCCTTGCAGCTGCTGAAAAAGTTGATGCCTGGTTACAGCAGAGATCTGACAGACAGCTCATTCAGGAGGAGCTCAGTTATGTCCAGGGGCTCTGAAATCACCTCCTCCTTTAAACTGTAGAAGGTGGAGGGCAGTTGTAAGTATTTTGTCGCGGACCGTGCCATGGACAAGTGAACTGAATCATTTCTTTAACAGGTTTGATTCATCCAGGATGCAGTATCCAACATGGGTTGCAGTCTCACCCAGAATCTTAATCACCTTCGACTCTAATGCTCTTCCTTCTTCTGCTCAGGTTAAATTAAACCTGCTTGTCTGATAAACCGTACCTGCTGTTTTATAGCAACCTTTAACAGTTTGCTTACTTCTTCAGACATCTTTTATGAGCCTTACATGTTTGCAGAAACACACCAAAAGAGCATAAAACTATTTTAGATCTTGATGTGCACACTGTCTTACTGTTATTCACATTTCTACCTACTTCCACACTGTTTTTTAATGTTCAGCCTTTTATATGTGTGTGTGTGTGTGTGTGTGTACATATACATATAGATATAGATATATATATATATAGAGAGATATATTTTGTTGTATTATGTTATGGTTCCTTGTATTTGTCGCTACTTGCCAGTGGAGTTGACTCCTATCCTGATTTTGTATTATCGCTTTGTTAAGACAATAAATGTTACAGCAGGTCCTCTGCTTACATTAGATGAAGGTCATGAAGTGCATTGTTCATTCGGAGAAGAATATTTGCAGTGAACATATTCTTTTATTTCTCACTGTTACTGCAATGACAAATTCTGTACACAGTCATGAAAAGAGAGAAGATGTCTCAGATTAGTTTTACTATGCAGGTCATTCCTTACTATTGTAAAACAGCAGCATGATCTAACACATGGCACCATAAGTGGTGCAAAGACCTACAATAAAGATGCCATCAATTGTAAACATATTCAAGTAAAATGAAGGTCTGAAGTTCCTGATAAGCTGTACTGAATATACAGTCAGTTTATTCAAGAAGTATATGTGAAAGAACAAAAAATAAACTCTTCATTTGCAAATATTTTCGCCTCTCTTTTTTCTATTTCATATCAATGCTAATGGGGAAAAAACTACACCACCTCCTTGGCGTGGGGAATGTGAGTTTCAGGACAAACAAGAAAAAGCCCATTATTTGCATACATTTTAAAAAGGAAAAAGGACATGATGGGTCTTTCAAACAAAAAAGTGGAAAAGTCTTTGACGCTGCATCAAAAACTACCTGACTAAAAAGTTCAGCAATCTGAACACAATGTTTGTTCCATGTAAGCATCAAAGAAAAGGGGGATTTCATATTTTCAAAAGATAAGATGAGATAACCTTTATTAGTCTCACACGTGGGAAATTTGTTGTGTCTCAGCAGAAAGTGGACAGTGCAAAGCTACAGGAGAAAAAAAACCCCCCACTGCAATAGGATAAGATAAGATAATAAGAATTGGGGGGGGGGGGGTTCTCTATCTATCTAATCTTCCATTAAAATGGGCCCAGTGTCTCATGTGTGTAGGTGTGATACAGCATAAGGCCCACTTGTAGTGCACATGTCACGAGTAACGCGTTACTGTAATCTGATTTTTTCAAGTAACGAGTAAAGTAAGGGATTACTATTGCAAAATCGGTAATTAGATTACCGTTACTTTCCCGTAGGAACGCTGCGTTACTGCGTTACTAAAACCGTGAGTTTTTTGCGAGAATGTCTCATGACAGTGACGTAACCAAGTGCGACGTTCGTGACAACAGCTGTGGATAATATATCGAGTGCGGGAGAGAGTATGAGTGTGCAGCGTTTAAAGCGTGGAAATTCACAGAGAAACTCGCGGATTCTTCCACTGACCGCTGCAGCACACCTGCACCAGGGTAAACCTCCACCCACCCTACTCCTGCTTTACAGGTGAAAACAGAGCAACAGGACCGCTGAGTCTTTGATTTTATTTATTTCCTGCTGTGTTTTACTTGCATCTATTTGAAAGAGTGAGTGTAAACACAAAAAAATATTTTATTTTATGTGCTGGAATGTGCAGAAAATAGGTTTAAATATTAAACAAATTTCTTCCAGTCAGAGAATGTTGCATATAATTAAATTTTTGCTTCATGCATAAAGTTAAAAGGTTAAAACTAATAAAACAAGTTAAAAAAAAGAGACTTTTCCATTTGATTACATTTTGTATGATGGATTTGTTAGGGGTTCCGAAAGAGACTCAGGCGCAGGCCAGGGTTTTCCTTTAAGCGAAGGACAGTGCGTTTATTTACAGTGAACACATACACCAAGTGGCTATATACAACGTGCAGGGGAAACGGGTCCGGGTCGCCAGGGTCCGTGGGAAACAGGGTTGGGAGAAGGGTGTTCCACACTTTCTGTACAAAACGTTCCCCCTTCAATCACTCCTCTCCGCATCGGGTTCCAAAAACGATCTACACACAAAACGTCGGGTTAGCAGGATAATAATAAGAAATTCTCAAGGTGAAGGTTAGCCGAAACACAAGTCTAACTGACACTGATAGCTCAACGATCCAGCGAAGACTAGTGCAGACTCGCCATCTAAGTAGTGCAGTAATCAGCTGGGATCAGCGGCCGGTGTGGTGATGAGCAGGTGTGTGGGCCAGCAGCGGGAGCCCGCAGTGAGCATCGCCGTGGCGAGAGAGAGAGAGAGTGAGAGAGAGAGGGCGAGAGAGCAAACAAACCACAAACATATTGCCCAATAGAGGATTGACCAGCGGGGCACAGGGACCATGACAGGATTATGCAGAAAAAGTAGAATTGGGCTGAAAGATCTATCGCTTTATTACCTATTCAGGTTGTAAATCGTGTTTTTAAAAAGTAACTAAGAAACTAAGTAATTAATTACTTTTGAAAATGAGTAATCAGTAAAGTAACGGGATTACTTTTTTGGGGAAGTAATCTTTTTTCAAGTAACTTGACCAGCACTGCCTGCCACTGAAGGAGGTATTCAGTGCTGTCTGTCAGGAGTTGCTGAGTGGATGTGGAGAAGAGGACTCAAACGCAGAACTCACGGTGAGGATTCAGGGTGTTTATTGTGAGGGACGAATGACGAAAACAGGAGATGGCTGACTGACTGAATAACTGGACTGAATGAATGGCTGACTGATCTGAACTGAAAGGCAAACATGTGGCATAGATAGCAGTGACAACATCACATGAACATCACATGAACATCAATGACGCGACCAAGACCAGGAGAGAACTGAGGACTTAAATACACTGGCTGAATAATGACTGATAGGTGACAGGTGAGTGAGCAGCTGAACATAATTGAACTAAAGATTCATGGAATAAGAACTGGAACATAATGCACACAGAGTAACGCTAACACAAAACAGGAAGTGGAACATACAGAGGATAAACAGATGAACAGAAAATACTGGGTCAATGACTGGGTCAACTGTCAGGGTCTCCTGCATGGGATGGGGGATGTTGTCCACAGCTTAGCTACCATTCTCCTGTCATTCAGCACCTTCACAGGGTCCAGAGAGCATCCTAGAACACAGCTGGCCCTCCTGATCAGCCTGTTCAGTCTCTTCCTGTCCCCAGCAGAGATGCTGCCGCCCCAGTAGATCACACCGTAAAAGAGGCCACCCACCACAGAGTCATAGGCCATGTCCACAATAATACTTTTTTTTTTGAAAACACATCTTTTTCTCTCCGTTTTGGCCTTCTGTCCACACTGAGACAGCGATTTTTGTCAAGGAAAACAGAGCTTTTTGAAAATGCTCTCCAAAGCGGATACATTTGAAAGTGGATACATTTCGCTGCATAGTGTAGACTGCGTAAACGGAGACTTTTCAAAACGATGACGCATTTTATTCATATGATGCAGTCATGTGACCAGTTATACTAAGATAGCGGAGGGCATTATACAGCAGTTGTATAGCTTTTCTTCAAATTCTTTAATTCTCAACCCTTTTGCAACTTTGTACTTTTATGTTACTTGCAGCAACAACTCCACCTCATTGTCAGTCCATTTAAAAAACACGGTGCTTTTCTACAACATTTTGCTGCGAGGTTTCAAATAGCCAGAAAGTAAATACGGGGCAGACAGGGCAGTCTTATGTTTCACCCATGTGCAATACAGGAACACAGTAGTTTCGATTGTTTCAGTGTGGATGAACAACTGTTTGGAAACGCTCGAAAACAATAGAAAATGCCGTTATTTAATTTTATCCGGGCTAGTGTAGACGTAGCCATAGAAGGTCTTCAGGAGTTGACCCTTCACTCTGAAAGACCTGAATCTCCACAGCAGGTACAGCCTGTTCTGCCATTTCGTGTTGAGGGCATCTGAATTACGAGTCCAGTCCAGTTTATTGTTCAGATAAACACCAAGGTACCTGTAGCTATCCACAGCCTCAATATCCATACCTTGAATGTTAAGTGGTTGCAGTGGAGGATGTTTGTGCCTGCGGAAGTCTACCACCAGCTCCTTGGTTTTACTGGTGTTGATCTGGAGGTAGTTCTGCTGGCACTAGTCCACAAAGACTTGGGTCAGTTCTCTGTACTGCCTGTCATCCCCATCAATGTTGAGGGCGACAATTGCAGAGTCATCAGAGAACTTCTGAAGGAAGCACTGGGTGGAGTTTTGGGAGAAGTCTGCAGTGTAGATGGTGAAAAGCAACGGAGCCTGAACCGTTCCCTGTGGGGGCCCCGTACTGCAGACAACCCTGTCCGACACACAGCCCTGAATTCTTGCGTACTGTGGTCGGTCGGTGAGGTAGTCCAGTATCCATGATGTGAGGTCACGGTCCACTCCTAAGTTCTCCAGCTTGTCCTTCAGGACCGTGGGAAGAATGGTGTTGAAGGCATTGGAGAAATCAAAGAGTATGATTCTCACAATGCTCCCACTGGTCCACAAGTGAGAGAGGGAACGATGTAGGAGGTGATTGACGGCATCATCCACTCCAATGCCAGGTTGGTAGGCAAACTGAAGTGGGTCCAGTGATGATCTCACCAGGGTCCGAAGCTGAGCCAGCACCAGCCGCTCCAGGGTCTTCATCAGGTGGGGAGTCAGAGCCACTGGCCTGTAGCTGTTGAGAGCATTTAGACCTGCACACATGGTCATGTCAACCTGCTGAAGTTCAAAGTGAGCATCATAATGGGGAAGAAATTCAGTTTAATTTCTGTTTACCATAACGTGGTTGTTTGTGCAGAGGGGCTGTTCTGAATGTTTCAGGAACTACTGCACTATCTATTCAACCATCTTTAGTGTTTACAGAGAATAGTCCAAAATAGAAACGATATCCAGTGAGTTGCAGTTCTCTGGTTGAAAATGTCTTGTTGATGGAGAAGACCCAGACTTCTGACACAGACAGCTGGCACGAATGCACCAGTACCTCAAATAACAACTCGGTATGACCAAAGTATGCAGAAGAGCATCTCTGAATGCACAACTCTTCAAATCTTGCAGTAGATGTGCTACAGCAACAGAAGACCACATTGGATGCAACGCTGTCAGATAAGAGTATGGGTAATGGCTTATTTGAAGAGTTTCAGTCAGGTTTCAGAGCTCATCACAGCACAGAAACAGCTTTAGTGAAAGTTACAAATGATCTTCTTATGGCCTCTGACAGTGGACTCATCTCTGTGCTTGTCCTGCTAGACCTCAGTGCAGCATTCGATACTGTTGACCATAATGTTGTATTAGAGCGATTAGAACATGCTGTAGGTATTACAGGTACTGCACTGCAGTGGTTTGTATCATATCTATCTAATAGACTCCAATTTTTTCATGTAAATGGAGAGTCCTCTTCACACACTGAGGTTAATTATGGAGTTCCACAGGGTTCAGTGCTAGGACCAATTCTGTTTACATTATACATGCTTCCCTTAGGCAGTATCATCAGAAGACATAGCATAAATTTTCACTGCTATGCTGATGACACTCAGCTCTATCTATCTATGAAGCCAGATAACACACACCAATTAGTTAAACTGCAGGAATGTCTTAAAGACATAAAGACCTGGATGGCCGCTAACTTTCTGCTTCTTAATTCAGATAAAACTGAGGTTATTGTACTCGGCCCTGAAAATCTTAGACATATGGTATCTAACCAGATTGGATGGCATTACTTTGGCCTCCAGTAACACTGTGAAGAACCTTGGAGTCATTTTTGACCAGGACATGTCCTTCAACGCACATATAAAACAAATATGTAAGACTGCTTTCTTCCATTTGCGCAACATCTTTAAAGTTAGAAATATCCTGTCTCAGAGTGATGCTGAAAAACTAGTTCATGCATTTATTACTTTTAGGCTGGACTACTGTAATTCATTATTATCAGGATGTCCTACAGACTCCCTGAAAAGCCTTCAATTAATCCAAAATGCTGCAGCAAGAGTACTGACAGGGGCTAGAAAGAGAGAGCATATTTCTCCTGTTTTGGCTTCCCTTCATTGGCTTCCTGTTAAATCCAGAATTGAATTCAAAATCCTGCTCCTCACATACAAAGTCTTAAATAATCAGGCCCCATCTTATCTTAATGACATTGTAGTACCATATTAGATACCATATTAGGTACCATATTAGAGCACTTCGCTCTCGCTCTGCAGGCCTACTTGTTGTTCCTAGAGTATTTAAAAGTAGAATGGGAGGGAGAGCCTTCAGTTTTCAGGCCCCTTTTCTGTGGAACCAGCTTCCAGTTTGGATTCGGGAGACAGACACTATCTCTACTTTTAAGATTAGGCTTAAAACTTTCCTTTTTGCTAAAGCATATAGTTAGGGCTGGACCAGGTGACCCTGAATCCTCCCTTAGTTATGCTGCAATAGGGATAGGCTGTTGGGGGATTCCCATCATACATTGAGTTTTTCCTTTCCAGTCACCTTTCTCACTCACTATGCGTTAATAGACCTCTCTGCAATTAATCATACCTGTTATTAATCTCTGTTACATATGATTGTTGGGTTTTTCTCTGTATCTATTATGTATTTACTATTGTATGATCTACTGTACAATATAAAGCGCCTTAAGGTGACTGTTGTTGTGATTTGGTGCTATATAAATAAAATTGAATTGAATTAAATTGAAATTCTGGTTCCATGCTGACGTGATAGCATCGTGCAGTTGTTGTAGATTTGGTGGCAGCACATTCATAAAGACAAACTTCCAGTTCAGCCACATCCCAAAGCTGGTCTGGTGGATTTAGGCTGTGGTGGCTGTGGAAGCCTTTTGAGCACATTGAGCTTGTCATGTAAATATAATAGTGTGAGGTTATTTGAACTCACGCATGGTGGGTGTTCCTGCTGGAATCAACCATTAGAAGATTAAAACATTAGAGTGATGAAGAGTTGCATATAGTCAACAGCAAAACTCAGGATGCTCAGCTGGTGCTTAATAAACCATGGTGAGGCAAAACACACAGAGTCTGTGTGAAAGTTACTGCATATATGTTCAGTGCAGACAGATATATAGTGCATATGGTTATATTGGTATACATGTCATCCAAAAGTCCCCCCACCCCCCCCTTTCGTGTTACTCTTCACTATATCTATCAAAACAGGACCCAATATAATTATTCTTTAAAGAAAATGAATGTGCAGCCACCAAATCTACAGCAGCTGCATGATGCTATCACATCAACATGAACCAAAATAACTGAGGAGTGTTTGCAGCACCTGTTGAAAGTTAAAGTGGTTCCAACACAGTATTAGTGAGGCATAATGGCTAAAGTCTCCTGTTAGTACAAAGTATATAATATGTAGCAGTGGTGTACATTAATGAGTCCAAGAAGAAAAACAAATAAAAATAGTAACAATAACAATAAAAATAAACTTTCTGTCACTTTTGGCAAAAACCAGCAGTCATTTAGTCAAAGTAGAAATTTCTGTCACCATTTGCTGTGTTGTGCTTTGAACCATTTTCTGGCAGTCTAGATTTCAAGCAGACTCCTGATAAAGATCAGACTTGGGGACGTACAGGAAGCAACACCTTTTTTTTCTCTTTCTGTTCTCATCATTAGCGGACTGCAGAACTTTTGATAGTTAGTTCATTTCTGCATACCTAAAGGGATCACATCAGTAAACGGGGAAAGGGAGCCTTGAAGTGTAATTCCTGACTTGACCTGGTTGGAAGAGCCTTCACTGAGATATCACAATGTCAGGTAATTATCTTTCAACATTAATCCACAATTTAGACTATTTAAAGTGTCATGTTTTACAGAGCTCTTGGAAATTTACTTGGGTTATAAAGTGTAGTGTTCAAAGCTGCACGCATTGTCACAGAGATCTAAAACCAAATACTGTGACTGAAACTATGTCAAAGCTACTTCATGATTTCTAATTTCATCTTTAATCTAGAGATCTTATTTTTACTGTTGTTTTTTTTAATAGTAGTTAAAAACAACACAACACTGCCACAATGCCTTAATACAACTTTTACAAGTGCTGTTATCTCCATCCATGTATCTGTTACTTTCAGAATAATAATGGTAATATTGTAAAATCATTGTAATAGTGTTAAAACCTTTCATCACATCCAAAACAATGCTTACACAAAAAATTACAATAACACAGATAAACAAACCCAATAGTTGATCGTAGGTTTATTATGGAATACCATCCTCGTCTAATAATTTTAATCCCAACAAAACCAGTTATCAGATTTGTTACAATAATGGTGCAGGTTTAAATCATAGACTTTGTGAAGAAGATTTTAATCCTATTTTTTAAAAAGAAGCATTTTATGGATTAACGATGTTCCCAAGAGGGAGTACCAATGAGCACCAATAGGTGGCAAAATCAGCCCCACTGTCAACTCCCTGGGGGGCCAAACCAGCAGATGTGAATGGATTATTTGTGGTGCTCATAGCAAAGGAAAACCTCCTTTAAAACAGAAACATGTCATCAGCAATAGGTTGGAAATTCAGGCTGCACTTGATAAGGGTTGAAACGGCATTACGAAACCAAACCTAACACTTTGATGCAATGAGCAATATAGTAAATCTTTCTCTCTCTTTCTGCAGAAGAAAACACCACAATCTATGATTACCCAGATTACCATGAGAACGACACAGGCTTTTCTCCTACCAACCTAAGTGATGTAAAGGACTTTAACAAAGTGTTTCTCACCACTCTCTACAGTTTGGTTTTCATCCTGGGCTTCATAGGTAGGTGTGTCCTCTTGTGTGTATGCTGTGGAGATTATGGATTGTTTCTACACATTGCACAGACCTCCTTTTCTGGGAATTTCTAACTTGCTGACTTTTACCTATGTATGTAGGTGTGTGTATGTGAGACACGCAAATGGAACGGGAAAGAGAGAATGTTGTTCAACATGTAACAGTGTGGCAGGTAGGGCTGGGCCATATCATACCGTTCACGGTAATACCGGTATAATGTTGGGCAATGATAAGAAAATGAAATATCACAATAGAATTTGGGTAAAACGCGCATGTGCAGTGCCTTTGTTTTTATATGCACATGGCGGAAAAAGCATGGCAGCGATGGAGAATGAGAAGGGCAAAAGCTGATCTAAGGAGCTTGGAAAGAAAAGCGTCTGGACTTCTTTGAGTTGCTTGAAAACGTTTCACCTCTCATCCGATAAGCTTCTTTATTTCTAAGGGTCAAATGGTGGAGAGTGCCAGATTTAAAACCACTGGGAGTTTCCCCCCAAAGAGGGACAAAGGACCCCCTGATGATCCTCTACCTATTCACATGAGCCAAGGTGTGAAAGCGGGTGTGGGTCACAATCAGCCAGGGTTTCGGGTGAGTTCATTGTGAAACCTGGCCCCACCCTATCATGTGATTTCCTGAGGTCAGATGGCCCAGGATGTGAGTGGGCATTAAGGCGTCTGGGAAGGGATCTCAAAACTGGATTATAGATGGCAGACAGTTGGTGTCGTAAACCACCGCCTCTGTTCAAAGATGGTCGCTCACAGTGGACGTAAATCAGAGGTCCCCAACCCTCGGACCGGTACCGGTCCGTGAGTCGTTTGGTACCGGGCCGCGAGAGTTGAGGCTCAGGTGTGAAATGTATAATTTTCAGGGTTTTTATTGGTTTTCAGCGTTATTTTGTCATCGTTTTTATCGTTAACTTGGTTTTTCTGGGTCTTTTCATGTGTGTTATGAATAAATTTTCTTTTTTTCGGTACCGGTACTAGTTTTATTTTGTTGTATTTATCCGCGACACCTTAAAGGCCGGTCCATGAAAATATTGTCAGGCATAAACCGGTCCGTGGCGCAAAAAAGGTTGGGGACCGCTGACGTAAATGACTTCTTTCACTCCTCTTTCAAACCATCTGTCCTCTCTGTCCAAAATGTGAACATTGGCATCCTCGAAAGAGTGACCTTTGTCCTTTAGATGCAGATGGACAGCTGAGTCTTGTCCCGTGGAGGTGGCTCTTCTATGTTGTGCCATGCCCTTGTGAAGTGGCTGTTTGGTCTCTCCGATGTAGAGGTCTGGGCATTCCTTGCTGCACTGTACAGCATATACCACGTTGTTAAGTTTGTTTGCTCCTTAGACTACGATGACCTGGATGACTGAGAACCTTCACAGCAAAAGCGGATCGTTGAATGAAACAGTTGAACCAATTGGTTTGTAAAAATGCTGCAACTTCAGTGGTGTGGAACTGGTTTAGCGTTCGTCTGTCAGATACACAACAAAGCACTATTTCTGCTAGAGCATGCTAGCGGACCGTCGTTATTACCATGTTTTTCGGAAAATACGGCGCACTTAAAATCAATCCTTGGATTTTTATGAAAATCGACAGTGCCCGTGTGCCTTATGTATGAATTCTGGTTGTGTTTACTGACCTCAAAATGATTTTATGTACACGGCGCTCGAAAATCTGTCAAATGTTTTAGTACAACTTTGCTAAGCTACGAACCCGCACCGCTTGATGGATTGTCGGAGTATCACGGCTACCGTAGGCAGGCGCCTTGCGGAGTGATACGTACTGTGTTTCAACATAATATTACAGTATTGTGTGTGTATAACCTCTTTTTAAGTTTTGTGGATATTTTACATGGTTATGCTGAGGATATGTCGGTCAATTTCCACTGGAAATGCCTTTTGATTAAACTGTCAGCAAGGAATTTGCATTTGCACTGTTAAATTTTTATATAACTTTAATGCACATAAAAAACAGCTGCTTGTTTAAGTGAAAATAAATTGATGGGGGTTTTGCACTAATGAAGTTGTGGAGTTGTAAGGTATTTTGTCTAGTGTCAATTATATCGTCAGTTATATCGGTATTGCAAATTTTCAAATGTATTGATAGGTTTGTAGCTTAAACCTATTCACTGGAACGTTGAAGACAATGTAATTACACAGCAAAGCAAGACACGAGTAGGCAAAGTTCTTCATGTTTCTCGTGCACGGGAGAGAACCGGACAAGCGCCGTTCCTTTGCTTGACCCCAGTTGCTCTCGTCCGCTCCCCCGTAACACTGCTTTTATTGAGGTTACATGAATATACATAGGTTCATTAACATATGACGTCTACATACAAACAAAGAGTACCTTGCCTGTCTGTGTGTGTGTGTGTGTGTGTGTGTGTGTGTGTGTGTGTGTGTGTGTGTGTGTGTGTGTGTGTGTGTGTGGTCTGGAAGTCCAGCAGTTTATCTAAACAAAGGGCACTTAGCCTAAAACAGATATAGATACATTTATACTACCATAAAACAATAAGAAAAGGTACGACCTCTCCCATCCTCCCAGAGTGTGGGTCTTAATGCCAGAGCACTCTGGAATGCACACTACGTCTCTGCAGACTACTAAGGATCAAACCTCTATCAATCTACAACTAATTATAAAACTCTAAGCCTACATAAGTAGATATTTCTAAGCATAAATGATAATCAACAATACAAATCCAACATGTATATCGTGATAAATATTTTTGGTCATATCGCCCTGCTCTACTGACAGGTACATATATTATGTCTTTTCCCCCAAAGGTAACGGGCTAGTGGTGTGTGTCCTGGTGAAGCATCGCAATCAGAGCAACTTGACAGACATCTGCCTCTTCAACCTGGCTCTCTCTGACCTCCTCTTCGTCTTCACGCTGCCTTTCTACTCTCACAACGCCAGGGTCGGTCAGTGGGCTTTTGGAGACTTCATGTGCCGTTTGATCTCCGGGTCTCACCACATTGGCTTCTTCAGCAGCATCTTCTTCATGGTTGTCATGACACTGGAGCGCTACATGATCATCGTGCACGCTCACAGGGTTGCACGTTATCGCACAAAGAGGGTTTCCATCATTCTGACCGTGCTCGTTTGGATGCTGAGCTTGTTTGTGTCTCTGCCGGATTTTATCTTCATAAAGGCAATAGGACAGGAATCCCATAGGGTGGAGTGTGACTATCCCGAGGAGAGCAAAGTCTGGGAGCGTTACAGCCTGTTCACCATAAATGTGCTGGGTCTCATCATTCCCTTGCTGGTGATGGTAGGTTGCTACTCCACGATCATTCCCACGCTGTTGAGCATGAGGACCGCAAAGAAGCACCGCATCGTCAAGCTGATCATCTGCATAGTGCTTGCATTTTTCTTACTATGGGCTCCATATAACATTTCCCTTTTCCTGGAGTTTCTTCAGAAAAGAGGAATAATCCCTGATGATGAAACCTGGTACAAAAATATAAGGCTGTCAAAAACAGTGACCGAGGCCTTAGCTTACACTCACTGCTGTCTGAATCCCATCATTTATGCTTTTGTGGGAGAGAAGTTTATGAGACGAGCCTTGCAGCTGCTGAAAAAGTTGATGCCTGGTTACAGCAGAGATCTGACAGACAGCTCATTCAGGAGGAGCTCAGTTATGTCCAGGGGCTCTGAAATCACCTCTGCTTCTTTTAAACTATAGAAGGTGGAGGGCAGTTGTAATTGTTTTTGTCATGAATGTTTTAGTGTTCAGTTTCAGTGTTTTTCCTGTTAGTTTTGTTTGTTTGTCACTTTGCCACATAGCACCAGTGTTTTTCACCAGTGTCTCTCCTTTAAAGTTTGTCTGTACACCTTTAGATCCTGCTAATGTTGTTATGGCCATAAGATTTCAAATGTGTTATAAACGACACTATTCTGTTACCATAGCCATATGTTTTAGAGAATCTCACGTCTTTTCCAAACTCTGTGCAATGCCCTTTCTTCTTCTGCTCAGGCTTAATGAAACTTGCTTAAACTGAACCTTTTGTTTACAACAGTATTTGCAACAATCTGTTAGTTTGTTTTTTGTCACACATCTTTAATGAGCTTGTGGAAAAGTGGTTTATTCAAATGTATGGAATTCTGAAGTTGGGTTTTAGAATAACTTTTGAAAAAAATGCTTTATGTCAGCATTTATAATGGAATTGGATTGGAAACAAACTTTCCAGTGTTGGTTTTTGTCTCACTTTTTAATACACACACACACACACACACACACACACACACACACACACACACACACACACACACACACACACACACACACACACACACACAAATATATAGTGCCCCATATAATATACAGTGGACTGACCTACTTTTGCTACCTTTTACTTTTACATTGTAAGTAAATTCCTTTCTTTTGCCTCAGTAACTTTGACTCCCATTTCAGATGGGTTTTTGGTTTTGGTTTTTTGTACCGTACTGTTTTCCAGGTATTGATCTTATGCATGCTTATGTTTTGTTATGATACTTGTACTTGTACTTTCACTGTTCATGAATCAAGGCTGGCATCCACTCGTCTCTTGTCCTCATTTTGTATCAGAATTTTCTTAAGTGAAAACATTTTACTGCAGATCTTGAATTTACTTAAAATAAAAATCACATTGTCCCGACATCCCCGATGTCACATTGTCCCTGTGACATCGGGGAAGTACACTTAGGAGCAGCTTAAGTGGTAATATTCTACATTCATTCCATATGTTTGTATCTCAATTGAACAAAGTTCAATTCCTAAAATTAAAATAACTCAAATAAAAACTTGTTACAACTACAATATGTAGAAAAGCATCTCTGAATATATAATATACATTGACCCAGATGTGCTACAGCAGCAGAAGACCACACTGGATGCCATTCCGATCAACAGATCAAGAAACTGAGGGAGCAGTTTGCACTACATAGTTTGGACAACTGAAGACTGGAAAATGCTGTCAGTTCATATTATTCTTGAGTTCTGCTGCTGTTGTGATATTTTGATACCATGGTAGCATTTACAGGATATTGTTTTATAGTGATATTATACAGGAAAACTGTTACTCAATAAGGCCCATTTACTAGTTGTTTTTCTCTTTCTCTGTGACCCAAGAATTAATGTGTAAGAATCACAGGCTGGTACCTCAAGGTCGAAAATACCACAGAGATCACTTCCTTACTCCCATCCTCCCTTCTTTATCTCTTAGAAAAAGGTTTGTTAAAGGCCAGGTGGTTTGTTTCAGAATTCACTAATGAAAGAACTCTGTATTCTATGTCTAGGAGTGTATTTCCCTGGGATAATCATAAATTGTAGCTGAAATGATAAACTATACAAAGGATACTTCTTTGCTCAGAGGGCAGGAAGACGCTTCCATATTTGGTCTGTACCGGTTTGAACTGAGAATCTGCTGACACACGAACCTTTTTCCTCTATATAAACTGTTGTATGATGAATAAACCTTTGAGTTGGTTTGGGAAGGCAACCTGAAGCAGTCTGTGTTTCCTTGTTCTCCCAAGCTACTCCCGACGTCGTAACTAACCTGCTGAACGGCATACCTGAGTGTTACTTTGAATAATTTTGAATCTTATAGGGTAAAGACAAAACTCTGCTTATAGGTGCCCACGCCTCGGAGGAAAACCGATCCACGGATGACCCGGGACGGAGATTTCTTTCAGCTGCCATACTTGGATGGCAGGGACATGATGCCAGATGTTAGAATTTGGTGTAGACAACATGAAAGGATGGATTGATCCTTCCTTGTATCAACAGTTCATGGTGCTGTTGGTGGTGTAATGGTGTGGGGGATATTTTCGTGGCAAAGTTTGTGACCCTCAGCACCAACTGCGCATCCTGAGTATTGCTTTTGACTATGTGCATCACTGTAGAGTTTCCATCTTCTGATGGCTGATTCCAGCAGGAGCACCCACCATGTCATAGAGTTCAAATCACCACACACTGTTATTTTTACATGACAAGTTCACTGTGCTCAAATGGCTTCCACAGCCACCACAGCCTAAATCCACCAGACCAGCTTTGGGATGTGGCTGAACTGGAGGTTTGTCTTTATGAATGTGCTGCCACCGGAGCACATTCATACTGTGCTCCGCTACCGGAGCTGGAAAGTGAGTTATTCAGGAGAACTCTCCCCAGCATTAACTGCTCTGCTACTGTACCACCTTAATAAACCATGTTGAGGAAAAACATCTTGTGCTTAAGAGTCTGTGTGAAAGTTACCGCATATATGTTCAGTGCAGACAGATATATAGTGCATATGGTTATATAGGTATACATGTCATCCAAAAGTCCCCCCGCCCCCCCCTTTCGTGTCACTCTTCACTATATCTATCAAAAAAGGACCCAATATAATTATTCTTTAAAGAAAATGAATGTGCAGCCACCAAATCTACAGCAGCTGCACGATGCTATCACATCAACATGAACCAAAATAACTGAGGAGTGTTTGCAGCACCTGTTGAAAGTTAAAGTGGGTCCAACACAGTATTAGTGAGGCATAATGGCTAAAGTCTCCTGTTAGTACAAAGTATATAATATGTAGCAGTGGTGTACATTAATGAGTCCAAGAAGAAAAACAAATAAAAATAGTAACAATAACAATAAAAATAAACTTTCTGTCACTTTTGGCAAAAACCAGCAGTCAATTAGTCAAAGTAGAAATTTCTGTCACCATTTGCTGTGTTGTGCTTTGAACCATTTTCTGGCAGTCTAGATTTCAAGCAGACTCCTGATAAAGATCAGACTTGGGGACGTACAGGAAGCAACACCTTTTTTTTCTCTTTCTGTTCTCATCATTAGCGGACTGCAGAACTTTTGATAGTTAGTTCATTTCTGCACATCTAAAGGGATCACATCAGTAAACGGGGAAAGGGAGCCTTGAAGTGTAATTCCTGACTTGACCTGGTTGGATGAGCCATCACTGAGATATCACAATGTCAGGTAATTAGCTTTCAACATTAATCCACAATTTAGACTATTTAAAGTGTCATGTTTTACAGAGCTCTTGGAAATTTACTTGGGTTATAAAGTGTAGTGTTCAAAGCTGCATGCATTGTCACAGAGATCTAAAACCAAATACTGTGACTGAAACTATGTCAAAGCTACTTCATGATTTCTAATTTCATCTTTAATCTAGAGATCTTATTTTTACTGTTGTTTTTTTAATAGTAGTTAAAAACAACACAACACTGCCACAATGCCTTAATACAACTTTTACAAGTGCTGTTATCTCCATCCATGTATCTGTTATTTTCAGAATAATAATGGTAATATTGTAAAATCATTGTAATAGTGTTAAAACCTTTCATCACATCCAAAACAATGCTTACACAAAAAATTACAATAACACAGATAAACAAACCCAATAGTTGATCGTAGGTTTATTATGGAATACCATCCTCGTCTAATAATTTTAATCCCAACAAAACCAGTTATCAGATTTGTTACAATAATGGTGCAGGTTTAAATCATAGACAGTGTGAAGAAGATTTTAATCCTATTTTTTAAAAAGAAGCATTTTATGGATTAACGATGTTCCCAAGAGGGAGTACCAATGAGCACCAATAGGTGGCAAAATCAGCCCCACTGTCAACTCCCTGGGGGGCCAAACCAGCAGATGTGAATGGATTATTTGTGGTGCTCATAGCAAAGGAAAACCACCTTTAAAACAGAAACATGTCATCAGCAATAGGTTGGAAATTCAGGCTGCACTTGATAAGGGTTGAAACGGCATTACGAAACCAAACCTAACACTTTGATGCAATGAGCATTCAAAAATAAATCCAGTTAACCTCCAACGGCAGCATGTGTTTACAGCAGTAAAGAAGTCTTTGATATACTGCATCTTATTTGTTGTAGCCTGTGCTGAAATTAATATAAATAATAATGTTAATAACAAATCTTTCTCTCTCTTTCTGCAGGAGAAAACACCACAGCCTATGATTATTCATTTTACTATGAGTTTCCTAACGACACAGACCTTTCTCCTACCTACATAGGTGATGTAAAGGACTTTAACAAAGTGTTTCTCACCACTCTCTACAGTTTGGTTTTCATCATGGGCTTCATAGGTAGGTGTGTCCTCTTGTGTGTATGCTGTGGAGATTATGAGTTTCTACACATTGCACAGACCTCCTTTTCTGGGAATTTCCAACTTGAGAATCTTTACCTATGCATGTAGGTGTGTGTATGTGAGACACAGATGAAATGCAAAAGAGAGAGAATGCTGTTCAACATGTAACAGTGTGACAGGTACACTTATTGTGTCTTTTCTTCCAAAGGTAACGGGCTAGTGGTGTGTGTCCTGGTGAAGCATCGCAATCAGAGCAACCTGACAGACATCTGCCTCTTCAACCTGGCTCTCTCTGACCTCCTCTTCGTCTTCACGCTGCCTTTCTACTCTCACAACGCCAGGGTCGGTCAGTGGGCTTTTGGAGACTTCATGTGCCGTTTGATCTCCGGGTCTCACCACATTGGCTTCTTCAGCAGCATCTTCTTCATGGTTGTCATGACGCTGGACCGCTACATGATCATCGTGCACGCTCACAGGGTTGCACGTTATCGCACAAAGAGGGCAGCCATCATTCTGACCGTGCTCGTTTGGATGCTGAGCTTGTTTGTGTCTCTGCCGGATTTTATCTTCATAAAGGCAATAGAACAGGAATCCAAAGGAGTGGAGTGTGACTATCCCGAGGAGAGCAAAGTCTGGGAGCGTTACAGCCTGTTCACCATAAATGTGCTGGGTCTCATCATTCCCTTGCTGGTGATGGTAGGTTGCTACTCCACGATCATTCCCATGCTGTTGAGCATGAGGACCGCAAAGAAGCACCGCATCGTCAAGCTGATCATCTGCATAGTGCTTGCATTTTTCTTACTATGGGCTCCATATAACATTTCCCTTTTCCTGGAGTTTCTTCAGAAAAGAGGAATAATCCCTGATGATGAAACCTGGTACAAAAATATAAGGCTGTCAAAAACAGTGACCGAGGCCTTAGCTTACACTCACTGCTGTCTGAATCCCATCATTTATGCTTTTGTGGGAGAGAAGTTTATGAGACGAGCCTTGCAGCTGCTGAAAAAGTTGATGCCTGGTTACAGCAGAGATCTGACAGACAGCTCATTCAGGAGGAGCTCAGTTATGTCCAGGGGCTCTGAAATCACCTCCTCTTTTAAACTGTAGAAGGTGGAGGGCAGTTGTAATTGTTTTTGTCATGAATGTTTTAGTGTTCAGTTTCAGTGTTTTTCCTGTTAGTTTTGTTTGTTTGTCACTTTGCCACATAGCACCAGTGTTTTTCACCAGTGTCTCTCCTTTAAAGTTTGTCTGTACACCTTTAGATCCTGCTAATGTTGTTATGGCCATAAGATTTCAAAGGTGTTATAAATGACTGTGAAAAGTGGTTTATTCAAATGTATGGCATTCTGAAGTTGGGAATTTGATGTTAAAGAAACTTTCCAGTGTCGATTTTTTTCTCACTTTTTAAATTTATATATAATATACAGTGGTCTGACCTACTTTTACTACTTTTTACTTTTACATTGTAAATAAATTCTTTTCTTTTGCCTCAATAACTTTGACTCCCATTTCAGATGGGTTTTTGTTTTTGCTCTTTTTTTTACTCTGCGTGCATACTGTACTGTTTTCCAGGTATTGATCTTATGCACACTTCTGTTTTGTATGACACTTGTACCTGTACTTGGACTGTTCATGAATCAAGGCTGGCATCCACTTAGTTCTTGTCCTCATTTTGTATCAGAAAATTTTGTATTTTGTATCAGAATTTTCTTAAATCAAAACATTTTACTGCAGATCTTGAATTTACTCAAAATAAAAATCACACTGGGTTCTTAATTGACCCTGTGACATCGGGGATGTACATTGAAGAGCAGCTTGAAGTGGTCACATTCATTCTATATGCTTTTATCTCAAGTTAAGCAAATTTCAGTTCCTACAATATTTAACTGAGAAAATTCTGCATCCAATCATGAAGTGTGAAATGATCAAATTCATTTGTCCCAGATTAATTTATTAGACAAGTAATTGTTCACTATCATGAAAGCTTTGTAGTTACTGATGAGCTTCTATTAACACAGAATCAAATTATTTTCATTTGAATACATTTTCCCTTTCCTATTTAAATCTAATGATCACGCACGAAGGGACAATTGTTGAAAACGTACACCAACAACTTTGTGTGAGAGAAATGAAGTTGCAGGGAAGCACAAGTACACATATTTGCATAAACTTACCTTATACTTTTAGCTTATCCTACCTTATACATTTCACTTCAGCAAGAGAAAGACTTTATTTTTTTATCCCGTGCATTGACACAACACTGCAAGAGATAAAGAGGTAACATAAGGCTCCGCAGGCTAGGCCCACTATGCTACCCAAGCCTGCCCTGGAAAATGAGCAAGAGACACATAGCTGAAACCTTACTGCCTCGGACGTCGCATCTTGTGTTGAGGAACCAGGACACACTGATGAGAAGTGGGCTACTGAAGTATCAAGGCATAAGTGGACAAGCACTGAGAATAGATGTTGGAATGCTACTACACCCAATATATAAAGTAATGGCAAAATATCTGACAGCTATGTGTTTAAATATCCTTAATTGGCAACTGCTATCACAACTAGAGATTGATGAGTTACAACACAAATGATACGGCAAGGGGTGCTAGCATATCAGGTCAGGAGGGAGATATCATCACCCCACCCTCAAAGATTGGCCACCGAGCCCCAAGAACAATTAGTGCATTAAAGGCATTGAATACAAGAGCAGCTTACCTGAGACACAGGCTCATAGCTAAGGTGGAAACCTGGACACTTCATGGTCGATTACCAAGATTACATTAAGTACACCTGAAAGTCTGCTAAAAGAGATGTGAATGTAGCATTTTGGACAATCCCTACTGCGACCATCACTGAAAACAAGCAGCTGAACGACACAATGGCAACAATGATCCTTGAGATGTTGGCTACAAGATGAACAGCCACATAGAGCAGTGCTCTTTATGAAAAAGAAAGAGATTGGAGGTAAAGATCAAGGCAGCCCGGAGGGAGGTTAGCCAATTCTAAGAGTGGCTTATATGTGTGGCAGAAAGATGCAATAAAGAAAGGGATGTACTAAGAAGTGCAACTAGCTGCCAATAGCTCATGCCCTAGGAGCTCCCAAGCAAGACTCAAAGCATTGGCTAGCTGCTTGAAGAGGTACACCAGAGAGACAGAAGCCAGTAGAGAACCCAGATGTTCTCCACTGAACCATCGAAGATGCAATCCCAGTGGCACTTCACTCCATAAATGTTTGGCAGTGCAAATGAATGAGCTGCTAATGGATGAGAGCTAGCCAGAACGGCTAACGCCTATAATACAGTAACTCGAAAAACTGATGTACTATTAGCTTTCAGTGTAAACTAGACATTCATGAATAAATAACAAAAACATATAGGCTGTGTTCAGAAATCAAAGCTGGAAGGCTGCTGCACCTGTCCCTTTAAACAAGAGGTTTGTAAGTAGCACAGAAGGACCCAACTGGAGTAACTTGTTCTGTACACAACATGACAAGTGACAAACACACTCTTTAGCTTCTGACTTTCTCTCTGAGATGTAACCTTACTTTTAAATGCATACATTTTTCACAGTTCTGTTGCTAATCTTGACAATCTGTCTATTTTGCATTGGCCAATTTGTGAAAAACACACAAAATATTGAGAGGAGGAGGGATTTTGTATTTTTTATGGGTCAGAGTAATTTTTCATGTTGTTTTTGAGTTAAAATCTCAAACATTTTTTTTATTATAGAAATGCACTTATTAACAAGCTGAAGGTAATAGCTTTCTTTGAATCAGTTTTTCATTGTGATGCTAAAACCATGTGTTAGCTAGGTAAAAATGCTTATCAAGAGGTCAGCTTGTGTGACAACCAGGCCCCTGAGAATGAGAAATGGTTTTACAGTTATGTGTTTTTGTTCCTTTGTTGGATAAGCAGCTTGTATTAAGCCGTATAGCAATAGCTGGCCCACGAAGCAGGGCTTCAATGTGTTGTCTGCAAAAACTGATCACTCAAAGATTATATCTCTGACAATCCGGTATGCATATTTGTCATAAATGAGTTGTGTGACTAATGCACAGGTTTGCTAGATAAAGACTAGCAAGCTTAAAAATTAGGCTGCCTTTCCTTATCTGGATGATCTAGCATGCATCAAGATTTTTACACTGACTTGCTCACTGTTGCTCAGGTTATCATGCATAAAAACAATTTGTCTTTTAAAAGATATTTTTGGCCTTTTTGAAATTATATCAATGATACATCAGTACAAAATGTAGTCATGGTGGAGTGTGCCGATTGTTCTCAGTTGTTTTTGTGATTTTTAATAAAGGTTACATTATTAAAGCACTTGTATTTAAATGACGCAGTGTTTATTTCTAAACTTGTTTATGTCTCTATCTGAAAAAAATATAGAATAAAATCAAGCCTTTTTTTTACATAACCAGGGATAACCACCCCCATACTGTGTGACAAACAGCCCCATGATGGAATTGGTTGTCACAAAGTGTTAGAGTGTGGTAATTACTTTTTGTTACAGTTAATTGCAAACATGATAAGCAGACCCATTTTGAGCCAACCCGAACCTTAAACTTCAACTTCATGAAGGAAATGGTATTTAAGGATGTTTCAACGACGAATTTTAGCAGTACTAAAATGTGGGCAGACCTTCCCAAAGTGTGGGGCCCAGGGGCACGGTATGAAAAGGGGAGGGGAAACAAAACGCTTGGACACTGCTAGCATGGGGCGGCCACAGAAATGCAAAGCAGGAAATGAAGCATAACTGAATATGTTTCCAAACCAACTTCATTCTAAGCCAAAGACTAGAAAATATGGTGAAGCATATCTGCCCTTTGGTTTCACCTGCACAAGTGCGAAGGTAGGTCTCCCCTGCAGAATTGGTTTTCGCTGGGCTCTTCAAATCACGGACAAACAGGATCCCACATTCTTGATTTTTAGTTCAAACACTTGTTGTAATGACTAACTACTCCTGACACTTTGGAGATCTTAGCTCTTTATACAGTAAAGTTACAGTGGGATACAAATAATATCAGGCTGATCCTGCCACGATTTGTTCCCCCTGTCTAAATCACGGACAAACAGTATCCTACAGCTGTTTATGTTTTTAAACCCATTTTGCACAGAGAGGCATTTTTTGAAAATGAATTGATAGCAATGTTGAATATTATTACACAGGAAAAAAACCCCAACTACACGTAAAATAATCACACCGTGACGCCTCTGCCTGTCTAAATAGAGGGACAGTAACTGCGTGTGTGTATGTAAGCCTGTAAAAACCGAAGATAGTCAGATTAACAGTATTTTGCCTCTAACTGCTATTCTGCAATTCATCTCATGTAAACAATAACGTGGCGCACAGCGTGACGTGGAAAAAGGCGCATACCTTTGACGTTGTGTGACAAACTCTGTATTCCTCGTCCACACAAAAGGAGTTTTAAAAAATCTCCATTTTCGGTGATTCGAAACGCCGTTTACGTGTGGACAAAACAGCTGCGTTTTCAAAAATACTCGTGTAGCATAAAAGAGTTAGTAGTTTATTTTATTACTACCTGTAATTTATTGCAGATTACTTGTATTTGCTTATTTGTTTACTAATTGTTTGAGGTGTGAAATAAACCGCAATGGAGCAAAATAGGGGTGTGTGTGGTTGGAGGGTGTGTGCGTGCGCGTGCACGTGCGGGGGGGGGGGGGGGGGGCGCGAACATTTTTCTTTTAAAACAAAAGGGGCCCTGGCAAAAAAGGTTTGGGAACCACTGGTCTATGCTGCAAGTAAAGGCAGACAGTAGGAGAGAAGCAGACATACATAAACTGCTAAGAAAACAAGTTGAAGGAGATAATATGTACTGAAAACACAGAAACACGCTCAGTACTCAATACTATAAATGGGCCTTTCTGCATTCCAAGGTTGTCCCTCAGAATTATGTTTTCCCACATAGGTCTAAATGTGTGCATGTGATAATTATAGCTTGATAGCTACAATTAGCTCCACTAGACACTAACAGGATGTCCTGTTTGTGAAGTAATTATCTGAGTTAGTTCACTGGGTTTTCAGTTCTTGTGGTTATTTTTGGTTATATTATGAAATATTTTCATAGTTGCTTGCAGAGATGCCCTTCTTTATATTTTACCAGAGGTGCTATGTTTTTGTTTAACACACCAGTCTCCAATTTAAAAAAAAGCACTAACATTACCTCAGAGGACTGGTTACTTTGTGACTTCATGCATTCACCCATCTGTTTTCCAGTTTTTCCATTTTGTTCTGTGGAATTTGGTGGTTTTGACCAAAAGAGGACTTTAGTTCCTCTTCACAAAGAGCTGCACAGCAGATTAGGCTCCAGAAAGACTTTAAATTCAACTTAAAGTTAAAATGTTGGCGATTTTATTTACTGTGCTGTTTTGTGGCGGCACTGACACCGACAGAAGTTTGCAGTGAAGAGGAAGATCTGTGGTCTCTCACAAAGATCGATGGAGAGGGAGAGAGATTATCCTAACCTATCACAAGAGGGTATTCAAACACAACACCCTCTCAAGTGTAAAATATCTGCACATGTCAGCAAAGCTGCAGTTAAAGTCTGTGTGCCGCTCTAGCCATCTCCTCAAACAAAATGGCTTATACTTTCCAAGCTCGAAATTTCTATCCACCTGCTAAAAAAATACGATAGTTCCAACAAGTTACACTACAGATTTTTGTGTATGCTTTCCTACTATCAACCCGGAGAAGACATTGGAAATAAGACCCCCTTTCTTATTATTTGATGGTGGAATATTTGCTGTAGAGTAAAAATTGTGGGATTGTTTAAAGAATTTCTCTGTATCTCCATTTTACTGGTTGACTAGTTCACTGTAGCCTTATCAATTACTCAACTGGAAGGAATTTGGGAGATTTCTGAAAAAAAATTTAAGCAATACATTTATAAAAACTTGGAGAAAAAAAAGTAGACAGAGTTATTTTAGCCATTTGATTTGCTGGAAGAACAGTGCCTCTATGACACCCAGTCTGAGAGGATATGGGTATTGAGGAATAACAACAAATAATAAAGAATTTAGATGACGGCAGCATATGTTGGGATGATTCAGTGTTTATAAAATCACATTATTAATAAACCCTTTAACGCTTTAAGCAAAGTCCAACAGTCGTTTTCTGAAGCTGTGTCCACATGTCCTGTCTTTCTCTTTAAAGTTGTATTGCTGTTTGGATGTCAAGCTATATCTTTAACAACAGAATCCTGATAAGGATCTCACTTAGGGCACATACACGAAACAACATGTGCACTTCTGTTTCTGTGGTCCTTATTATCGGACTGCAGACATCAAGACGGTTACTTCACCTCTGCATGTCTAGAGGCATCACGTCAGTAAAAGAGGGAAAAGGAAGCTTGAAGTGGAATTCCTGGCTGTACCTGGAAGAACCTTCACTGAGACATCGCCATGGAAGGTGAATATATTTTAACAGCAATTCAGTATTCGGTTGTCTTTGAAAATTGTTTGCAAAAAGGTACAAATTCTATGCATTGTCACAATGTCATTAAAGTTCATCTTAAGGCTTTTGTATTTTCCTGTCATTTAATGTCCTATCGTTTAACTCATATGAACTAAATAAGTTATAATAATTCAGGTTTAATTAACAGACCAAATCCTATTTTAGTGTAGCAGGGGTATCTTATGGATTGATGACAGTGGGAAATGAAGGGGTGAGAAACTTCCAAAAATATACCTGTGGGAAAATAAACCCTCATTTATCAATTATCTCTGAGGGGCCAAAATGCCAGGTAACGACAGTTCCGTCAATGATTATCAGTGGTTTTCTCAGAAAAGGAAAAATCACCTTAAAAATACACACAAAAGTAACCTTTGATCGGGCGACTACAGCCAGCACTTTCTTCTCCTGTCGCATCCCCAACAGTCAGCAGCAGGTGTATACAGTAGCAGTTGTGTTTGTGTTTCCTAATAAATAGGCTCTAATCCTGATGCATGTGTGTTGTATCGTAATTGTTGACATTTTAAAAGCTTTTCTCTCCCTTTGCAGGAGAGAACATCACAGAATACACCACAATGTATGATTACAGCACTTTTTTTACTGACGATGGAAACTACAATCCTATCAGCTACAGCGACGTAATGGACTTCATCAGAGTGTTTCTGGCCACTCTCTATAGTTTGGTTTTCATCCTGGGCTTCATAGGTAGGTGCGTCCTCTTGTGAGTATATTATGGGTGTTGGATTGTATTTAAATGATGTATGAAAGTGTGTGTATGTAAGAGAAAGAGAGATGATGTTGTTCTACATGTAACAGTGTGACAAGTAAACTTATTGTGTCTTTTCCCCCAAAGGTAACGGACTAGTGGTGTGTGTCCTGGTGAAGCATCGCAATCAGAGCAACCTGACAGACATCTGCCTCTTCAACCTGGCTCTCTCTGACCTCCTCTTCGTCTTCACGCTGCCTTTCTACTCTCACTATGCCAGGGTCGGCCAGTGGACTTTTGGAGACTTCATGTGCCGTTTAGTCTCCGGCTCTCACCAGATTGGCTTCTTCAGCAGCATCTTCTACATGGTTGTCATGACGCTGGACCGCTACATGATCATCTTGCACGCTCACAGGGTTGCACGTTATCGTACAAAGAAGGCAGCCATCATTCTGACCGTGCTCGTTTGGATGCTGAGCTTGTTTGTCTCTCTGCCGGATTTTATCTTCACACAGGAAACAGAAGAGTCCCAGAAGTTTGGATGTGACTATCCCGAGGAGAGCAAAATCTGGGCTCATTACAACCTGTTCACCATAAATGTGCTGGGTCTCGTGATTCCTTTGTTGGTGATGGTAGGTTGCTACTCCAGGATCATTCCCACACTGGTGAGCATGAGGACCTCAAAGAAGCACCGCATCGTCAAGCTGATCATCTGCATAGTGGTTGCATTTTTCTTGCTCTGGGCTCCATTTAACATTTCTCGTTTCTTGAAGTTTCTTCAGGAAAAAGGAAAAATCCCACATGATGAAACTTGGGAGAAAAATTTAATGAAATCAATAATAGTGACCCAGGCCTTAGCTTACGCTCACTGCTGCCTGAACCCCATCATATATGCTTTTGTGGGAGAGAAGTTTATGAGACGAGCCTTGCAGCTGCTGAAAAAGTTTGTGCCTGGTTACAGCAGAGATGTGGCAGACAGGAGAAGCACAGTTATGTCCAGATCCACTGAAGTCACCTCCACTTACATCTATGGAGGTCAGTTGTAGCCACAGTACTCTTCACCGGTGTCTTAGCTTCAAGGCCTGTCTGCACACGTTTAGACCATTTGAATGAGTATAACCTCTTAGCACTGCCACCTGCTTTACAGAATTTCAAGTCTTTTCTAAACTCTGTGTAATGCTTTTCCTTCGTCTACTCAGGCCAAATGAAACTTGCTGTTCACGGCAGCCTGTAACAGTTTGCTTTCTTCTTTTACGTGTTTTTAATGAGCTGTGGAAAAAGTGTTTCATTCAAATGTATCGCATTATGAAGTTAAGGTTTAGAAGCATAATTTCCACATTTCACATCATAATGGAATTTGATATGTTTATGTGGAACAAACTTTCCAGTGTTGCCAGATTTTATGCTCTCACTTTTGTATTTCTGTACATTATACGGTGTGCTGTTTTTCATTCTAAACATATTCTAAAATAAACTTTTTCTGATGTTTGTACAAAACCTGTACTTTCATTTATATATTTCAAGCTAATCTCTTTCTAAATTTCAAATATATGCAATTTCTCTTTCTTTTATTATTTCATGATTTCATGATGTATTTGTAAGTACCCTGCAAATGGAGAGATCAAAGTCTTTCATGTACTTATCTCTCATCTTGTTTCTGTGTAACTGTTTTCTTAGGACAATAAATGATACAGCACATCTTGAACTTGAAATGACAGTCATACACTTGGTCATTGAGCATTCTTGTCAGATTCCAAAATTACATTTGAGATATGTACATTTGGTAAGACATGTTAAGTAGTTTCAGATCAATGTATTTATGGTTGCAGCCACCAGTAAACACTAGCATGATTTATTTCAGGCAGGAACTGTGAGTAAGTTCAAGTAAAGTTGTGCAAACTAGGCTCAGTCATTCCTGATAAGCTGAATTTAGTTTTTAGAAATCAGATTATTAAGAGGTATATTTGAAAGGAATAAAAAGGAAACTCCTCATTTGAATATATTTTTCCCCTTTGTCTTTTCCCGCCTCATGTTAACGCATAAAGGGACATTTCTGAGAAAACCACACCAACACCTCTTTGCAGGTTTAACACAATGCGGAGGAAACAGCAAAACCCAGAGTTCACGTTACCAGAAATGAGCTCCGCTGCAGGATTTGACACAAAAAGCAAGCAATGCATATTGGCAGGATGACATGTAAGCTCGGCGCGCAGCACAAGAACATACACATTCAGGAGCAGTGATTTTGGCCAAAAGTGTGGTAAGCGTGTTCAAATTTTTGATTTCTAAACATTTAGTTTCAACTTACTAGACTTACTTCAGCTCGTTCACCTCCTACACCCTTTAACCCACTGTGTAGTTGAGGAATATGCGTGTGTGTATGTGTGTGTGTGTGTCAGCGCGTAAACACTGTCACCCACAGGAAGTGAGGGTCGGCAACGGTAACAAGTCAGGTGGTTGTGCATCTGTTTATAGTGAAAGGAAAAATGTTTGACATGCGGTTTGAATAGATCACATCAATTTGATTATGGTCACGCCGGCAGGAAGTTTTGAGATATCTATGGATGTATAAGCATTCATCTACAGCCATTCATTATATTTAGCCTGTACTTTGAAAACAGAAGTTAACCTTCTGGGTGGTTTTTACACATAAGCCTCTCTTACATGACTCACTAAATGATGATTCTATCAAAAATGTTCTACTTAAAGGGCAGGAAAGTCCAGTCCACTCTATCAATTCCCTGTTTGAACTAATTTTTCCCTTTGAAGAATTTATCATCACTTTAAAATGTTCATTTGATGAGCAAACTGTTCATTCATCATGCTTGTGGGGAATAGTGTGTCTAATAAAGAGAAGAAATAAACAACATACTCCTTTTCTGTTTCTTGAAGACTGGCTTTAAAGACTTCTGATAGCTAAACTATGGAGGAAATTCTTATGTGACTTTCCACAAGAAAAATTAAATCAGGAGCCAAAAGGTGCCATCATAAAGTAAGTAGGCTTTTTTCTTTTTACACATACATACATATTTATATGTAAAATATTCAGGTGCTTTGGCTTTAAAATAGAATGAGAACAGACTCAAGTTAATGTTTGGTAAGAAATTCAGTAACTACCACAAATGGCTTGTAGACATGTTCTGACATAATATGGCACAAAAAACATAATCTTATAATGATCATAGATGTAAATGTACCTCTTTAAATTATCTGTGATATCTGTTAGACAGCAGAGTGACTGAAGAGTGCGTGGCACTGGGGAAAGGGAACACAAAAGGCATTTGAGGACAAAAACTGAATAGAGGAAGTTTTATGTCTTTTGGGCATTTCTCTCTATCTGTATTGCCACTTTTTAATCTTCTGATGGGCTGAAGAAAAAGGAGGAAAACACTGGAACACTTCATATGTGTGCATGTATGTCAGAGACTCACCCAAAACAATCCAGAACTGGGTTTGAAACTGAAAACATGATCAGACAGGTCCAGCTGCTTGAGTGGTTTGGCTGGTGCTTTTTAAAGCACTGAGCTGCACCTTTTTTAACACCAGACGAACTACTTTTATTTGATTTCCCAACAAGCTGATTTAACAGATTTGGTATTGTTGGTGCCAATTACATCTATATAGTAACAACGGGCAGCCTCCATATTGTTATTACTTGTGTATTGTTTACATCATTTAAATAACTTGAGATGAATATATTGACAATAGTTCAGGTAATTGTTTTTTTCTTTTTTTCTCTTTATGTAAAAGACCACAGTAGCTTTTAAACGTGATGGTGACATTCTCACCTTTTTGCATGACTGTTGTACTACATTGACCAAATTTCCTTTTCTGTCTCACAGCTGTACCACCATGTCAGATAACGGGACCTTTAACTACTCAGAAATGTATGACTATGATTACAATGATACCTGCAATCCGGATTCAAGTTCGGATTTCATTGGATCCATGGTCTTAACAGTGCTTTGCTATGTGCTGTTTTGTGTTGGTATTCTAGGTATGTATCTTTTTTTTTCCATACCAATTCTATGTAACACAGCATTTATAAACCAGCCCCGATAAGGCTTTTTGAATACACAGACATAGCTTGTACGATAGCCCAAGACTCAACTCTGTATACTGAAGCACAGAACTCATCAATAAAGTTCATGCATGCATCAGACTTTCACATACGTTCTGTTCTAAGATTAATATCTGAATTTATTTCACAGGAAACAGCACAGTCCTGTGGGTCCTCCTGCGACATGTTAAGCTCAGAACTATGACTGATGTATGTCTTCTCAACCTGACTCTGTCAGACCTCTTAGTGGCTGTATCACTGCCCCTCTGGGCCCACAGTTCCCAGAACCTCGGCTTATGCAAAATAAAAACAGGAGTTTATCAGGTAGTTATTTTCTTTCTCACTTTCTTTCTCTAAATGGAAAACCTCATGTGTACCATAATAACACATGGAATGCATATTCATTATTGGAACAACTGAAGCACTTCAACTTTCATGATTGACACGTCGATACCGTGCCTTCTTCAGAGCCAAGGCTGCGGTCCAGGAGATTTACAAAACAGATAATCTGGAGTCTGTTGAATTTGAAATGTTGCAACTATGACTGACGAACTGCAACTTCCTCATGGCTTTGCCATGTCGCTGGCAAAGACAAAGAGATGATTATTCTTAGGCTCATCAAAATCAATAGTTTTCGGTTGTATTGAATCATATGTACTACCAAAAAGTAAAGTTTATATATAAACTAAGTAATCCGAATGGGCTCCTTTGTCAAGATGAAAATTTTTTTATGTTACTTTTTTTTTTAAATAAGTGAAAGTTTAACCAGTTTACTCACATTAATTACTTCATATTTTAGTCAAAAGAAATGATTTCTGTTTTCTGAATGCAAAATTCCCAAACAATTACACCTGTGTAGTTGTTCGATTCTCTAAAGCTCAGGTGATGCGTGAAGCAACTGCTGGGTAATGTCAGATTTGTGAAGAACCTCACTGACGCATTTAAAGCCTCATCAAAGGTTTCCTCATCTCATGTCACATCCTGTTCTAATTTTACTTCCTCTCTTCTTCCACCCAACAGTTAGGCTTCTACAGTGGGACCTTGTTCGTGACCTTCATGAGTGTGGACCGCTACCTGGCCATCGTCCATGCCGTGGCAGCCATTCGAGCCCGGACACGTCGCTACGGCATCACAGCCAGCATCATTATTTGGGCGATATCTGTCACTATGGCAACCCCTCGGGTAGTATTTGCCTCCTTGGAGTCTGATGATAACGTCTCAGAGTGCCAGCCCATCTACCCAGAAGACACAGAGCATTTCTGGAAGTTGCAGCGCAACTTCAGTGAGAACACAGTGGGCCTTTTTCTGTGCCTTCCCATCATGATTTTCTGCTATGTGAAAATCCTCATTGTGCTGTCAAAGTCCAGGAACTCTAATAGGAACAAGGCTGTGAAGCTGATTTTCATCATTGTGTGTGTGTTTGTGGTGTGCTGGGTTCCCTATAATGTTGCAGTTTTTTTCGAAACACTGGAGGTGTTTGACATAAACCTGGGACCCAACCCCTGTGTGAGTTCAACAGCCCTCAACACTGCCATGAGCATTGCTGAGATTATCGCGCTGTCCCACTGCTGTGTAAATCCAGTGATCTACGCATTTGTAGGAGAGAAGTTTAGGAAGTCATTGAACAAGGTGATGGCTAAATACTTTGGTTGGAGTTACCCAAGCAGTGGTCCTTACAGCCACAGAGATACCACAGACAAAGAAACCTCCAACACACCTGTAAGATCAGAGTATTAAAAATGGGTTATGTGCTTTGCTGATGGGTGTAACTGTTTCCGCAGCACTGGATTTTTTTTTTTTTATTTGAAACTGAGAGACTACAAAGATCACAAATTGTGTGTGTGTGCGTGTGTGTGTGTGTGTGTGTGTGTGTGTGTGTGTGTGTGTGTGTGTGTGTGTGTGAGCGCACGTGTGTGTGAACGCATGTCTGTGGTTAGTACTTCTGAGTGGTGTAAAACAATTCTCAAAACCAATTTGCAGTTACAAGCATTCAGTTTTGAAACTGCTTAAAACAAAACACATGCATCAAAACATAAATGTCGTGTTTATTCACAGTTTGTAACACAATCTTATTTTTGAAAAAATAAAATTATTGAACAAAAAAAACCCTTTCGTCATTCTTCTTTCCTTTTACAGTAAGAGGAAAAAAGTCTCTGAAGTGTGTTAAAGGGTGTTACCAACAGTGTGTTTTTGCAGGGTAAGATAGACGCATAGCAACCCTTTATGATGGAAGCGGCAAAACCACTTTCACTGCTGTAATTCCTGTCAGAAGGTTATTATTATTTGAAAAGAAGTGTTCAGATCTGAGTTCATGTGTCATCTAACAACAACATGTCTGAGTAACACAAGGCATTGTTGGGGCCTACGAGGTGAATTTAAATGATGCACAACAATATTAAGATCTGGTAAACACACAAGTCACACAGAAGGTTTCCTCTTTAAATTTTAGTCAGAAGTCTACCCCTAACTCAAAGAAAGAAATGCATTTAGCAGACACGATGCTATTCTGAAACCATTGTCTGTACAGGGTGCACTGCTGGCTGTGGCGGTAGTATCACTTCTGTCAGGCAAAAAAAACAAAAAACCCACATGCAAGCCTCCAGCTGTGTGCGCCTGCAGGTCTGGTCAGAGTCACCTTGCATATTTAAAAGTTTGCATATATGGACTTGTGGTTCTATAGCTGCACAGACTGTGGGCTTTTGCACTGCGTGTTTCGAAAACAGTCTCAGGAAACTATTAAACCATACATCTCACATCGGAACCCGCAAGCCCACCCAGTTAACTTGGTTTTGAGGAAGGTTGTACTTTTAAAAAAAAAGCAACACCTTCAATTTTTTTTCATGTGTGTGCAAACCATTTCTCACTTCACACATCTTAATGCAAAGTGGATAACTTGTTTGATTAGACAAGCCATCTCTCTATCCTGCGATCCACAATGAATTCCACCATCAGCACCATGGAAAGGTAAAAATATTTTTCCCACTTTATATGCAGAATGATTCAGGCTAACATGTCAGCAGTATTGCTGCACGCCTTTACAGTTCTGCAAGTGGGAAGAAAACAATGACGCACACTTATTTATCTTCAGCCTGTAACAATTGAAATGTTTTTTTTTCTTTAATGGAAAGCATCTATAATCATAACTAAATGGACAAAAGTATAAAGCAAAAAGAGGAAGGTCAGTGTAATGACTGTCATTTCTCATTAAAAGTTCAATTATAATGCTCAAAATGTTTTGGATTTAGCTCATTGATCCATATCTTAGACGCAAGATCTTTATCAGTTCATCTTTTACCTGTTGTGGCACAGGGCAATCTGAGTGAAGAATAGTGAACTGGGGCACAGTGAGGAATGTGTTATCTATGCATTATTTAATTAATGACAGTAATGCTGCCTTTTTTTCTTTTTTCTTTTTGTAAGTGATAATAGAGACAACCACCAAGGTGCATTTTCTGTATCTGTCTATCTGCTGACAGTGACAGGGCATTTTCTCTTTTGCATGTGTTAAATTTAGGTCAGTGGGAGAGGAAATTACATCCTCATCTCATTCGTAACACTTTTGAATATAAAATGCAATATCCTTTGATAATATCCAAGTTATCCAAGTAGTTTTCTACTTTTTTTGCCTTGTTTTGTTTATTTGTCTTTTTGTGTGTGTTTTTTTAAATTAATGAAACGTGTTAAAAAAACTTATCTTACTTCTTGAAAAACAGTAGTAGCTATCATCAATCGTCAATTAGACTGACGCTAATCACAAAGCATTTTAAATATAGTGCAGCGCACTAACTGCAAATTCCTCACAATTCAAGACAGTTATTTTTTCAGTCTTAAGTAAATAAACCACTTACAATGGAGATGTCTTCTTCTGTGGCCAGGATTTTTACTTTATAGTCTATACCTTATTTGGCTTCCTTTTTTAATACTTTAATGTTTAAAGTGATCTTGAGTTCCATGAAAGATATCAAATAAAGCTAAGCTATTATTATTATTACTATTATTATTATCAGCATTATAATATTGTGTAAACAAGCTGCCGATACTTACTGCTGAGTGATGTACACAAATCCTATGCCAACTCAGGTTCTGATAGTAATCATGACATAATCAACTTTAGGGGGATATTCTCCTCTAACATTACTTTTCATAGATTTATTTATTTGTAGTATTTTGTTTTTTGCACACAGCTGCTGAAAATGTGTTATAGGCACATCACTGAAGAAGCTACAACAGTCAGTGTGCTGCTGTAACAGATCCTTTATTAGATTAAATTTACCAAAATTTGAATCAAAAGTGGAGAGGTAGAGGGAAGAGATGACAAAACCACTGCTGGGGAAGCCTACCACAGACTGATGCAGTGCACTGATTCTAATCCACCTGTGTGAAATGTAATAAACCAAAAGTGCTATGAAGTTAAAAGGGCATACAAAAGAAATCTGTTGCCACAAACCATAGCAGGAGCAAATGTGGGTCACCCTCCCCTCAATACATGGAATGACCACAAGCATGTAAGTCATCAGCAACTAGAAGCAGTGAGATCTTTAAAAAATGTTGCAAGTATGTAAAACTTATTTATATAGCACTTTATAAAACATGTAACCAGTCACAAAGTTTCATATTATTTCATAATAAAGCAGTTAAAGACTAAAGAGCATTAGATTGATTGGTAAAATAATCCCAAAATTAACAGCAATCAGTTCTCAAATTAGTTCCGATTGCGCACGGAGCAGATTTGACTTGGCTAGCTATAGACGTGTAGTGTTTTTCCCCACTCCTCTGTACAACCTCGCTTCAATTCATTGTGATATTCAGGAATTTGTTCATGCACACCTCTCAAGGGCCAGCCACAGCATTTCAATCAGCCTAACGTCTGGACTTGATCCTCTTCTTTTTCAGCCATTCTTTTGTGTTAGGGATCACTGTCACTGTCATCATTGATCAAACTGGGTCAGGCTTGAGCTGTCAGACAGGTGGCATTTGACATTTGATTCTAGAGTATTTTGGTATACACAAGAGAGCATGGTTGACTTAATGATTGCAAGGTGCACAGATCCTGTGGCTGCAAAAAACCCCTATATCCTCGCCTTTCCTCACCATCGTGTTTGACACTTGGTATGTGGTTTTTGTACTGACATGCTGTGCTTGGTTTTCACTGAACGTAGAGCATGTTTGGCTTCATGGCCAATCATCTCCACTTTGGATATCTTACTTTATCGGATTATTCATGTGATGTTTATTTCCACTTCTGCACCATAATGGGCCTTCTAATTTATCCCATTTCTTTGAACACTTTTGTTACTTATATTTTTGCAGATCCACTCATATACAAAGAAGTTGCCTAATAAATGTAATTCAAAAATATGATCTATATGACGACTTCACGTCAAGAATTGGCCCAATAAAGCCCCTGTGCCCCCCTCAGCTGAATAGAATCATTAACATTTGGTTAACCACAAATACTTCTGCTGCGATCGAGGTAAGCAGCATGCCTGTGAGGCACAGCGTTGAGAGGTAACCCTCATATATATTTGTAACTAAAATCAGGTCACTCATCAGTATGTGTGGTCAGTTTTAAAGCACAACCCTACTCAAAACCTTCAAAACAAACAGAACTGCGTTGAAAATAAATGCGTGCTCACAGTCAGCTCTCCCACTGTGTGTGGCGGTGCGTCTGCTTTCAAACACATGTATTTTCCCACTTTTGTATTTGTGGCTACATTCCTCTATGACATTATCATGCGTGTACGGGTGCAATTATGCAGGGTATGTGTGAGTGCAATCACATTTTGTATTCTAATTCATGTAATAGCAAAGTGAATTGAGCCAAATCCCCCCATCAAAGCTGCTTGCCCATCCAGTTCACATGGCCTGGTGCTGAACCTGTCCCTGTGTGTGCATATACTTACACGCACATTTAATTTGCCCAGATTTAACTCAGTTTAAGATTTAACATTTGAGTTATGTATCAAAATTGCATAGAACATTTACATGCAATTTAATGATTAAAACTAATTTACATCCTTTTTTTTTTTTACCATATAAGTAGGACTGATTTTTTGCTAACGAGTGAAAACTAGAGATTTATTTCACTCCTTTACAGTATAGAGTTAAAATACAGTATCCCCACCCCTGCCACTTTAGGAGGTAGGACGGGATTTCAGTTCTTTGGCTTCTTTCTTTTTCTTTTTTAAAGCAGCTGATCATGGACGAGACCACCGAAACTGACTTTACTTTCAGTTTGAATCTTACTGAATCTTCACTTTTCCAAGGGTAAGATCAGCTATAACAAACCTCTATCGGCATTTTCTTCATTTATTGCTCATCGTGAGACTATTTTAAGCTTTTTAATATCATTACTATCCACTCCCCCGTCTTTTTGAATCTTCGCGGTTTTCACCTTCCTTTCATTTTTCCTTCCAGGCGACGCATTCCTAGTTATTGTTTTAGCGTTGGCCTGCGTTTAGACAGTTTGTGTCACTTTCTCATGAACTGCGAGGGATTCAAAATCTTCAAGCACTTCGTCATTTGTCGCCAAATACTTGTGATTTGCTCGCTTGTAAACAATCGCCAGCTGTTTGTTTTCACAGTTGCTGGCCCCCTGCCCTTCCTTCCAACAGAGCAGCAGCAGTCACAGACGGTCTGTCTCGTAGGAAGTTTAAAAAAGAAGCCTGATAAAGCTTACCTCACTGCCACGTGAGCTCGTGCAGTGGTTCTCTTACTTTGCTACAGTTCTTATCTGCACCAAAACAACTGTGCTGCTTCACTAACCGCTTATTTTATTTACAACCGCAGCACTTCATAATAAAATTTGACTTCCTGCTGAGCTGTAAGACTGAAATTCAACTGAACTAAATAAACAGAATGTTATGAATATTCTTTAGATTATATATATATCATAAAATAAATGTTAATTGTACTTACAGATTGAAAAACTGTGGTCACACAGTGTCCGATTGCCTGCGTTTAAGAGTGCCAGGAGGCATTTTAAGATGGTTGCAAAACCTGATGAACGCATTGAGAAACTCTTTGATAGAAGGACTTTGGCTGGCTGACACCATATTATAAATTGATTACATTCAGTTAAATTCATTTTTATTTGTGTACGTCCAAATCTCAGCAAGGTGCCTCAAGGTGTTTTATTTTGTAAGCTAAAGCTTCTATAATAAATACATAACACGATAAATTATCAAATGTAATCTTAGTTTCATCATTGTATATGTTGGTTTTGCACTATACTCTCATTTAGTTAAAATGTTGCTATTAATTAATTATTGTATTCTGTATGCTGTGCAGTGTCACAGCTGTGGTGCTGCTATTCAGATGACTCAGATGAAAGTATCTATCGGTACTATCACACACAAACTTACACGTTCTCAGCGGCTTCACTTTAAATGTATCAGTGCATTTAAAGTGAAGAAAATCTCCTCAGTGCTCCTGTTAATCAACTTTTACCTGAGCAGCTGACCGCTAAACAACTTCTTTATCCCCTGCTTTGATTTAGCTGATCCCAGTATTCTGATAAATACGCTGCTTTATATAAATTGTTTCTGTTTAGACTTCCAACATTTTGAACAGCTTTGGTCAAGGTCAGACATAGTACCAAAACCGCTGATCATGTGAGTGACTGGTTTTGAAAGTTCCTCGTGCCAGTCCTGAAAGTGAAGAAATGCTTTCCGATACTGTTTAAATGAGCTGCCACACAGTTTGAAGCCTGCAGACCATCGCTGAGTTAAACTGTTTATAAATGTGTTGTTTTATATAGATGCATACTTTAATCTGTGATAGACAAAGTTGTTGAAAATAAGTAAGGCATAATGAGTAAATCTAATCATTTGTTTTTGTGCCTCTGTTTCTTTCCAGCTTCAGCACGCCTCCAACTGAAAATAGTCCTGCATATAGTTCTGAATATACTACTGACTATTATGAATATGACCCCGCCATGTTCGATGGATTTGAACCATGTGTATATACGCGACACGGAGCAAATTTTCTTCCTGCCATCTACATCATTTTCTTCCTGCTGGGCGTTCTGGGTAACTCTCTGGTTTTCTGGGTCATTACTTGTGGAGCGCGACTCCGCACCATGACCGACGTGTGCTTGTTAAACTTGGCCATTGCTGACCTCCTTTTGGTGTGTTGCCTGCCCTTCCTAGCCCACCAAGCCTGGGACCAGTGGGTGTTTGGGGATGCTATGTGCAAAATAGTCTTGGGCATTTATCATATCGTCTTTTACTGTGGGATATTTTTTATCACTCTAATGAGCATTGATCGGTACTTGGCTATAGTGCATGCTGTTTGTGCTATGAGAGCACGTACACGCTCCTTTGGAATGATCGCAGCTGCTGTTACATGGGGAGCGGGATTTCTGGCTTCTTTTCCTGACCTGATCTTCCTCCAAGAGCAAAGAAATGTGTCGGGACAGCACACTTGCTATCCTGGATTTCCAGACGTGAGTTCCAGTCTTCATTTTTGGCAGGTCTTCAGCATCGCTAAAATGAACATTGTAGGCCTGCTCATTCCGATCATCATTCTGGGTTTCTGCTACTCACAGATCATCTGGAGGTTACTGAACAGCCAGTCATCCAAGAAACAAGCTATCCGCCTTGTTGTCATAGTGGTAGCTATTTTCTTCTGTTGCTGGATTCCCTACAACCTTGCGTCACTTGCCCGAGCACTGGAGCTAAAGCACCGGTTTTTAGATTGTGGGCACAGCAAAGCCGTCAGACTGGCTTTACAAATCACAGAGGCCATTGCTTACTCTCACAGTTGCCTCAACCCCATCCTGTATGTGTTTGTCGGGGAGAAGTTCAGGAGGCACCTGTTGCGGATGATAAACAGATCTCCCTGCAGACTGTGCCAGCTGATCAAGGTCTTCATACCACAGGACAGAATTTCTACATCAGTCTACTCACAAACTACCAGCGTGGATGAGAGGAGCACTGCTATGTAGTGAACTACAGTTGGGGGATGTGCTTCTTTTCATTTTTTCATGTCCAGTAAAAATAGATCACTGTGGCTTATTGTCACTTCTAGAGTGTTAAGGTTTGGCACTTGTGAATGTATGCATGTGACTGTATATTAATATAATGTACCACAGATATGTATTTTTACTCTGTTTTTGTACTTCTATGAGTTATGACCAAAATGTATGCAATTCCATTATAAATCTGCTTTTGAATACTTTGGTGTATCTTCACCTGGGACGATGAGTCACAGTTAGACTTGTTGCAGTTTGTTTTGCCGCTGGCTCTTTACTTAGCACGAAACTGTGTCAACTACAACATCTGTCAGCAGCTACGGCAACGTCATCCAGTTTAAGTGGGGAAACGCACCACCATGAAAAGTTACATGTCATAGTAGCCTACATTTTTATCCAAACACGATGACCCCCCTCACAGTTGTACCCGTTGCATCAGTCTGCGCACAGGAAATCGTGTTCAGTGCAACTTTGCAGATTCAGCAGTGTAGGTTGCCTAGCATCATTAGCAGAACATTTGCACTTTACCCAACACAGAGAAAACCACAACCTGAAAGAGGAAGCATGAAACCAAGCTGTTAGTTTAACCTTTGCAGTCTTTGTGCACATCCGAGCCGTTTGTTATCAAGTGACTTCATAGTTCTGCTGGTTTTTCTCGTGATATTAATCAGGATTGCAAGAAAGAAGTCCCTTTTTACAAGAGTTTATCGATGGGCATGCAGACAGTTCCTCTTTCAGCTTCTTTGTTTCAATGCCCGGATGGATGACAAATTACAGGAAAAATTGCAAAAATTCCAGGCTGCATTTTACTGGATCCTCTAAGAGAAGGGGAGCTCTGAATCAATAGAAAGTTGTTCTCATATGAATTGATATCATTATTACTATTATGATATTATTACCCCCACCCCCCTTTTCCAGGAAAACAGTCATAAGGAGTCCCTGAATTGTCTGATAAAGCTTGGTTCTATCTTTTCACCTATAATTCCGCTGATGTTTTTTTTTTCCATATTTGCTTCAGTTTCCAGTTTTTTGATAGTTTTTGTAACATAAACATTTCTGGTTTCTGTCAAATGGGTCCAGTCATTGGGGCCACAAGAATTCCGATTCGGTTTTTGGGGTAATTTAAATGTTTGATCAGTCTTTGTGTTGTATTTTCTCATTCCTGTTTAAAAAAGGAGTTTGTAATCAGCTGACAATATAGAATAAAGGTGTTATATTTCTATGGTAAGTGCGGCATCCCTGTGACACGAATGAGTGTGTATGGTGAAAAGGTGTGACAGATCCAATCTAACCGCAGTTGCCTCTTTTCACTATTTTTACCTTTTGCTTTAAGTGCTTCCACAAAATAAGGAGTATCTGCACTGACTAACAAACCAACTTTGATATGCATGTTACTGTAGAGTAGAGAATTGTTATTGTTCCTGTAATAAACTGTACGATTCATCTGGTTTCGGTCAGTGAAGCTGTTTGCTTTACAGGCACTCACGTTTTTCATCTGATAAATTAGCCACACATTTCTTGTAACTTCCTGGCGTCATCATTTTCTTTCGTTGGTTTACATATATATTCAATTTTACTATATTTTGAAAAGAAGCATGCAGCTACCCATCATATACCTTTTTTTAAATCTAAAAAATCCTTTTTTGTGCATTATACCATTGTCTATGTGGAGAGATATGAGCTAAAACATCATTTCTGTTAGTCTAGCAGAAAGTCAGAGTGGAGCACTGAGTCCATTCTTGGGAAACCCAGTTATGTCGACTCTTGAGGAAAGTGACAGAATACGCCCATCCCTTAATAACACAATCTGCTTCTGTTTTTTTTTTTTTTTAAAGAGCTTGCTCTTAAACTACTGAGAACACAGTGTACTGAGGAAGTGGAAACCCTAAACTGAGAGGAGGGGCAGGCTTGACCCTGTCTATAGATGTAGATTGATGATTACTGCTTCCTCAGAAAGTGTTAGGTGAAACCTGCCTTATTTAGACCGCTGACATTTAGTGTCTGCTGTTTAAGTCCCAAGACAATGGAGTTCTTAAGATGCTCAAAACAATGGCGAGCATCATCTTCATCATCATCATTATCATCATCAACATGTAGATTTCAAATGAAAAAATTCCAGCCCAGGAAGAAAACATCTGATGCAAAAAGAGTCAAAGTGAACGTGTTTATTTTCAGAAAGCACAAATTTGGTCTGAATCAAAAGCGTGCCAGGGAGAAACATTTGCTGTGCAAAAAGACGATTACTGGCACAAATTGGGGCTTTTTGTTCTGGGTGGATGAATCCAAAATTGTAGTTACTGACCTTCCTGAAGACCACTTTGACGTGTATCTACCATCAGGAAAAGCCCCTGTAAAACAAACTATATATACTGTGATCTAACTAAACGGGAGTGTAAGGAGTTAATGGATGTTACAGCATCCTACAGAGCTGTAAAGCATGATCTGAAGGTGCTGCACGGCTGTAAGCAGTTTTAGGGTTGGCACAAACATTTGGTTTCTGTGGTCAAAGAACTGCTGAGGCAGTACAGAAGCATCTCACCAGATAAGGCTGTTTAGGCAAGGAAACGGAAAAACAACCTGCAAGTAAACAGTCTGACAACTGTCTGCGATATAAAAACACAAAAGCTGAACAATTATTCCCACTGCAGTACTAATGAGAAAGAAGAAACAAGCAAACATAAAAAACATTATTAGCCCCCCCAAATAACCCAGGTTAGTACAGCAGAGGACTGAAAGCGTGTCTTAAATGCATTCCAGATGTCAACAGCTGAACTACTTCTTGTTGTACACAAGTCTGGAGAATGCAGCAATAAAGCAGCAGCTCTGACAAGCTCTGGGGGAAAGTTTCACACTAACTACTCGGAAAATGCTTTCCCTGCAATGCTGAAATGATTAAAAGTGAAGTCTTCCTTTCACTCTATAACTCAACCGCTCACGTGGATTGACTCATGCCAGACTTCAGATACTGATCTGTGGGCTTAACTGATAAATGACTCGACTTTACTTCAGCTTGGCGCTCATGACTTGAAAAACTTGAAAAAGCTGTTGTTGTTGTTGTTGTTGCATTTGTGTTGCATCCATTTTTAATGTATTGACAAGTTATGTGTTCTTAACCCTGATTGGGTGAGTTCAAGTTATGATCTCTCTCCTCCCCCCTTCCTCTTAGCATGTGTGTGTGTTGGGGGAGGGGGCGTCAAACTAAAATACACTTGTGGAGACCTCTAGTGTAAAAAGGTTCAGTGGCAGGTCTGCAGGTTTGCTGGCAGATTTTTATCAATGTGGAAGCATCACAGCCATGAAAGAAGTCCAAAGATTTGATGCCATCTATTAAAGACATCAAAATGAAAGTCAAATTCCAAAAACAGTGGACTTAGGGAGACTTTGTGATGTGTCATGTGTTTTCCCCTTATCGTCATGTTCTCACAGTACAGTTACAAAAAAAGGACAAAGGGTCAAGTGAGAAAGATGGTAAACAGATATGTGAGAGTTGGGGCTGTGATGTCAGTACTTGTTCCTACTGGTTGCCACGCAGCGTGAAATACCAGTACGATATAACATATGATATAAAACTCATATTTTCACATTCGCCTGTTTTTGCTCTCACCACTTTAAATGTGGAAACTGGGCCAGCGAGTTTCATGTGAACTGCCTGGCCTGTAGCAGAGAGCGTGACTCAACTGCCCAATTCTCACTACATGGGAACCACCTCTGCTAAACACACAAAACTCTAGTGAACCTACAGAGGGAATTTACCCTCTGTAGGTTCAACAGTGTTTCAGCAGTGCATTGCACATTTAACCTTTTAATAACACACAGTTCTGTTATCTCCTTCAAACCCCTTTCAACACTACGTGCTGTTTCTGTTGTTCTTCTCCAGGCTGCAGTACTTTCTGTTTCGAGCTTGGCCAATCAAATTTGCCGGTGGTTCTTTAATAACGTCTGTAAGTTGATGCTCTGCAGGTTGTTTTGCACACGATGTGTTCCGCTATTGGCACTTTCTTGAAACCAAGATCTCCGATGCCATCTAGTGGTCTCTTGTCTCCTGATTGTGGTTAGATAGTAGGAGTGTTCTTGTTTACAGGCTTGCAACTCGCGTCCCGTCCCGTTAGTGTGTGGGCCACAATCACGTCATTATTCTCCTCATCAGTGTGAACTTTCTAAGTATTTGATATCTCTTTCTCTGACTCACGTTTGCTTTTGGTTTTAAACTACAGCCAGACAGGACTCTCCCCATATGAGTGAATGCTGAATTCAGTGGGTGGAAAATGCCCAGAAGCAACAGTGGGTGAGAAGGCGCAAAACTGGGAAATATCGGGCTGTCAAGAAATGCGCATAATCGCATATTAGGTATTTGTGTCGAGTTAAACGTGTGGGCTTAAAGTAAAGCAGTACCCGAATAATTAAAATGAATAAACAACACAGTATTTGGTCACAGGTCAAATCAAGTTTGTAGAACAGAAAAAAAAAAAACTGCGCTGGCGTGCATCACCTTCACACTTCACAGCTCTTGCGTGAGATTTTGATCACAAGATTTTGTGTAAAGATTGTAAAGATACCCCTTCTGTGGTTTCATGCAAAAAATAAAAACAAAAACTGTTGCTAAGAAAGACGAAATAGATTTCACACTCGATAAGTGCACAGGCACCTTTCAGGCACTGGGTGAAAGCGCCACTTTCAGAACAGAGACACAGGTGCGTCAGGTGAAGTAAATAACCTCGAATGGGGCTTAGATGACAAATACTCCAGGCTGATAACGCTCATGCGTAGATACCAGGGTTTAAAATGCTGCAAAAATGTTCTCTAGCAGACCTCAGTGAGTAACTATTGTAGCGGACGTGGGTTGAGTGGGAGGTAAAATCGTGCGTTCTTTGTGCAGTGATGCAACACACACTGCTTGCACTGATTCAAAAACAGCAGCGGCATCTGCTCCGGACTGATAAGATCAGCAACAGTCCCCTTCCTGATACCTTCTCATAGTTTATCTCTCGAACTGATCTTCATCACAGTAATGACATTCGTTCACTATTACTGTACACGTATATTCCTCCTGATTTTAATATTCTCACTTTGCTTTTCATTGTTTCCCCGCAGTGCTTCCAAATGTCACTCTTCATACGAAAATAAAAAGTAAAGAAAAACGTGTCAAAGGTGTTACGCTATCGCAAACAACAATCCCCTCTAATGCAAGGCTTAACATGGCTGCTGTGTTAGTTGGGTTTCTTGTGTTTAATAATTTTAATGAATGACTGATTGCAGCCATGTGAATTAAGGGTTTTCCCCTGCTTTCTAATCATGCCGGGAATACAGATTTATCTCACCCTCCAGCCCTCAAAAGCTTATGGGAAATCATGAATGAATAATAATAACAGACATTCTCATGGGGGTGGAGATGAATGAATATATGCGCACAAAAGTTTCAGTAACGCTGACTGTGCCTTGTACGTTTAATGGCAAAATAACAGAGGACAAAATAAGTTATTTACAACACGTAGTAACATGTAAACACAATCTTCTGTACAAAGAAATATACATGCAAAAGTAAAAATAAGTCATACTAAGACATTCAAGATGACATTTCTGCAGTCTTGTTTTAGGTGTATTTAAAATATGACAGTTGTGAGGTTTACATCCCGGGTGTGGGCGAACTGCCCGACCCTTCTCTGTACATCTTTACATCGTGAGCAGGCGGGTTTCCCAAGAAACCGTTTCTCTTCGATCGTAACCTGACAAAGCGATGATCAGGATAGTTTCAGGGAAACCCTTATCCACATTAATAAATAAAAATGACACAAAATGAAAGACGGAGACTTTACAGACCAGAGAGACAAGTCAATAAACTCAACATGTTATCGACAGCAACTGACAACCTTCAAATAAAACGAGAAGCGACGCGAGTTTTTCATTTTTACCAACCTCTCGAACTTAATTCACTGGACTGGCACTTTAAAGAAGTTTTTAAGCAACTTTTTAACCTAAAGACGTCGTCGTATTTAAATGAAAACAACTGGCAGACCTTTTTCACGGGAGATACCTGTTAATGCTAATCAGAAAAAACTGTGGTTCAGGGGTTGTTATTATCTGCCAGAAGGTATGATTCTTTCATCAGTGCAGTCCATGGTGACTTTTTCACCCCAGACCTATTGCTTGGTGAAGATATAAACCAATACGGTCTAGCAACATACACTAGTATCTACCTACAAGAGCCAAACAAACTCACACGGCAAATAACTTTGTGCACGGCTTGAAAAAAACAAAAAAGAAAAGAAATAATAATTCAAAAAGACAAGTCAATATAATTTTTTTCAGCAATAAACCACCAAACAATCTTCTTATTACAATAAGAATAAATAAAACCACAAGGAACCTTTGTAAACGCTCATATGCCTCTGCTCAGTGTGGTCTGTTATAACTCAACATGACAAGTCATTAAATAAGCAAACAAACATATTAGCAGGAGAACAAAGCAGAGCCAACTTTGGTATTGTTACAAAAAAACAAAAGCGAAACAAGGACGACATAAAAGCATAAGTGCCTATATTTCATAGATACACATTTTTATACATTATTTTGGAAAAACTCTCCTTTTGTTGCAGGGTTGTTGTTGTTGTTTTTTTGTTTGTTTTTTTTGCAGGATATTAATACTGAACTTAATACATAAGAGTTAACACAATACATACATCTATTGCAGTACCAGGTACGTACATGCCTTTTTAAGAATACGGCTACAACACAAGTTTTCATAAATAGTTGCATAAATGTTAAAGCTGCGACATTGCACGTGGGAACCTAGTAGCAGTTTGATCCGTCCGTCCGCAGGGACTCACTAAAACTCAGCAGATGGAATCGTTTTTGTTTGTCGAGAGATAAATCCGTCAAAATGAGAACGAAAAGCGGGAAAAACGTTATTTACATATAAGGCGGATGCAGGTAAAAATCTGAGAAGCTCTATCGGGATATTCTTTTTTGCTGAGTTGTTTTAATGCTTTAGTTAGTTTCTCTTAGTGTCACAAACAGAAGTGATTTAACCTTTGAAACTGAAGCGGGGGAGAGTTAAGAAAAGCAAACTATTGCACTGAATGTAAGTTTCTGCAAAACGTGGTTTTGGTAGTTACATCTTGTTCCAGAATAAGAGGACCCTGCTGATGGGTGCCACTTCACCACGCAAATCTCACTTCCCTTTTTTTTTTCTTTTCGTTTTTTACTTTTTCTACTCGCCAACTACCCTTTGTTTTCCAAAAGGTTATGAATAAAGACAGTTCTCCGTCTCCTCGCTGTACATTTTGTTTCATTTACAAAAAGTAATCTCTCGTTACAAAAAACATTTTATTGTGTTCAACCGAAAGCAGCCTGAAATATTCCTATTGTACAGTATTCTTCTTTTTTTTTTTCTTTGTTTAACACTGTCCAAAACGCAAGACTCGCTCACGCTGGCTTGTTGAGAAAGCTTGGTTTTCTCCCTGCTGAGTCAAGGTTTTGAAATCTCAAATGGATTCCAAGAGTTCGCTTGTTGTGCAGGCATAGTGACGGTATGCCAGGTTTAAGGAGGGGAAGGGCTTGGGGGTTCGAAGGGTTTAATCGGCAGAGGTTAGTCAGTCGGCAGCAGCAGCAGCAGCAGCAGGACTTTTGTGGCTTTGTGAGGGAAAAGGGGATTGTAGCAGGCGTGTCGCTGGTGGTGCTCTCAGTAGGCTTCTAACAAGGATCAAGTGAATGAAGAGCAGTAGTGGAAGAAATTCCTTCTGGTCGTGTTTACCTGGTGACCTACTGTCAGGTCTGGCTGAGCAGGCGGCTGTGAAGGAAGGCCTTAATGGTGCCTATGGGCCGGACATCATTCTGGTGTTTCCGTCTCTCGATGAAAGAAATGAGCCTGGATGTGTCCAGATGTGTGCCGCAATGATTCCGAGATGGTGACAGTGCTGGTGGCTGTGTGGGATTTAAGGTTGAGTCACTGCTTGATAAACCTCGAGGCTGGAGCCAGGGCTCCTCCAGGCAGGACGCAGCAGGGGGCCGTCGCTCTGGCTCGCCCCGGAGCAGCAGGCAGATGAAGTCTCTGGCAGCTGGGCTCACACCCTGGAAGTAATCCTGAGGGAAGCTAAAGTCCAGGCGACAGATGTTCAGACACGTCTCCTCAAGGCTCTCGTCCAGGAATGGAGAGGCGCCGCTCAGAACCACATAGGTCACCACCCCTGTAAATCAAGCAGTTGGTCAATCAACAGGTTATTTAGCCAAATTAAATTAACTCATTCAGCTCACTTTTAAATCCCCTTTGATAATTAATATAGCTTTATATTAAACAATCATGCACAAAAGCAGCTTCTGCAGCTGCTAAAATATTATAGCACCAAGACTACAACAATAACAATCCTCTGTTAGATAATTTGCCTGCTTGTTGAGGCTTTCACTGCATTATTGTAGGGTCTTTACCTTACAACACAAAAAAGCCTATAAATGCCATATAAACAAAACTGAACTGAATCATTCATTTTACACTGCACTCCCTTACGCTGTACTAATATATACATTTTTCTGATGAAACTCATCATCTACATACATAGCAGTAAAATATCACTTGAAGCTTCAAAATATTGAAGTCAGTTAATAGATTGCTGCGCGGTTGGCAAGTAGAAATTGCGACTGGGGATTTAAATCACTGAACTTTGCATCCCCAGAGAGGCTGACTGACTGCACTGCAGAGGAAACACTTGTGTTAACGCACCTGGCTTAGAGATTGAGATGATAGTATCGCATGGGAGTATTTCTGTCTATTTTTGTGTCTTAGTCAAATATCAATAAGCAGCCTTTTGCACATACTGACAAATAAGAACAAAGGAATGTGTATTTAATACTATTACAGTGGGTTTCTGCTGCTGTGATTGTGTATTCGAGTACATAAAGGGTTCTCTAATGCAAAAATCAGCAAGATACAATTTCTCTACAGACCTAAGCTCCAGAGGTCAGACGTCAGTGAGACGGGCTGACCCAGGATCAGTTCAGGAGCAGAGAACTCTGGGCTTCCCAGAAGAGGATGGATGTAAGAGGAGGGGGGGTTCAGTTGAACAGCATCACCAAAGTCTGTCAGCTTGATCACTGGCTGGGAGGACGCATGTTCCACCACAATGTTTTCAGGCTGTAGGAGCAGGATAGGAGGATATAGGACACAATCATCAGACCTAGAGAAGCACAACAGCAGTGCAACAGCTTCCCCAAAAAAAGATTTAGATTGTAATGCTTTGTTTGTTGAACTGTTTACTTTGAGGTCAAGATGTGCTATCCTCCAGCTGTGCAGGTAATGGAGAGCTTCAAGAATATCTCTGAGGTATAAAGCAACTTTCTCCTCCGTCAGGTTGCCCCAGCTCACGATGTAGTCCAGGAATCGCCCCTGGTCTGCCCTGATAACACAAACACAACATGCATTTTATTTATTTATTTTTTTTAGAGACAAATCTAAGTATGTTTTTCAAACAGATCAGATGTCACAGTCGTTTTACTTACATCTCTAGTACCAGTACGTAGCTGCTGGCTGTCTCATACGTGTCTAGCAGCTTGACCAGATTGGGATGGTCTAGATTCTGGAGGAGTCTGATCTCCTGCAGGACCTGTTCTCGACGCAACAGCTTCTTGTTAACATGCTTTGCTGCAACTGTGCGTTTACTCCCTCTCTGGTCGCATCGCTTAGTCACTGAGAACCGACCCCTGCAAGGCAAAAATTAGTAGTTAGGAATAAGACATTTCATTTGTGACTCACTTTTTAAAAATATCCTACATCAAATTTATAAACTATAACGCCCAATCATGACTGGTGGACTTGGATGTATAATGTCAATCTACTTCTTTGTTGATTATCTATATCAGCTTGTCCAATGTACAACCTCATTTCCAAAAAAGCTTGTGACACTTTCTGAAAATGTCGTTTCTCATTGCTTAGTAAAGTTTGAACTTGTATTTGTGAATGCAGTCACAAATTGTGTTAAATGATTTGAATATTGCTGCATTCTCTAACCAGCTACTGAGGAATAAGCAACTCATTCCTCATTTAAATACCTTCACTTGTATCATCTGTCGCTACTGCTATTACTACTACTACTATATATATGAGTGCTGCTCCTAATTTATTAGCTTTGATGTGGTCGAGAAGCACTGCGTGACAGGAAAACACACCTTCCTAGTTCAGTAATCTCTGTGTACTGGGACTCAAAGCCGTTTTTCCAGAGGAGTTCGCTGCCATCGTCAGGGGTTCCTGAGACAACACAGTGAATTCACAATGATTCAAGTATCAAATGTAAAAATTATAAAATCAATGTTTTAAATGTTTCAAACACCTGCGTGGCATAATATCAAGAGACATACACAATGACAGGACTCTGACCTGACACTCTAAGACTGGCAGAAGAGGTGACAGCGCCTGCTATGTTTGTAGCAACACAGGTATACACGCCGCTGTCCTCTACAGACGTGTCCGTGATGCACAGGGACGCCTCTCCGGTCTCACTGCAGAAATGGAGAATAAAAGGAAACAAAGCATTAAGTGAAATTCACAAACTGATACTGTAATTTGCACAGAGTTATTATGACTTCATATTCTTTTTTAACAACATGAATGTGTTAACTGAGTTTGTTAGCAGCACATCTGCACCTTTACGTCACAGGCTAATGTAAGATTTGGATTTTTCTAGCTAAAAATCAATAAAAGAAATTCAAGTGAGCCCCCCCACACCTGTAGGTCATGCTGTATTGTCCGTTGTTGCTCAGAGAGTTGTTGTCAGGGCCACGCCAAGTGATGGTTGGTCGGGGGCGACCGCAAACTTTACACCTCAGAGTAACTGCATCGCCACTCTCACATGTTGCATCACTAACTGGAATGAGGAACTCTGGGGGACCTAAAAACAACAACAACAACAAAAACCCAGTGAAGCTTATTGTTTATCTTTTTGAATTTTTATTCCAAATGCAAGGAAAGATTTGCTCCTTGGCTGAAGCAACAACGTGCACGTACCTTCATAGATAAAGTTGGGATTCAGAAGCTGAAATGACAATTTGAAGACATAATTAGATTTCTTGCACAAATTGCAGTGGATGTCGGTGGGGTGGCGTTTAACGTGACACTTTTCTACCTTGACAGAGACTTTGTTGGCCAGGCTGTCCTGAGACTTTCGGTAGCCGTTCTCAATTTTCCTGCCCTCCTTGTCTCTTTTCTCAGACTTCCGGCGAATGCGCAGTGCTGTGTGCCACGATAATGACTTTCTAAACAAACGCAAGAACAAAAATCGAGAAGTTTCAGGTTTCACGTTTGCATAATCGTAATCACTATGACTGTCGTGTTTTCTGTGGCAACCTAAAAAGGAAGGAAGGCTGCTTATGCTTACTTTATGGTGCCTTCGGAGAGCTCGGGTGTGACTGAGGATGAAGTGTGTCCTAACACGTAGCCAGGGATCCAGCCCTCAGCCGCAGGGCAGTGCTCATTGGCTGCCCGGTACACCAGGAACATGTTCTGCTGGTTGCTTGCTAGCATTTGGACCACCTCACCCTGCACCACACTGATCTCATCCTCCTTCACTGCCACATAATCCTGAGTCACCAGCATGGTGGACACGCTGCTGCTGCTACTACTGCTTTCACTCTGTCAGGAGGAGAACACATTAAATCATGAGTTACTGCACACATTAACACACATGAAAATACATAAATGCACATATGTCTAAAAGGGAAATGTTACTTCACACCAATCAAATGGATAGTTTGATTGCAGGGAACATGTATAAAAATGAAATTGAGAATATGTTGAACGCATGCAGTGCAAAATGCTTTTTTTTTTTCTTCTTTTTTTGAAAAAGCACTTGTTTGTATTTAGAGCAACGGGCTGACAAGTTAGACTGAGAAGTTACAAAAGCACAGAGCTTATGATCCCCCCGGGCAGGGATGATGAAATGAGGAACTTTATGTTTTCAAAGACAAAGACGAGTTTTCAAGAAGAGGTGCTGAAGACACTTTGAAACAAACAGGGCAGGTTGTGCAAACAAGCTTTTAGCCTTTGTGAGGTGAGAAACCATCTCACCAGATAAAAAGCCATTTCAAAAAGAAATTCTGTTGGTACTGTCAAACAAACAAGGCAGGTTGCGGAAAACAAAACGCTGTTTGTGCAATCATAAGGTTAATCTCTGTGAAGTGAGAAACCATCTTACCAGAAAAGAAACCGCTTTTTTGAAATGTGCTAATGTTTTCAAAAACCAAAGAAAAAAAAAACGTCCCATAGCTTTTGAAAGGAGATTGGAAGTTATCACCTAACGGAAAAAAGAGATAACATGTTTTTGAAATGGCACTTGTTAATGTTTAGTAGCTACAGTTGGAAAGCAAATGCGTACTGAAGCTCAGAGAGAGTCTTGAAAAGCAGATACAAGTTTCTCTGTGACTCAGATCCACACTGTTAGTAGTTTCCGGAAAGGCAAAAAATCTCCCTCACACACACTGTCGGTGAAGTTAGTGCACTCAGATAGGTGTTATTCTTCAGTCATTCAAGTGTTTCAGCAGCAGTAGTAGTTGTTGAATTTAAAAGCCATTCTCAGAGCCAGCGGCAGGTTGACTGACTGGCAGACAGGCAGCCACTAAGGGTGAGGTTAGTGACTAGTAAGTACTCTAGGCCTCGCTGAAGCCTGGGCCTCGACTTGGCATCTTACCCCGTTGCTCTGGGTGGAGTGTATGGACTGCTCGCTGGTGGAGGAGCAGGTGCTCATGCGATCTATGTCCTTACTGTGGCTGGAGTGGCGGTGATGAGAGGGAGTCCCGTAACTTCCTCTGCCCAGAGAGTCGCCTCCACTGCCACCATTGTCACTGGGGTAGGAGAAGGAACCTGGCCTGCTGGCAGGAGAGGGAGGCAGAGCGGGGACTATGGCCCAGAAAGCGTTGCCTTTATGAGCTGGGCTGGTGGGGACGAACGCTTCCTTTCCTCCTCCTCCTCCGGGAGTTTGAGGTAATATCAGAGGTGAAACTGTCCCAACTCGAGGGCTTTTGAGATGAAAATTCAGAGGAGCTACTGGCATCTGTGGTCTGCTGGCCATTTGATGCTTCGGCATTTCCTCTGAGCCTCCGAGAACCTGTCTGACACTGCTGTCCATACTACCTGATGGCCTGTTACTGTTATTACTGTTACTTCCATGAGGACTATCCAGCATCCTCATCTTAGGGACCTCTGAGGCTAACAGCTCTCCATTAGCTGTGTTGCCTGAACGGGGGTTAGAGGAGAGGGACTGAAGCGGCTGTGGGTGGCAGAGTGACCACATACCTGCTGATCTGTCGGGACCCTCGGGGCCCGGGGGGTGATGGTGGTGAACAGGCTGGGGGAGGCGTGAGGACGGCTGGGGGATGCGAGATGGTCGGGAGCGCGGGCCGCACAGGGAGGAGGCGCTACCCCCTGATCCTCCAGAGCTGCCTTCGCCGCCACCTCCTCCCCCCATATTGCAGGTACTGTTGGAGCTGCTGCCTCCTGGTAGACCTGCAGTACTGCTGCTGCTAGGTGGACCGCTTGGCCCACCACCTCCCACATGGTTCCTCTGATACTCTATAGGTGACGTCAAAGCTGTGGGAGCAGACAAGAGTTTTTTTTTTTAACAACTTAATAGCCCTCTTAAACTAAAAGGACCAAGAGTGTCAAAATGTTTTATGTAAAAATGTAATTTTGTGTGTTACAGTATTCACAACAATTTCTTACCATTGAGGAAATTTCTCTGATTCTCCAGGATCTGGCTGACCTGATGGATCCAGACTTGACTGACTCCAGGACTTGGTGAATGGAAAGTGTACCTCTCCAGGTTGCCACTAGATGACCTGGAGGTCAGTGTGAACTTGCAGGGGTCATCAGCATTTTCTTCTAGACCCAACCAGCTCACCTGAAGTTATGTGGCAGGCAAGGGTAAAGAGACAAAGATAAGAAAAAATATATAGATATGAAATAAAATAGAGCAGGTTTAGCTTCATGATCAATAGGGACAATCCAAAGTAAGTCCACAGTTGGTCTCAAAGCTATTTAAGTGAGCTGTATTCACCTTAATGCTGTTCTTGAAGAGGTAGCCAGGAGTAGAGAAGCCCTTCTTTTTGTCCAGGGGTTCACTGAAGATAACTATCTGCTCAAACAGAAACACTCTCCTCTCTTTCATCCTGGATAGGAGCCCTCCGTCCTGGTCTGAAACCATGAAAGTGTCTTGGAGAAGCAATCTGCCCTGAGCCACAATTTTACCCTGAGAAACAAACAGGCAATCCAAAGAAAGTTCTAGATGGTGAAGGAGTTTTCTTAAATAGTTTTATTTTGGATAAGTTATTAGAAAAAATGAAAACACACAAAATCCGACAACAAACTAGAGCTGCAAAAACAAGCGCACACTGACACCTAGTGGCAGTTGCCTGAAGCAAGACAAAAAATGTGAAGCATTTACTCTATTGTATTATGTATTTTGGAAACATTCACACACTATCAGAGGTACCAAAGGGAGACTTACATCAAAGCCTTGAAGGCGCCCAACATTCATCATGTCATTGCAGCGTTTTGGGACCACGCACATCACTTCTACAGCTTTCTGTGGAAGAACACGAGAGAAAAAAAAAGTTAAAAACTACTTATCTAGTTATGATACTTTCACAGCATTCATTGGAAAACACAACAGATTATTATTGCTTCATTAGTTTTGTGCTGAATCCTGGGCTTTTTCTCGATTGTACCTCCAGCTCTGTGGCATCCACTCCAGCCTTCTTAGAAATTTTAAGAAGATCCTGTGAAGAAGTTAACAGAGGTAAGGAGAGAAATTCAGACTGCGTTGATCATAATTTATGTTGTACAGAAAAAGATTTACCTTCAGTAGCAGTTGGTACTTCATTATGCGCTGGACAGGTTTGATGAGTAAGTCAGTGAGTTGCAGTCTGTGTCCCAGTCGCTGCTTCAGGTCCTGAAGAAAAATAAAAATCTATCATGTCCGGGACCTGACTCATGACACGGACAATACAATACAGATAGCATGCTGTGGCTATGAGGTGCAAAATGATTAAACAATCTTACCTCAAAGTACGTATCAATATACTCCGACACGATGTGCTCAGACTTAGGCTTGTTTTGGCAGTACACAATATACATGTGCAGTCTCCGTTCCTGTATTTGCAACAAAAACAGAAAAGAATATTACAGATAAGAACATGTAATACCCTCTTTAACAAAATCATGCTGCAAAACTAGTGCATTTCTTACTTGTTTGACAAATAACGGTCCCAGCCGGTCAGGATCCTCCAAACACTTTTCAAGTTCTCCCAGGAAAAAACTGTGAATGGATACAGACATGTGATTTAACCTGCCAAGAAACAGCATGTTGACATTTTCTTTGTATAATGCTGCATATGCCCTGAAGCAGGGGCAGGTACTACAGCTGAAGGATTCTGCCAGCGTACTCTTTGTGCCAGTCATAGATCTGATGGATGTTTCCAAAAACAATCTTGTCTTTTCCTTTCATGTCATCTGGAACTCCTTCCTCTTTCATTCTGCTCATGTAGCCCTGAAAGAAAGAGCCACCCAAAGTGTAAGAAGCACAAGCAAACGCTGACCAACAACTATGTCCGAAAATTTATTTATCCAGATTGTCTTCTTTTCTTACCTCCACCACTGATCCCAGGTCTCTGACATAGTCTCTCTCAGTCTCCACCAGCTCCAGAAGTACATAACTGAGAGAAAGAACACACAGAAATTGTCACGTAAGACGAATGCAACGCTCAGCTGTGGATGAATATCAGAAATGCTCCATATAAGCACACGAATGAGGACAAACATCATTTACTGTCTGGGTTCAAGCAGCTTTTATTTATAAAAACACCAACAGGACTTATAACTCACTGTCTTCTCTTGAGGAAGCCAGATTTGCGCTCGTCCACCTCGTCGATGGGTGAGGAGGAGGAGAGGAGGGAGTTGTCGGAGGGATTGAGAGAGGGAGAGCTGCTGTCACCTTGCTCCACCAACAGAGAACTGGGACGGTCTTCCAGTGACTGAATTAAAGAATTAAGAAATTAAGAGGCAGAAAAATATGTTCCACTTACTTATCTTTATCGAAATGAAGCATAATATACGTGGAGGCCAGTCTGCATGAGTATACTGGGGATATTCGCCAGCGTGCAGTGCCCATTTGTTGGAACAGAGGACAGCTGGGATAGTTAGTCACAGTTTTGACAGATGACTTGCTGGCAATGATGCCATTCTCTGTCACTAACACCAGAAAGAAAGCGTGCGCTTGTATCTACATCTATTAAAATTGTTCTGTGTGCAAGTGGGCCTCATTTGCAAGTATTTGTGAGTGTTTATGAAATCCATCTCACCATCTTGCTCTTCACCAGTTCTTCGATGGCACTGACCAGTTCAGCCGCACTGGGTGTCTCTGAGCTACTGGGACGGCCAGACAGCCGAGATGCAGACTGAAAGAGAGAGAAGAAATGGAAGGAATAAAGAAAACTAACGGTTAATCTTCAAGACACTGTGAATGGAGAACTTTTAGGTGTTGCATGCATACAGGAGTCATACATTCTTAGAGACTTGAGCTCACCATTGTCGTGATTTGGACCTCGATATTCCACATGTCCAAATAAAGACTTGGTTTGTGTGATCTCCCTAATAAAAGGGTTAATTGGGAGCCAACTTGGAGCCAATCACAGACTATATTCTTGGGAAAACAGGGGTTATGAGGTGGGTTTAGGTCAGGGGGAAACTGTGATTGGAGTGCTCTTCAAGCACACGCGCCATAATTGGTCGAAAAAATACTCCATTGGACGGAAAGTTTGCCTCTGCTACAGAGCTTAGTCAGAGGCACAAAGGGCAGGGCGAGATTTAAACGATCCACAATGCACAACCATTTAATGTCACAGACATTTTGCTACTGCAAAGACATGTAAATGGATTCACTTCAGCAAAAAAAGAAGAAAAAAAAGAAGAAAAAACATGCAGAGGGAATTTAATTAGACAGAAAGGAAAGAAAGGAAAAATCTAGATAGGATCATTTAGAGGGTTTCACATGGACAGATAGGGAAACTGGGACAGAAGAGAAGCAGAACAGAAATCAACATAATGCTGAAGGAGGGAACATGCAACCATTAAGAAAATAGGAGAAAACAGGCAGAGTTATTAGTGCCAAAATAAAGTTAAGCTGTTATTTTAAGCTGTGAGTGGAGGAGCAAGTTAAAAATCTTGCTGCCTATGAGTCATGTGGATTAATAACAGAACAAATACAAACAGAAATAAACAAAGAAAAAGCTCAAATATTTGTCCACTTTATGCTGTTCAATCTATCTTACTGTCTCTCTTGCTGATGCACATGATGAGCTGTTGTGTGTACATCATATATTTATGACTGCGTCTCGATTGCTCTGCATGTCCCCACCTTGTCATCCTGAGAGTCGGGCTGAAGCAGGCTGTGTTGCTGAATGGCCATTGGGGGAGGCAGCGGGACAGCGTCCGCCCCCTCTTCTCCTTCCTCCTCACCGCAGCTCTGCATGCCCGATGAGGAAGACTTGGACAGGGTGCCGCTGCTCAGCCCCTCATTGCGCATACGCTGGAGAGAAATAAAGAACAAGTGGTAGTTCAGAGTCAGACATGGTCACAGTTATTCAGCATTATGGTGCGTCGTCTTACTTCTTCCAGGGTCTCATCTTGTGGAGTGGCGGCGCTGTCGTCAGAGTCCTTCTGCGAGCCGGGCATCGCGTCCATGTTCTTCCTCGTGCCATCGCGGTTCTTCTTATGCTTGTGGGCGAGCTTTTTGACGTGGCCGTCGGCTTTACCGGAGCTGAGCCGCCGAACCGGACTCGTCAGCCACTTCCTTAGTGTGTTTCCAGGACGTTTGGGACCTGGGGAGCTGTGAGGACCCAGCGTTTGGCTGGAGCCGGGCTGCAGGGCGTCATTGCTGGATACGGACAAGGTGTCTGAATGGACAGAGGAAAGAGAACGAAGCACATCCAGTGTTACTCAAACGAAACGCAAAGAACATGCAACCATTAAAGAAAAAAACAAACTTTTTTCAGTTTTACACTGACTGGCAGATCTTTCAAATCAGGGACTAACAATGGACAGCTAATCCATGTGATTAATGCTATCTGATTGTGCTGTTGTGAAGGTTTGTTTACATCACACATGCTTTTACACTGGCACAAACTCGTCCTGGAATATGCAAGTATGACCCAAATCAAATCTGTCGAATTTATTGCTCATTGCAAAAATCATACATATTCATGTTAAGATGTTAAGTGTCACCAACTCATCTATTTCTGCATTAAACAAAACTCTATGCATATGTAACATAGCCTAGAGGCAGAGAGAAGAAAAAAATAAAGTCAATATATGTTAAAGATAACTGTGGATGTGTTTGTTTGTGCTCTGTGCAGGAGGCAGGAAGGCCTCCTCCCCCTCTCACAGTGATGACGGTTCCTCGGGGAATCTGTAGGAGGAAAGCTCTTTTTCTTCGACTAGAAATGGAGCGGTGAGAAAATAACGCAGTATAAAGGGATGCTTGAGGCTTTGTCTGAGTACTTCAAACATACAGCCATCTGTCTGTCTCACCTGTCTCTGCTCATTTACTCTTACTTATCTCCCTCTAAGCTTAATTTGTTTGCCCTTGTATCACCCTTTATCATTCACTGCACTACCATCCTCCTCTTTAGCTTCCTTTGCTCTCGCTGAAAATGCTGATGGGAGACTCACAAGTCTGACAACTAAACAAGCTTCTGACAATCTGAGCAATCTCAGGATGAGGGTGGATATCCTCAAGCAGTTCAACCGAGGGTAACAACCTGATTTAAAAGTTTTTCTCGATCTGCTCATTTCATGAGAGAAAGAAAAACAAAAACCACAAGCAGTGGATACCACAGAATACATTATGTTAATTAATTGAAATTAATTACACTGCTGCACAGTTTGTCAGCCACGGTGGACATGTACTGTTGGACACACTTTCATCCCAAGATTGTTTTATACTATGTTTTTTTTTCTCTATTTGGCCAAATTATTATCAATCACCATGTCAGCTACTATTTTTATGCACGACGGAGAGCTGTAGTTATAGAAAAATTATGAAAGCATCCCCAGTGCATGCAAACATCGTATAATAATAACATAAAATTAGGGATTTTAAACGATACTGTTTTTTTAATCTTAGAAATAATCTAAATGGACAAAAGTACTGGGGCCACAACACATCACACCTACAGGAGCTGTTCAGCCATGCCAAGAAGCTCCCGGTGCAATTTCTCTGCTGATGTTAATGCCAGAGGAGGCTTCAAACTTAGTTATTGAGTCAGCAATAAGTGACTGATAGAGGCTTTTACACACTATGCGCCTCAGCACTTAATGACCGCGATCTGACACTTTGTGGTTAAGCTGCTGTGGCTTCTAAATGTTTCCGCTTTACAAGCTGATCTAGGACAAAAGAGTGACTTCTTGTCGCATCCTCTTTCTGTACCACAATTCACTGAGCTCTTTAGAATGACCCATTTGTTCACATATGTGCGGTAAAGGGACAGAAAAGACCTGAATTCAAAGATTACGAGAGTGTGGGACCCAAAACTTGTTTCCATTTTCAAAGTCTGACCTTTCAGAACAATAGGGGTGGGGGAAAAAATCGATACTGTGTAGTATCGTGATATTTTGTTTGCTAATAATGTATCGATACAGGGACAGCAGAAATCGATATTTTGTTACAAACAATTTTTTCTCTGAAGTCAACATGCTCTGGAGTCAGAGCATGTTGACTTCAGAGCATGTTGACTTCAGAGCATGTTGATCCTTTTTCTGAGCAAGAATCCTGACATTCCTTCACTGTCCAAATGTGTTTAACTTTTTTTTTTGACAGCAATAAACATGACAGTTTACTTATTTTAATTTAAGACATGTTTAATTTTAATTAAGTTTAAAACTTTTTTATTTAATGTAAAATTATAGTTTTTTTAAATTTACTTTCAAATTCTTCAGTTGCTGAAGGGGCTGCATAGTTTTCATAAATTGCATAGTTCAGAATAGCTATAATTGTACCAGATGGTTGCATTCAGTTAAGTTGGACTAGACTGTAATACAAACCGTTCAAGTTTGTCAACAATAAAACTGACTGAAATGAGAGAAAGACTGAGTGTGAGACTTTGATATTAGATAAAATGAATATTGATAAACTTTACCTTTATGTGCAGAATTTAAATATCGCAAAATATTTTAAAAAATCGCAATAATATCGTATTGTGCGTTAAGTATTCTGATAATATCGTATCGCGAGTTGTATGCTGATTCCCACCTCTACAGAACAATGCCTCATTTCTTCATGCTTTTATCACTGCCAATTTAGACTAATAAACAGCACTTATTCTTTTTTTTGTTGAATTTAGAAAACAAGCAAACAAACGAACAAACAAAATGAACTACAGTGACACTGCACTGGCTCTCTGTACCTTATAGAACCCGTTTGTTTCGTTCCCCTCTACATGAGAGACTTCATTTCCTTTTATGTTTCAGCCAGATCACTGCTGGTCCATCACTGCTTTTCAGCAGTGAAACCACCTACTGATTTAACCCCTCATACAGGCTTTCAGTATATTTCAAAAAACAATTTAACACCGGTCTGTTAAATGAAGCGCTTGTTATATTATACCCATAGTTTTATTCATGTTAAAGTCTTTGTTTTAAATCCTATTTTGCCCTCTGTTTTTATTACACTGATTTCTTTAGATTAGAGAGATTAGATAGAACTTTATTAATCCCTCGGGTGGGTTCCTCTGGGAAATTCGATTTCCAAAAAAGCACAGCACCGACAGAAGTTACAGTGTTACAGAATATTATATATATATATATATACACACACACACACACACACACACACACACATATATATATATATATATATAAATACAGAGACAATATAAATAAAATATACGAAGGGGATAAATAGAATAAATAGGAATAAAAAATAAAAATACAAGTGAATTGCACATTTCAAGTATTGAGTCTATTGCACCGTTGACTATTTACATAAGTATTGCACAAAAGGTATTGCACAGTGAGGTGAAGAGGCACTACAGCTTAGTTGTTCCCCCCTCCTTTGTCCTCCTGTTTCCCCTCCCTCTCCCCTCCAGAGAGGAGTTAAACAGTCTGATGGCGTGTGGGACAAAGGAGTTTTTAAGTCTGTTAGTTCTTGTCTTTGGGAGAAGCAACCTGTCACTGAACAGACTCTTCTGATTGTTTATGGCCGTGTGCAGAGGATGCCTGGCATTGTCCATAATGTCCATCAGTTTCTTTAATGTCCTTTTCTCTGCCACTGTCACCAGAGTGTCCAGCTTCATGCCGACCACAGAGCTAGCCTTCCTGATCAGTTTCTCCAGCCTGGATGAGTCCTTTGCTGTGCTGCTCCCCCAGCACACCACAGCATAGAAAAGTACTCCAGCAACCACCGACTGGTAAAACATCCTCAGGAGCTTCCTGCAGATGTTAAAAGACCTCAGCCTCCTGAGGAAGTACAGTCGGCTTTGGGCTTTTTTATACAGGTGCTCTGTGTTGCATGACCAGTCCAGTTTATTGTCCACCCACAGCCCGAGGTATTTGTACTTGTTGACCACCTCCACCTCCTCCCCCTCTATCTGAACCGGCAGTGGACCTGCTCTAGACCTCCCGAAGTCCACAACCAGTTCCTTAGTCTTTGAGGTGTTGAGTTGCAGGTGGTTTGTGTGACTCCATGCGACAAAGTTCCTCACCAGACTTCTGTACTCCTCTTCCTGATCATCCCAGATACACCCCATGATGGCCGTGTCGTCTGCAAACTTCTGAATGTGGCATAATTCAGAGTTGTAGCAGAAGTCAGAGGTGTACAGGGTGAAGAGAAGAGGGGACAGCACAGTTCCCTGTGGTGCTCCTGTGCTGCTGACCACTGTGTCAGACGTGATGTCCTTCAGCCTGACGTACTGTGGTCTGTCGGTGAAGTAGTCGGAGATCCAAGCCACCAGGCAGGGGTCCACCTCCATCCTGTTCAGTTTTTCCTGAAGCATACAGGGCCGGATGGTATTAAAGGCACTGGAAAAGTCAAGAAACAGGATCCTGACCGTGCCTTTTCCCCCATCCAGGTGTGAGTGGGCTCTGTGTAGGAGGTACAGGATGGCATCCTCCACTCCGACACCCGCCTTGTATGCAAACTGTAGTGGGTCCTGGGCATGGTGTACCTGTGGTCGGAGGAGGTTGAGGAAGAGCCGCTCTAGGGTCTTCATAAGATGTGACGTCAGTGCCACCGGTCGGAAGTCATTCAACTCATTGGGCCGGTTCTTTTTGGGGACCGGGACGATGCAGGATGTCTTCCATAGGGCGGGCACTCTCCCCAGTCGCAGACTGAGGTTGAAGACTCGTTGTAGCGGCTCCCCAAGTTCAGCAGCACACGCCTTTAGCATCCTAGGACACACCTTGTCTGGGCCTGCTGCCTTTCTGGGGCGAAGCTTCCTCAGTTGTCTCCTGACCTGATCCACTGTGACACTGGGAGATGTTTGGGAGGAGGGGAGGGGGGGAGATGTCTTGCTGCTGAGAGAGGGATTGGAGGAGGGGGGTGTCATGGTGTCAGGAAGGGGGGGAAGCGAGGGAGGTAGGAGAGTGGGGATTGGACTCTGTAGTGAAGGTGAGGGTGAGGGTGGGGGGGTTGTGGGCTGGTCAAACCTGTTGAAGAAGTTGTTGAGTTCGTTTGCCTTCTCCACAGTCCCCCCCACTGTGCTTTTCTTGGTGTTGTGGCCTGTGATGGTTTTCACACCATTCCAGACCTCCCTCATATTGTTCCTCTCCAACTTCTGCTCCACCTTCCTCCTGTAGGTGTCCTTTGCTTCCCTCAGGCAGCGTTTCACCTCCCGCTGTGCTGCCTTCATCTCCTCCTTCACTTTGCTCCTGAAAGCCTTCTTCTTCATGTTGAGGACAGCTTTGACTTCCTGTGTTACCCACGGTTTGTTATTAGGATAACACCGTACCGTCTTAGCAGGGGCGACCGTGTCCACACAAAAGTTGAGATAGTCTGTAAGACAGTGTGTCTATGTCCTCACCATGTGGGCTCAGGAGCACATCCCAGTCTGTGGTGTCATAACAGTCCCTCAGAGCATCCTCCTTTTCTGGGGTCCATCTCCGGATGGAGCGCGTTGTGACCGGCTGCCTTTGGACGAGGGGTGTGTATTGTGGCTGTAGGTAAACCAGGTTGTGGTCTGTATGCATCTCTCACATTAGCATACAGTAGGTCAATTGTCCTGTTGCTCCTTGTGGGACAATTCACAAACTGGTGAAAAGCAGCCAGAGTAGAGTCCAGTGTGGCATGGTTAAAGTCTCCAGATATAATAATGAAAGCCTCGGGGTTTTGTGTCTGAAGTCTTGCTGTGACTGTGTGTATTTTCTCACAGGCAGCTGTTGCGTCGGCCCTCGGAGGGATGTAAACACACACACAGATCACATGACTGAACTCCCGAGGTAGATAATATGGCCGCAAGCTAACAGCTTGCAGCTCCAGGTCCGGACGGCATACCGAAACTTTAACGGAGACGTGTCCAGGGTTACAGTATCTGTTGTTAACGTAGACAATGAGTCCCCCACCTCTGCTTTTTCCGCTGGCCTGCGTGTCCCTATCGGCTCTCACGGATGTGAAACCGCATAGGTCTACGTTAGCCTGCGGCATTAGCTCGGTTAGCCACGTCTCCGTGAAGATAAACAAGCTGCACTCACGGTATAGTCTGTGGTTGTTCAGAGCGCACAGTTCGTCAATCTTATTCTGTAGCGAGTTCACGTTGCCCATGATCACTGTCGGGATTGATGGTTTGAATCGCCTCCGGTGATCCGCTCTCCTCGCTCCAGCTCCAGCTTAAAGATCCTTGCTGTTAATACAGCGAGTTAAATTAAAGGCCGTTTCTTGATACAGGCGGTGATGACCTTTTCATTGTGGACACGACTTCCAGTGAGGAAGTGACTGCAAAAATATGTTTATTCATACAGGGGCGATGAGTCAGGACAACACACTCTCCTCCTACATCACTCTGCTTTAAATTGTTTGCATGAAAACACGATGAGCTTGCAAACATACATCCAGAAAGGAGAACAGAGAGATGTTTTTCATCTTTTAGAAGTTATCTCGGTTTTACAGCTAGACTAAAGGCAAGGTTTAAAATACTCAAATTCAGTCATTAGAGCATTTAAAAAGGTGCAGCTGCAAAAGATTAAGGCACACGCCTGAGCCGAACGGCTTTTATGAATAGCAGGTGTGGAATTTCTGCCGTTCTTCATTGGACGATTTCACCCAGCCTGACTTAATGCAGCAACATGTGAATGTGTGGCCGTCATTAAGCCTCCAGAAGACTTTTCTTCTTACTTATAGAATGTGTTCTTACGTCACATGCAAAGGAATGAAGACAGCTCGGTTCCTCAACAACAAGAATCTCCCACATCAGGCACTGCAAAGGCTTTAAATCCATCTTTACTAAGATTCCTCGCACCATCTTCTTCTCACGGTAAAAATCTTTCAATATGGTGCACTTTGATGGCACAGAAATGAGAACACATGTTTTTTACAGGTTGCTTTCATTCTGTTCAAACATCTTGAAGGGATGGGAAGGGGAAACTTGGGACGCTTTGCAAATCAATATTTTCCACCCAAACACTCTATTTAAAGACAACAGGGGGTGTCGAAGATTTGTGTGTTTTGCTTGAGGGCAACTTCATCGCTTTTGTTGGCTCAAAAGTTTTACGTGCAACCTCGCTGGTTAGAGCAGATTTGTGGGGGAGCTTTGTAAAATGCTCTCCTCTAACAGATCCCCTGCAGTACTAAATGAAAACCAGTCACAATTGCTGGTTACAGTACTACCCTGGAATTTTTTAGTCACGGGTGCATTCACAGATCCTGTTTAAGGCTGTAATTCTGATGACTCAGAATACCTTTGTTGGTCTCCGAGGATTCCAAATCCCTCACTTATGAGTTCTGAATCCTTCCCCAAATCATGTTTACATTTGATCCACTATTCATGCTAAAAGTTAAAACTACAGGTGCTGACTAGACCTTTGATTTATTAGTGTTTAATATCAGGAAGAGTGTAGGTAAATACCTGCATTAGACAACTGTTGTTCACTAATGGGAACCAGATGAGTCTTTGATACATGTTCACCCAGACTGATAAACTGTAGCAGTTAAATCAAATTTAACCCAAGCTAAAGTGATTAAGGTAACCGCTAAAATGATCACTGAACTGAGAGACCACACTGATCAGCTCCAGCACTTAGGTGAAAACTGCTGCTTTCACTAGGAAAGCACAGAGAATAATAATAATGGATTGGATTTATATAGCGCTTTTCAAGGCACCCAAAGCGCTTTACAATACCACTATTCATTCACTCTCACATTCATACACTGGTGGAGGCAGCTACAGTTGTAACCACAGACTGACAGAAGCGAGGGTGCCATTTCGCGCCATCGGCCCCTCTGGCCAACACCAGTAGGCAAGTAGGGTAAAGTGTCTTGCCCAGGGACACAACGACCAGGACAGAGAGCCCAGGGATCGAACCGGCGACCTTCCGGTTACAGATGCGATTCCCAACCCCCTGAGCCACGGTTGCCCAGTGAGGACTTCTCATGAAGAGCAAATGGACTGTGGTTCCTGCAGACATGTGGTGGTTAACAAGCATGAGGTACAGCTACTTGTTTCATAGCCTCACCTTGATGTAATTCAAATAATAGCAAAAAATACTACTTTATAAAACAGTAGCAGTGAGGTAAAACTGTCTTCATAACTGCACTGGAATTTTATAGGTTTGCATATACATAAGCAGAGAATGGAATGTGCTGGTTATTTATTGTGATCAATATGCAGATATACAGTGTGCAAGATATTGTTTACATAAGTAGTAAGTGTGACGCTGTTGATTTTTCACTAGTCCCACCTGTCTCATGCTTAAAAATCTTCAAGCTTTGGCTTGATAAGTGTTAAGTGGCAAACTGAAGATGTTGATCTAACAGGAGTGTAAATGAAAGTGTGAGACACCTCTCGAACAGCTGGTCAGCCTCTCGCTCGTGGGGAAACAAACAGAGGGAAGTGGCAATTTGTTTGAAGCCTTCTTTTTAATTTTATTCTTTTACTGGCAATTATATTTAAATCCATCCATCCATCCATTCGCTTCCGCTTCTCCTTTTTCAGTGTCGCGGGGGGCGCTGGAGCCTATCCCAGCTGTCATAGGGCGAGAGGCGGGGTGCACTCTGGACAGGTCGCCAGTCTGTCGCAGGGCCAACACACAGGGACAGACAACCATTCACACTCACATTCACTCGCACATTCACACCTAGTGGCAATTTGGATTATCCAATTAACCTATCCCCACAAGCTGCATGTCTTTGGATGGTGGGAGGAAGCCGGAGTACCCGGAGGGAACCCACAAAGACACGGGGAGAACATGCTCCACACAGAAAGACCCCGGCCTGATGGTGGAATTGAACTCAGGACCTTCTTGCTGTGCGGCAACAGTGCTAACCACCTTGCCTATATATATATTTAAATCACAGAAATAAATCATGTTTTTTGTTCAAATGAGCTATAACTGCATGAACTGTATTATAGGCATCATCCTTGAAGACCTTTCAATTTTGCTGCTAAAAATAACACAGAATGTTCTACTGGCAGCGGGAGCAACAGTGTCCGCTTTAAAGAAGTTTGAGTTTTTCTATAACTTACATTTAGATATTTTTTCTTTATTGTATTATCATTAATTTTATTTTTGGATTTTAAAACGTACTCTTTTACAAAAAAAGCTGAAAAAAAATCTGGTTTAGCAGTTACAAGTTTGATTAATTGCTGACTTCTTAGAACAGTAAATGGCCTGTATTTGTATAGCGCTCTACTAGTCCCTAAGGACCCCAAAGCGCTTTACATATCCAGTCATCCACCCATTCACACACACATTCACACACTGGTGATGGCAAGCTACATTGTAGCCACAGCCACCCTGGGGCGCACTGAGAACAGTCCAGCCTGCAGGCTCATCCTTAGATACAGAAACAGGAATTCAGTTTCTTATTTGCCTAATAAATAACATAATAATATATAATAATATTTTTTTGCAGGTGGTCTAATAAATTGGTTAGGAAGTATACGTACATAGATGAGAAAAACTTAAAATGTATTCTACTTTCTTCATAATTCTGGCTAAACATACAAAACAACAGTACTTGTGATAGACTTCTCAATACTCCTATTCACTTTAACTTTGTGGGCTAATGTCCTTCAGAAGAACCCACCAGATGTTCTAATACTACTTAAGCATTATGTGATTTATCAGCAAGCTTCCGACACAATGTGACAACTCAGTCGATGCTCCTTTACGCTGCTGCAAAGAACATGCTAGATTTACAACTTTATGTGTGTTCTTGTGTCTCTAAGAATAAAAGTGGGGTAGGTGGAGGGGCTTTTGTACAACTGCAGTGATCCAAAAAAGCGCTGTTCAACAGAAGCATGCCTGGGATTCCAGAGGTGTCACTAGGGGAGCATCTTTCATGTGCCCTAATCTTGCCAAGAAGAACCAAAACAAACACACAAAGCCATAAACATCAGTTGGTGTGGCTGGGAACGTGCTTTTAGGGGCGGAGGTGCAGCATGTGGGGAGAGCTCCAGGGGATTTTGGTAGATGATCTGAAAAAATGTGTACAACGCTAGAGAGGGCTTGCCACCAACAGCCACATTTAGGGAAGGGAGTGGTAATGGGATGAGAGACCACCCAGTGCACATTCTGGCAGAACTAGTGCATATTTGGGTGATTTGTAATGGTTTATCACACTGTATCTAGCAGACACCTGTGAAAACATTAAAAAGGAAAGGGATTCCATTGTTTAAGAGTCCTCATTCTCCCCTTCTCGTCAGTTTGACCTCAACAACACCCTCTGTCCATCTGTGAGCCCAACCTGGATTTCAACAGGAACGAAGACATAATCTTATCCTGGTGATTTTAGTGAATTTTAATATTTCATTATGTAACGATGCATTCACCAAATTACTTTTGCAGCTATAATGCCACCACATGATCGACAGATGAACTGTGAAATTGCAGCACAAAGCCCGTACAAAAATAGCTGATGCAAACCCAGCAAATAAGGACAAGCTGTCAAAACGACAAATGTAGAGTTGCAGTTGTTTCTTGCACAGCTGGAGCTTCAATGTCGCACTTTAGAGCAAAAAAAGACCCGTTTTAATGTCATAAGACCAGAAGCATAGTCTAATTGAGATCCTAATGTTATGCTTTCGTTACATTTTCACCAGAGGAACAAACAATAGCAGCAAGCCGCTAAACCAGAACAACTTAGCGCAACTTATCATTTGTGTTTTCCCAAGCACACTGCATAAGAAGCAAATCTAGCATTAACAGGATAAGAGGAAGCAATTTACTTTTGTCCTACACATGGCACCTACCCAGATCCAACAGCCAGAACTTGCAGTTGTCAGAGTGTTCTCCCTGCGCCGAATCCACAGAGTAAAAAGGGTTCAAAGACACTAAAGATTCAATTCCACGGGCCATGCTAGTGGAATATAAAACTCTGACTTGAAATATTTCCTTAGAGCATCTCCAAAGGTATGCCAAATGGCTTTAAGATCCTTTGAAAAAATCCCAGAATCTTTATAAATAACAATAAACCTGCAGTAACTACGTCGCTGAAATTCCAGGGAAAGTGTGAAGTCCAGTGTGAGAGAAAAGCAAAAGTCAAATGCAGCATTAGAGAGTAGGATGTTTTCTCTCTCTTTCTTTGTATCTCCATCCCTCCCTCTCTCCCTCCCTCACGAGTGGGCTGCTGTGAGGATATTGGGCAAACCTCCACTGTGCCTCTCTCGTTCCAAGGGGACGTCTGGAAACAGGCAGCATTTCTACCGTATTACCCTTTGTAGAAGCACCCACTCAGTTTGTGTGGGCGGGTGCATATTTTACAGGCATTAGGTCGCATACAACTTGTGCAGTATGCTTGGAACAAATATAGATTTGGTTATAAAATCGAACACAAATGAACAGCATAAAGCTTGGTTTAAAAAAGGAATATGTTTTCTATTAAGTTGTTCATCAAAAGTGTTGCGCGCACATTTCAGATTTTCTTTTTACATTTATTTAGTTTCTGAATGGCACTACTGACTATTTATCCAACACATAACTCTGTTTTTGGAGCGTCTTCATCTGAAACTGTGCTCTGTGCAGCCTTGAGCAGTTATGCAAGCTAGTCGCACAAAGACCTGCCTGTTTAACTATGAGTGTGTGTTTATGTGTATCTCTTTGGGCTTTAAACACACTCTCTGCTGTTAGGGCACACACAGGCACACACAAGCATACACAGGCACTCCGAGTGCTTATTCAATCAAATTAAGTTTCATTAAGTGGGTACTTTTGTATTTATTCCATCGCGAGGGGCAGTGCAGTCCACCTGCATGTCTGACAAATCTGTGATATTACATAGCAGGGACGCGCAGGCTTGTGCAACTGTCAGCAATTGGATCAGAGCCAGGAAAAACAAAAGAAACATATCATAAATCTGAATAACTGAAACTGCCAAGTGTACATTTTGTGGCTTAATTCATCTGCATGTGAAGCCTTCTATGGTACTCTGTCCCCTCAGATGCCTCAAACTGCCAGGAATTCTTAGTGGTGAGAAATTGCAGCTGTAGTCACTGGTTGTCTGCGAGGCTTCACCTCAGTTTATTTTTGTCACTGAACTGTTTGTTTCTTTTGGAGGATTTATAATGGCATTTTTCCTGAAAAATGATATGGCTTACTACCTTGCTAGAATTAACTGAAACCTTAAAAAGACTGAATCAGGAGTGTCAAAAATAACCCCAAAGCCTGAGGGCCAAAATCGGCCTTGCAAAGACTCTATTCTGGCCCCGTAACCGGCTTTGAAAAGTGTGAAGGAGGACACAGATTTTGGACTTTTACTACAAGCAAACACCTCTCCCACCATCATTCATAGTACACCGAAGTCATTACGTAATAGAAAAGCAATTAAATGACTGAAAATGTTCCATTTTTTCAATATATACTATAGAAATTTTAGGATTTCAATATGCTACCAGAAATTTTACACACTTAAGACCCAAAGAGTCATGTTGACGGATTTCTTTTTTAATTTCTAAATTAAAGTTTTAACAGAGAGTTATGCTTCTTTGACTTTTTACTTAAGCTCAAAGTGGAGTGTAGGAGGCCCACGATGTAAAATGTGTTTGACATTCCTGCTCAAAATAGTCTTGAAAACTCAAGGTTTCGACGAGCATAAGCTGATGATTAAATAAAATGCCTCCAAAGAACACTGGATGAAATGTCAGGGTGAATATCTATACACATTTTTACCTTTAACGTACAGTCTATGATTGTGAGACATGACAAGAAAAATGGGAGATTTCCTGGACGACCACCCTAATCCCCTAAACTTTCACCCTTCCACCACTTTGGACAAAGCGGCATCCACGGTTGGTCTGTAAATAAAAAAAGGCTGACAAAAACTGCACAAAAAGCTTTTTTCCCCCTTTTTTGTCATCCTTGTCTCCCTCCTCTTGAGCAGCAGCCTTTCTGACGAGAGTAACCCCTGCAGAGAAAGGCTCCTTTTCATCACCCCCTCTGACCGCACAAACACACAGTGACAAACGGACAAGAAACACGAGTCCCAGTAAACGAAGTAAGGATGACAAACAAAGAGCTGGAGTTGAAAGCGTAAAATAATTGGTTGGAAAATTGTAGCTTTCTTCTCGTGGCGGTCTAGTAAATCATTCAGCTAATGCCAAAATTGTTAGTTCCTGTATTCACCATCCAAGCATTCTTTAATTTTAAATGCAGACCTTTCTCGTACTGACTACAAAGACGCTGCCAGCAAAATATTTGTATGCTATATCACCATAGAAACAAGCAGTCCACCTCTCACCCACTCTTCCAGATTAAAAAGAGAAAGGCACAAGCAGAAACTTCTCTCAAGACATGATGACAGCAGCTCATAACTCCAACTGGCTACGTGAAATTTGATCACAGCTTGGATTATGAGTGTTTTGGTCAATAGAACAACAGTTCACAGCAATAACTAGACAACCCTATGATATATTCACATAAGAAAAAAAATGAATATAAAGCATCTAGCTAAGCCAGCTACAAGTCACTGTGTGACTAATTAAACTAAAAGCATGCATGTTTTACAGCAATGCAGCATTAGCATTGGTGGAAAGTCCTTAAGCAAAATTATGTGCTACAGTACAGTTCTGAGGAATATGTTCTGCTTTCCTTTAGGCTATATGGTAGTATCGAAAACTCTGAATTAGTGCCACTTTTGCCAACAGCAAAATGTAATTTATGCTAAGGTAAGAGTAGGGCCACTCCAATTGATGAGCACTTCTTTTTTGGTGCTACAAGTATAATTAAATATTAATAACTTGTAAGGATAGTGGGATTCATTGTGTGTGTCATTTTTTGCTGCAGACCTACAAGCCCCTACTTCAGGAAAAAAATATTTTATTTTAGAACCATCTGGCTATAGGTGTATTTTTGGATCTAATACCTTCAGAGGAAGTACCTCCTTCTCTGTGTGCCTGCACAATCCCGGCCACAATCCCTCATCAGTGTTGAGACTTCGAGTTTTTATGTCCTTTGCCCAACTTCACGTGTTAGATAATGCTTCAAATAACAACCCAAATAAGTTCCTGGAAGTCTTACATGGCGAGTGCTGAATGACTAGACTTAGTTTGAGAAGGGCTTTGGTGTTAATACATACAGATTGAGAAAATCCATTTGAAATGTGTTTTTTTCTGCCAAAATATGTCAGGTATAAGAGCAAAGGCACCAACACAAGGACAAAATCAGGTTTTCTGACAGTAATAACATCTGTCAATGGTAAAATTGTTAATGAAAAAAGTTTAAAAAAAGAGTCTAATGAAAAAAAAACTGCTGTGCTTCAAGTGGGCCTTCCACAGTTGCATAGCAACACCTAGAAATACATGTCTGTGTTCCCCGAAGCAGCTGTTTAATGGAAAGTGAAGGCTCTACGGGTCATCGATGTTGTATTTGCAAACAGGAACCGAATCCGATATGTCCATGCTCGTGCATGTATGCAACGAGCAGCTGTTTTTAAGTGTTCAGATGTGCTTCGTGAAAAAACAAACATCAAAAAACATCATTCAGTGCACCTGTAATAAGCCAAGAAATTATTCTCCTCCTACCTTTGTGGTTGAAGAGGCCCTCCATCTCCATGGAGGACCTGGAGTGAGCGATGCAGAGCATGGAGCAGGGCACAATGCCCTCCTGGGCTGGCGAGCGATCCGTGGTCCGGACCAAGCACCAGTCCGGCTTGTCGTGCAGTCGCTCCAAAACCTCAACAGTCTGGCCGCGGCGGACTGTCAGCTCCCCGTTGCTTCCGCCGTTACTGGCCACAAAGTCGTGTATGACCACTGTGAGTTCACAGCCACCAGAGAGCTGGAAGGGAAACAACAGTACTCTGAATGTTTTTTCAAGAGGATAACCTCCATATTAATAGGTGTTAGGCTAGTGTGTAGAAAAATTTCCAAACAATCCATTATTGCCTCATTGTGTTCCCTTAGAATATACATAAACATTTCTGAGTAGTTTTCTGCATTTTATTAATCTTATCACCAACACTTGCTCGATGTTAAATAATAACCCTGCAATAAAACTTTCCCTGGCAATTAATTAATAACTGTAAAGCAGATGTGCCCACACAATATCATGTGCTAACAGCACAGGGACTCAAGAAGCTCTGTACAGTGTAAGAATGAACCGGTGACTCATCCAAGCTCAACCGAATAAAACGTCATTCTGACGACGTGATCGTCTATGAAAGGAAAGGCAATTTTAGGTAGAGGTGGAGCGAGTCATTTTTCTCACTGGTTATTTTAAAAGGTTTGTCCTTTTAACATGTGAGTGAAAAAGCAGCTGCTAGTCGCTAATGATGCTTTGATCTGTTGTGGAGGCACAGAGGGTGAGCAAATGTGGCTATTCTGCAAACACAAGAGCAGAAAAGATAGAACATTTAAAATGTTTTATGCAATTACAATTCTGGGAAATACGGACCTGAAAACATTTAATATATTAATACTATAATTGTTGCAATGGACATTCTCTGTTTTTAATGCTGTAGTTCAGTAATCACTGGGAGTATAATTGTCATCTTTGAATGACACGTTTTCAAGAAGGAAAACTTGTGTTTATTTATGTTAAACATAAAAATTATTAGCAACAGATGAACAGTCTTGGAAATGGAGTGAAGCCATGCAGCAGTCATTAGCTACACACTCTGCAGTGTAAATACTCTGTAAAACTCTGTAAATACTGTAAAAACGTCCCATGTTTTCCGATACTTACCACTGCTCTAACTGCTTGTGTGCGCTTCCATTTGAGTCTTTCAAAGCATATATTATTGCTCAATATTTTATTCACAGCACACTGCACTGCATTAATTGTCACAGCAAAGCAAAGCAGATTATCTGAAACATACCCTTTGGTAGTGGGGCAAAGCCAGAGAGCTTAGGAGCTGAGAAATGGGATGTGAGCTCCTGTCTCCAAACCTGTCCATTGTTTTCCACTCCCTCATTGCAAGAAAAGTTCCAAAAAAAGATAGAAAAACTCTACAGAGCAGAGTTATCTGTGTCTCAGTCCACTAAAGTTCGAATCACACTAAGGGAATGCAGGGAAGCAGGTAAGTAGAAGTTAAAAAAGAGGAATAATCATTCATTTTCAATTAGTATTAAAATTCCTGATCCCAACATTCCAAAGCCAGTAGAAAACTTCCTGCTGTCCACTGTAATTACACTCCTCTGTGGGTCCTTACAATCAGACTATTGAAGATTAAATGATTCCTTCTCTTGTGTCACTTTCCAGAAGCGGCGCAATTAATCCACCCGTGTCTTTTAACAATTACTTTCACACTGAACCTTTCATCAAGAAAAACAAAACACACACACCGGGAAAATTAGCGGTAAAAACATTCTGGTAGCCTGTATTTTGAAGCAAAGAGTAAGATCGATAGCTGTGAGGACTTAAAACTGTGCTCTCCTGTCTGGCATACAGACGAGCATCCTCTGTGAAGTGAGCGTGGGAGGCTGAAGCTGCTGACACACAACAAGTCAGTCACTAAAGCTGAAAAGCACACAGGAACACGAGCGCGCACACACACGGCAACACAAACACGCCACTGTCACTTCCCCTTGAATGAAACGTCTCATGGAGTCCGCACAAAGCGAGAGATAAAGAGATGCATTCAAAAAGTGAGAATGAGATGCTAATTTGAATTTGCAGGTGTTACTGTGTTTCAAATGTGTATGCATGTGACTGCTGCCTAAACTGAGGCACTGTGACTAATTAATCAGTGTCTGTGATAGTTTAGACTTCAGCGGATGCTCCTCACCCCCTCGACCATTAAAATTTCACATTTGGGTCATGTGAAACGACTGCAACTCAAGCGTGAAAATAAGGAACCGATGCAGGAGTCCAGTGATCAGTTTATAATTAGTATGAGATAAACGTACGGGGAGGCTATTTTATCTGTGTGTGTGTGTGTGCTGCATGTTTTTTAGCTTTACAGTTGATCATACTGAGCGTAGGAGGACAAGCCTTCTGTGGTGCTATTACCAGATATAACCACAGCCACAAGCGCAAATACACACGAAAAAACAAACACACACATGCCGCTTTAAAGCTCTGAGAGTCGGGCTGTTTCTTCCTCCTAACACAATCAAACAATTTCACAGGAAACGACTTGAGGACAGTCGACTGCATCTAAGCATTTTGCACATTTGTTTTGTGTTTTTTTTTTTACAATCGTATTACTGAGTGACAGCATTAATCGACAGCAGAGCTGCAATGTGACTGCATGAACTGCACAGTAAGACAGGACAAAATAAAAACAAAAAAAAGAAATAAATAGCACTGAAAACTTGACTATTTTTAATGTGGCTAAAGTGCTTCCCTTACATACTGGTTATGACGAACGTCCGCGTGAGTTGTGTTTTTACCTTATCGCTGTCCAGTGTGTTCTGGGACGTACGTGAGGCAATAGAGATGGTATCAGGTTGGCTGCTGGCGTCTCCCTGGCTGTCCAGCTCCTCTCCATCCCTGCAGACAGGCATCATTACAGCAGACCCATAATTACTATGACCAATAAACATGACATTTACCCTATAGGGCTATCTTCACGCCATATAGTTTTGTTCGGCTGAAATGCTTCTAGGCATTATCATGAAACTGATTTCTTTTCTTTTTTTTGCCTGACAGTAATCTACTTTTAGCTCACCTTCTGCCTTTGTGTTTAGTTGTGGTGGCTTTAGGGATGTGGATGGGTTCCTTCAGAGCTCCACGCAGGTGGATTGTTCGCTCCTGTATGACTTCCCGAATGTGTTTGATCCAGTCCTGCTTATTCTCAATACTTGAAGCCTGGTGCATAACAGATAACTGGGTTAGATATATGTTAGATTTCAAGGTTTCTTAAGTGCACAGTACTGTTTTCTCTTTTTTAAATACAATGACAGCATTAATAGCAAGAAAAACACAGGTCTACAAATAAGGCCTAATTTAGTTATTTTAATTCTCTCTCTTCCCACAGTGTGCTTAAGCCCTGCAGTCTTTAACTTGACTCACATGTCTATATGATGAGCACATATTCACTCAGAGCCCCAAAAAGCAACCACGGTCTATTACTGTGTTTATTTACGTCACAGATTCAATGTGTAGATGCAGCTTTCATCCTATAACCACCCTCATTTGAGTCTTCCCTTCCTTTTTCACTTAGCAACCAGGACCATGACTTCCATGGAGCCGAGTTATATAAGATACAGTTTAAGATGATCATCAGAAGTTATGTAATAAGACAGAAAGCTGTACAGCACACATTGCCAAATCGTAACACACCCCGGGAGCCTTTCTCTGTGTCAGTCTCAAAAAGCAAACGCATATCTACACACACACAGCATGCATAAAACATTGCTTCTGACTCACTGCGTGAGAATTACCAAGTCGCTTGTGAGGTTTGGATTATGACCCATCAACTGCTATGCTAATGTGATGAGTGAAGAAGCAGCAGAAAGTAACACTCCACCCCCTTAAAGGGACTGAACTTTGTTGGCTGAACAAAAGGAGCCAGGGAGGATTTAGTGAGGATGAACTATAGACATGAAGTAACACTTCTTCATGTATCAAAAACCTTACCACTTCCTGTGATCATATGAGAAGTACGTCCATATGAAAAAGAGCGTTTTCACAGGACTTTATGCATTCCTCTGAGAAACACAGCACACCCAAGATTCAGCGGCTTGTAGAACCACTTTTAACACCAATAACTTGAACTGTTTGACTTCTTCAGTCTCACACATAATTGCGGAGGAAATCTGCCCCAGTCTTTTTTACAATGTAGCTTCACTTCATTGAGGTTTATGTGTTTATGTATAGCTCTCCTAAGGTCTTGCCACGGCATTTCAGTTAGTTTGGCATCTGGACTTTGACTGAGCCACTGAAACACCTTGATTCATTCCATTTTCAAAGGACGTTGTTCCAGACGTCTTGTAGTTTGTTCAGATGCAACTTTTGCAAACCTAAGCTCTGCAGCCATGCTCTTTTTAGAGAGAAGAGGTTTTCTCCTGGCAATGCTTCAGCACAAGCCACACTTGTTCAGCTATTTTCCAGTTGAACTTTAAGTTTGAGCATAATCTGACCTTAGTTTGAATTTGCTGGGATAGCCACACTCTTGGGAAGATTGCATTAACACACACTTCAACACTCAAACAGCTGGTTTTATGGAAGTGCTCACATTCACTGGTCATTTAATCAAGTACTTGTGATTAGCAGCACTTGGCTGCTTTTTACTCTCTTATTTCCCATGGAAGCAGTAAGGGTGTACTTAGTTTTTCACTGTACTGTATATAGAGCCCTATGAAAACTTTCTTCACACAACTTTATAGTAACAATGCTAGAAAAGCTTTTTTGCAAGAGGATTACTTCTAAAATGATTACATCAGATCTGTTATAATATTCAAGGCTTTCAGTAAATCTGTTGGTTAATCTTAAAATACTGTTAAAATAAATATGAATGCAATGACTCTTTCCATAACCCATCGAAGTCAACATCTTCATACCTTCAGAACAATCTTGTTGTCTGAGGTTGGGGTCCTCCCCAACCAGAGGGCAAACTTGCAAGGATCTCCCTCCACATGTTCTGTCACTCCAAGCTCTGACGTCTGATGAGATGAAAAATGTGCAAATAAATTAGACGAAATATAAAAATATCTCAGATCTACCATCCTACAGTTGCATTCTTCTGCTAAGTTTTTTAAGACTTAACATCTTTATCATTACTTCATATTATTTTTTTATGCAGTTGTGTCTAATTTAGACATATTCAGCGTTATGGCCAAGGTCACAGTGAATGGTACGATTTGAAAGAATTCCCTCGAGGTGATCGAGAGATATCAAGTTCAAAATGGGAGCGGCGGACAAACAGGCTGACTCATAGAAGTAGGGGCAACTGAGAAGCATTCTGTCTCCAGCCACAACCGTTGCCATCACAGAGGCATAAAAATATGTGATAACAGCCTTGTAACCCAGATAAAAACAACAGGTGTCTCAAAGGACCTGGCGTGGATCCACTCAGTACAGCCGGATAAAACAATTCTTACAAAGAGCTTGCTCTTGTAGAGGTATTTGCTGCGCCCATTAGAGTCTTTCACTTCTTTGCTGAAGACCAGAGACATCTCAAAGAGGAAGAGGTGTCGATCCCGACCCTTCCGGATAAGAGTCTTAGGATCCCAGACCTGGAAGGACTCCTGGAGTATCAGCTCTCCCTGGGAGTCGATGTTTCCATCAAATCCTGAGGTAGTGAAAGGAAAATCAGGGAAGAATCACCTAAGGGGGCTTTCTTGTTTCTGCAGTAAATGCAAATATGTTTGTAGGGGGCAAGTTGAAAAAATTTACTTCTGACTCACAGCTGAGTCAGAAATACAACTGACTATAAAAGTGCGCAACATATTTCGTTTTCTCTCAAAATAGCAAAGTGACAGTTCAGTCACTGGCTACAGACAAGCAAAGAAAAACATACTAGCAGATGTACACATATGTATACCCACCCTCCAGCATAGAGAGGTGCATGGCATCGTTGGCTCTCTTGGGGACACTGAGCATCACTTCCAGGCCATCCTTGATCTCCCCTTTTCCTTCCTCACAGCATGTTAACAGTTCCTACAGTGGAGCACACAAACGTGTCAATCCAGTGGCATTTAAATACAAAACCTTCTTAAGATTCATTTAAATGTATGTTCTACCTTTAGAAGCAACTGGTATTTTGTGATTCTTTGGACTGGCTTGATCAGGTAAGAGGAGATAGAGTTTGCGAGACGATGTCTTTGCTGAATTTCCTGTAAATTGAAAAAGGAAAGAGACACTTTTACAGGAAAGTGCTTCATTCATTCTAAATCATGCAGCACACAGAGGAACCATGAGAGTTAAATTAATTATGATTCGAAGTGAGTCAATTTCAGATATAAAATGCAAATTTAGTATTTCTACTCCCCGAGGATGAACAGAAAAGATTAATGCTGTTGGTAATATCTTACATCAAAGTAGGGTCCAGCATGTTCCACGATGAGCTGAGTTGAATCTGGCTTGTTCTTACAGTAGTTCACATACATCTGAAACTTATCAGCCTTAGCAGGAAAAATAACAGCAGTATTTATTCACCAGAGATATGGATAAAACATAAACCTTTTTAGAAGAAATGGACTATTGTACTATGTCATGTTTTAGCATTTAACATAGTGTAGAAAGAAACAAATTACTAAGGTGCAAGTTTATCTCTTACCCAGGTTACAAAACAATGGCCGACATCTTCTGGAAGCTGCTCGTACTTTTCTAACTCCTTCAGGAAAATACTGTACAGAAAGAGGAAAAGGTAGATGGTCAAATTTCAGGGTCAAACTGTGGATTCACTGCACCTAACAATGATTTTTTTTAAATCAACCGATATTGATGGTAAGGAAAACAAAGTGTCACAAAATAATGCACTACTGACTTGTGATGAAACTCATAGAGGTCCTGCATGTTCCCAAAAATGATGTGTTCCTTGTTGACAATACCAGGAGGAATTTCCTCCACGCCGCTGGTCATTTCCCACAGGTAGGTCTGCACAGACGCGCACGCCACAGAATAATTAATTCATCACCTAGACTTGTCTCTAGCTTAAAGAAAAAGTAAACTGGCAGTGTAACCAAATGGAAATCATTTTAAAGAAAAATATCGTCATAATTCAAGAACAAAGAATGAAATGCGTAAAGTTTTATTTGTATTGCACCTTTCAAGATAAACATCAAAGTGCTTCACAACAAAAAGAGTAAAAAGTATGAACAAAAAGCTACCTATGAGAAAGTTTAAAAAGATGCGTTTTCAGCTGTTTAGTGAAGACTCGCGTCTGTTACAATACTTACATCCATACACTCCCGTAGGTCTCGTACATAGGCTTTCTCTGTTTGAATCAGCTCTGCCATTATAAATCTGAAACGATATAAATATTGGGAAATACAGAAAGTGATGCACACGGCACACTGCTGTGACTGACAAAATGCAAGTAAATATAACTCAAAAACAAAAGGATTTCTGAAGAGATTAAAGACTGCAATTTAGATCAACACTTTAGAAGAAACGAAGAAGAAGAAATTAAAGGATTTTATGAACAATTTATCCACAGATGTGCTTGTAAAACCTGTACTTTTTTGTTTCTTAAAGATGACTTCATGACGTCAATGAGTTAAACAAACCAATCGGTATGATAGAAGTAATCCGTGTGTGTGTAAATATTACAAAAAAATTGGTTAACAAGGAAAGACACATAGAACAGCTCTATGTGGAAGCATTATAATTCCCCTTGCTTATAGCTGCTTATGAGTAGTTACAACAGATATTTTTTACAGCATCAGCAACACAAAGTTGTGCCATTAAAGCTCATAACTCTGTGTCGTTGTGCACTATAAACTGTTTTTGTACACACTTGAATGAATCTGAGGTAATCCGGATGATATTTACATGAAGTTTGGGTTATTTAACATGAATTTACACATTACTTAACAGTAAATATAAAATGAAAGCTAACCTCAAGCTAGATATTGTCAACAGCACTGAAAAAACTGAAAATGTTTTTATATGTTAGCTGGAAATGATGTGCCTGAAACCTATGGCCCGGGAAATAAGCGGAAAATCAACCCGTCTGCTGCCCTTACTCTTTCCTTCGTGCTGATTTCCTCTTCTCCTCATTGAGTTCATGGGCAGCGTCCCGCAACTTGACCTCTGACCCTGGAGCACTGGCTGGAATGATGTCCAGTTGCAACTCTTTACTCTGAGAACACAGGAGCCAAGGGCTATTAATGTGGTGCACAACAGGCCACATCAGTCACTCAGCAGTTCCACACACCAGTGGGTGATTTATCAGCAGTTAAACAAACAGGATTCAGCCCAGGTGTAGTTTATTTGGGCTATATCAATGTTAATCCCATCAAGCACAAAATGATTTTTGAAAAGCTGAAAGTCGAAGCAAACGGTCATAATGCATAGTTATATCTCGCAAATACACATATATGCGTGCAATTTCATTTTTAAAGCTGCTTGAAAGATCAGATATGGTGTTATCAGCGATGGGCACTCACGGCTTTGTTTGAGTCGGAAGAAATGCCAAGCGCTGATTCCAGGCAGGTTCGGTATTTGTCCATGCGGAGAGAGAAGTCCCTGTAGCGCTTGTCCACCGAGGACACCCATTTCTTTATTTCCGAGGCATGGGCGTGGCCCTTGTCACAAAACCCATCCGCCAGCTGGATCAACAGCTTTACCCGCTCTTTGGTTTGCTGTCAATAGAGAGGGAGGGGGCACAGAGTGGAGAGGGATGGCCATACAGAGGAAAGGTAGATGGCAGAGAAAAAGAAAGAGAGTGTTAGGAAACAGTGTGTTGCCTGATGGACACAATAGACTGCTCCCTAACATAATAACAGCGACACAGTAAAGAGGAAACAGGACAATATGCCGCCCTGGGAAAGGGCCTCACAGCAGAGGGTGAGACTGTGCAAATATACACGCAACGCAACCAGTAAGTAGCAGGTAGGAAAAAAACTGCAAACAGGCTCGTCCTCCTTCTTTTATGGATAAATAAACAGACATAAATGTACACACACATACCTTTGCTGTGATCTGGAAATCTTCATGTTCCTTCAGTAGCTCCTGTGTGTGGTGAATGCTCGACCCGGTGGATGTGTGAGTGGACAGGTAAAACTCCCCAGTGTCATGGATCCACTCCAGGGCCTGAGGAAACAGCCAATCACAAATGAGTATGTATACAATGAAGGGATTTTAGTTTAACACAGACTACCCAAATCTGAGGACCTAATGCACTTAAAACTACAAAAAAATATAAAAAATAAACCCTTAGTGTATTATGTAGTATGTATATGTATATTTAAACTAACAATAATTCTTGTGTTTAAACTGATTGTGGTCTCTCAGTAGTATTTTCTGCCATACAGATTGCCTCTAAGACTCCCTTTATAATTCCCTACGATCACATTCATGGGACTTCTGGATGAGGAAAGTTGACATCAGTATGACCTTGTGAAAATAACAAGACATGGAAATATTATGCATCATTTTATGTTTTTTGGTTTCCCTCCAGATCCAATCATTTAACACGTATTAAAATAATTAGTTAGTTCCTAAATTTCTAGCATTCACTTAAAATATGTCCTATTTAATTTCTATCCTTATTAGTGTTTGCGTACTTTAAAACTGGGTCTACCTCCCAACCAGTGATGGCAGAACTGGTCCAGTCAAACTGTGAGACCAGAAACAAGCCCTGGGCCCTGGGGATAAAACCTGGACCAGCCTAGAATAGCCATGTCCTAGAAACACGCTCGATGTCATCTGGCTTTATTGGCTAAGAGAATTGGTCCGTGCATACACCCGAACACCACAAGAGGGAGCCAAGTGGCTTATATTAAACAACCTAAGGCACCCTAGTACAGGAAAATAGAGTGCAGTTTCAAACTTGCTTTGGCTCTCTCATGCCATGTTTAAATAAAGCATTCCAGTTATGAGCTCAGTTTGTAGAGTGTAAGGGCATCCCGCCTGCTACTGCAAACAATATTAACCAAACTTTTCTCAAAGTGAGACATGTTTGAATGGGAAATATTGAGTGTTCTTTGGAACTGTGGTCTAGCTCAGTTCTCTTATTCTTCACAGAAAAGCTTCCCAAGGTCAGGTTGACATGTAGGGGGGGGGAAAGAGTTGAAGAGATGCTTTGGAAATGCTTTCCAGTAACTCTAACCTTTATATGTCCTGTGCCACATAATGGTAGCCATCCTTAAGACATTTATACATATCACTGCCTGTTTGCAGCACTTCCAGTTGAATGTGCCATTATAAAGAAACACTAACTCATTGTTTAATTCAAAAAGAGAGACAAAACAAGATGGAAGTTGCAGCTGCTCGCCAACAAAACGAATATGCTGATATACTCCCACTCCAAACACGAGGCTTATTTCTACTTCTCAGTCTGCAGTAAATCAAACACCACAATGCAGTTATCTGCTGAGCCTCATGATCAGATTGTGCTTATTCCCACTGCACATATAAACAAGCACACACCTGTTTGGCGCTGCGTTCAAACACTACATATTGCTGGCACTGGTCCAGTCTCCGCTTCCTCATGGTCCAGAAGTGAAGCACTCTGTTTTCTCTCTGCAGCAGCTCATTCAAGATATCTGATGAATCGACACAAGCACTTTGTTTATTCGAGTCGGTTACGAATTTCTGCTTAACACGCAAACAAACGCAGGAAAAAAAAATTGAACGCATGAAATCAAAACTTCGCAGAATTATTAAAATGGTGCAAGGAAAGTTAAAAAAAAAGCCCTTTTAATCATGGAATAGTTCACACATCTGTTAATATTAATGTTTATGTTCGTGCATTTGTTATTAGCCTTACATGCAAAAGCACTGATGGATTTATGCCACTGTCAGCATAAACTCTAGTTTAGTGTAACACTGTATACGTGCAGTAATCAAAGAGAGGTGAGAAATTGCTATAACCCTCCCACAAATACTCAGGAAGTGGGCGATCTCCCCCAGACTGGGAATAGCAAAAGTCCATCACAGTCTTTTATCTTATTGCAAATTAGCAGCAGTGTTGTTGAGACAAAATGCTATTATGTAAATGTGTTTACTGCTTCAATAAACCTAGATGAGAGAATTGTGCAGCTGTAATTTTCAGTGAACACATCTATCACTGTGACTGCATGCATTCAGACTTGTTTTCTTTTGAAAGTGACATATGAAGGACCACTGCCCTGACTTTTATTTAAAAGCTCTGGGGAACTTTCCAATCAGACATGAAGAGATGTTAAGATGCCATCGAGTTAACGGCAATGAGTGCATGTCTGAAAGGGGCTTAGGTTTATACCAACTGTGTAAAAAACATTTGTAATGATTCCTGTAAACTGTAATAATGAGATCCAGAAAGGATGACAGTTATCTCTGAGGTGTTTACTTACTCTTAACCTGAGTCTCTGGAGCTTTGACGTGGGACAGCATGCCAGGCATGTTGACGCTGTTTCTGTGCAGGTACTTCAAGAAAACATCAGCGTTGCGTCTGGCTAGCGTACAAGCCTGTAATTGTGCAGAAAGAACCCGAATGTTACTCAGCGGGTCAACACATTCATATCCTTATAATCAGAGGTTGCAATGGGAATTGGAACCCTAAGATCCAGGGTAGAAGCGCAGCGGCGAGCATGCCTGTTTCACAAGCCCTAGACAGTACAACGTTGGACTTTTCCTTTTGCTACCAAATGTATTTATATTTATCAAACATCACTTGTTGAGCAGTCTTTACCTTTGAAAACAGTCTCTCATCTTTCTTTTGTACATCTTTCTCTATCTCTGAGTGAACTTCTCACACATTAGCTCTTTTTTTCTCCCTGCAAACATGGAAACACTACCTTTAACTAACATGTGCTACTTCAAAATGTAACTGCTAATACTCTCGCTCCTTTTTTGTCACGGTAGCTAGAGTGGGTGTCCTGGGTTACGTCTTTTGTCTGCCTTTTGAATGCTTCGTTCCACCAGATGAGCTGGAGGAGTTGGCTGGGAAGAGGGAAGTCTGGGCTTCTCTGCTTGGGGTGCTGCCTCTGTAACCCTGCCCCACATAAGTGGCAAAAAAATGGATGGCTTGATAGCTAGATGCTGAAATACCAAGAGCCCAACATTTACTGACGCTTGTGTACGCTTGACGAGGACAAAAAGTAAATAAAATGTGTGTAGACTGTGCAGATGGGATCAAGGCTAACATTACTTTCTCAGCAGTAGCAGCTGTTAGCAACAACAAGCGGCAGCACATTAATAATGAACTCACTTGATCTTATTTTGCATTAAACTGCCTGTCAGATTTAATTACTGTGCAGGAATGCCATTCTGGATCAGTCCAGGCCACATTAACCCCCCTAAAATGCTGACGTTTATTTTCGTATTTGCAATAAAATCATCGTTCTCACCTTGAGGAAGGCCTCTTTCTGCTCCAGATGTTTGCTGACCATGGGAGTGACATGGTCTGATTCACTGTTAGGGCCCAGTTTATCAGCACCACCGCACCAGTCTTCTTCTCTCTTATACTCCTGCTCGAGGCTTTCTAGCACACTGCACACCTACGACACAGATGACACAGTGCAGTTTGTAAAAAAAAACTGCTCTTCAGTAATCCACTCCTGGTCTACACTTTCATGCAACCTGTGCAAATTCGGGCTGCTGGAAGCAATTTTCTTATCCGAATGTAAGTCTGCAGGCACTAACTTTGGGGACTGATGCTTACCAGGGAAAGAGAATGTTTTTAAACTTAAATTTATACTAAAATTACTCATACACTAAGATCAGATATTACTTTGGTGGCACCCACTCCCACACTCATATGCATTCACGTGCACAAACAATAATACCTGTTCAGAGGTCTTGTAGAAAGCCACAGAAGCATTAACCAGCTTAAGTCTGTCCTCCATCTTTAGCATCAGCTGCTGCCAGTGGTCTGCCACCTTCAAGTCAAACAAAATAAATCAGTTTACCAGCCACTGCACTGCCCGCACTATTTTCCCTCAGAGACAACACAAAGCAACAATACCTTTTCTGCACAGTCTCTGATCATATCCATGTCATAGTGGTTTGCCTGGAGTAGAGCCTCAGCTTTCTGCTGTACCTGCAGCGCGCTCTGATGGGTTTTCTGCACGCAGGGGAAGGGTGATATGAAAAACAATGAATTTCAGGTGGTACATGAATCTGTATATCACAACGATTGCTTTGAAAATTCGACCTCAGCTTCCTCTTGGCCCCACGGGGCACTTTGGTAGAGATCTGTGAACTGGGAAGCAACAAAGTAAAGGCAATATAAACAAAAGCTGTGTCTGATTATAGCTGTGCCATAAAGGTTGTCCTAGAGTGAGCATTTCGGAGAGGAAATGAGATCGAGGGTAACAAAAAAAAAAAACAAACAGTATCTGGTGATGTTTGAGTTAAAGTGCATAGCCCGAGAGTAAGGCTTTTGCTTCCTGCTGGACTTGGGGCAGTCGAGGATAAACAAAAGAAAAAAATTAACGATATCTTGCTAGCTTTGATAATATTTTTGTGGGATAAGTCTTAAGTCCGAAGCATCTGCTGTGTACAATTAAGAAAGATATTACTTTTTTCCCTTCACTAGTGCTGGGGTGGGAATCAGGGGTGTGCAGCATGTGTTAAAATTCCACTCTGACTTACACAACAATAAAAAACAATGTTCTTCTATGTGTGAATTGTTGCATGTATGTCAGCGTCGTAGAAGTAGGTCAGGCACAGGCCTGCATTAAAATGAACCAATGCACCCTGAATAATCAGGGGTAAAGAGGAGAAGGAAAATAAGGGGGAAAGGTAAAAGCAGCGAGAGAAGAAAGAGAGGGGTATAGATGCCGGTTATTCATAATTCCATTTCATGGCTGACTTGTGATCAGACGGAGAGGCCGTGTGCAGCGATATCAGCCTTAAAAAGAGTTTTAGAAAAGCAAAAGGTTGGAAGATGAAGGGCAAGAAAGCGACACGGGAGCAGAAGCGAGGACGGAAAAGGCAACTAGACCTTTAAAAATGAATCAAGGTAAACCTGGTGAAAGGGGGAAGGGCGGGGAATTAAGTTTTTACAAAAAACACAGAAGCAAAAAAATGAGGCAGCTGAGTTTCTTGTACCTCTATTGCATGTTGAAATTGTTCGTGCTCCTTTTGCAGCTGTTCGGCCTCTTGTAAGGAACTGGCTGTGATCAGACCTGCGTTCAGCATCGACTCACCATTACGGATCCAACCCAGCACCTACAGCACAACAGAAAGCTTCGAAATTTATCTTCGAAAAGAGTGGGATTAAATTTATTATGACATTTTAAAAACAACTGAAAAACAAAAAAAAGTGGACTGGTCGTTTATTTTTTAGCTACTTCTCTATTCTGCTATATTTTACTGTCGGTACTCTGTGACAGAAATGCTCATTTCCAACTTTTTGATCTTGAAATTATACCCTGCGCACATTTCCCAAACCACCTTCTCTACCCCGCCTTGCATACACGCTGCCTGCAGCGCCCAAAAATCACATTTGCTTTTGTTTTTCACTGGCCTAATTCTAGCCAAAGGTTAGTCTCTCGAAGACACCTCGCTCACTCTCTCTGACTCAGCATGCACGCCTGCTGAGTGGGTGGTAGCAGAACTGCATATGAAGCCTGGCCAGAAAATGAATGACGCTACACAACACTGACACCTGTTTTTGAGAAGTTTTAACAGGGTCAGTGTTTCCATTGCACTTGCAACGACCTGGGGCGGGGCAGGTATGAGGTTAGCTTTTTTAATCTCAGGAGCTGTGGGGACATGTGGCTTAACACAGATGTGTGAATGAACACTAAACCCTTTTATAATATAGCTCAATATTTTATCAAACCATGGCATAAAAACACAGCTTTATCTATTTACAATCCTTTTATTTCGTTTGAGCTCCCGCTTTTCTATTATAAGGCCTCCAGCAGACCTAATAAGAAACTACTTCTGGGTTTGGGTTAAAAAAACAAACACACAAACTTACACTGGTAAATTTAGCACAGCAATATTTAGAGATAGTTCAGCAGCATAAACACACAAGCTACAATTACAAGATTACTGTTGTTCCCGGCTTTACTGTAAAAGGGTGCAGTTAGAGGATTCAGAGCAGGTTGTGTAATAGCTAAGCTCCCCCGTGTAAGAGAGTGGATGGCAAAAGCTGTTGAAGTGTATTTTACACCGAATTCCTGAAATAATACGCACTAACCACACTGACGATCTCCATCCCAATTCAGATTTTCCGAGCTGAATAAACAATTATCACGCTCTGTAAAAGAGCCGCACCTGCAGCAACCTTTCTCTATGAATGATGAGCAACTGCATTCAGTAACTGAATGAAAACTAACTCCATGCTAACACGCTATCATCATTCTGTCAGCTGTCGTATCATTGTGACGGCAGTGCGTTTGAAATGTTTTGACGCGGCCCTCCTCGAGTATCAATATCATTTTCTTTTCCAGCAACCAAATTTTTTTTCATTAGTTTTAGTTCAAGTTCAAGCCTAAGACTGTTGTTGTTTGGCTGCATCACCACAATAAGAGTCCTTGTTGTGAAAATTGCCTCCGTGTTTGTTGATGTTTGGGTTTCAGATAGCAGCAGGAAAGATTGCTCCACATGATTGTCTTGCTGTAATTGTGTTCCACTACTGAATAGATACTGTTAGGGAATAACTAGATGACATGCAAAACAATAGGAAAGAAACCACATCTGTTTTTGTCTGGATTATTGGTTTTTCTTGTGTTTCTTTGTAACATTGCTGTTTATTCAAGTATTTGAACAAATAGGAATAGATTTTTCTTAATGCTCTGTGCATTAAATGTACAATAAATTAGTGGACACTACACCAAATTTCAAAGTTGCTACTTTTCTAGCTACATTGAAAGACATTTGTGGGTAATATACAGTGATGAGAAAAACGTCATTAAAACAGATCATTATGGAGGGATTTTGGTTCATTCTTCTTTACAATCTTGTTTAAGTTCATTGAGGTTTGTTGGCATTCATTTTAGCACAGCTCTCTTAAAGTCTTACAGTCATTACAGCGCTGAGGTCTGGGCTCTGACTGTGTCGTTACAGCACAGGATTCAGCTCTTTTTCAGCCATTCTGTTGCAGATTTGCTGGTGTGCTCGGGATTATTGTTGCATCTTGAGATGTAGCTGAGACATGACGTCACATTTTAATCCTTTGGTGTACAGAGGAGTTCATAGCTGACAAAAGCATTCAGATTCATAACAAGCCCAAATAATTACCCCTCTACCATCGCGCATGATAGTAGTTAGGAGGTGTTTTTACTCGGTGGTTTTCACCAAATGTGGCAAACAGCTCCACTTTGGTCTTGTCTGTCAAAAGGACATTATTTCAGAAGTTTGCGGTTTGTTCAGATATAACTTAGCAAATCTAAGCTGCGCTGCTATTTTGTTTTCAAAGAGAGGAGGCTTTCTCCTTGCAACTCTTCCAAACAAGCCATACTTGTTCAGTATTTTTCTAATTGTACTGTTATGAACTTTAACATGCTCACTGAGCCTTTTATAGTCTAAGATAAGACCTGAATGCTGAAAACCAGCAAACTGCCAAAACGTCTGCTTTTATAGAGGTGCTCACACTTGCTGATAACAGTTAATCAAGTGCATTTGATTAGCAGCAACTGGCTCCCACTTGCACTTTTAATTCCTAAGGAAGCAGTAAAAGTGTACTTCATTTTTCACAGCACTCTTGTGAGAAAATCTCTATCCGTCATAATGCATGATGCCATGCACCTGGAAAGATCAAAGTGGAGTCAAAGAAATTCATATTTAGTATTCTGATGAAAATTGAATGATGGATCAATTATTGCACTGCAAACTAAATTTGCTCATTACTGAATATTTTTGGGAGAAGCAGAATGAATACAGTTAAGAACGAGTGAGAGAGACAGAGAGAAATTGTTGACACAGGATGAGTCATCTACCCATGGTCATGTACAGACACAACATAGTATGTGCTAAAAGGCCGAACTATCACTCTCTGCTGCAGATTCTCAGTATGTTAGCACTGAACTGCCAGAACGGATTTCCATTCAGCAGCGTGACTACAGGAAAAAAGAAGATTCATGTGAATATTCATGTGTGACTATATGTATGGGACACATATATGCAGTTCATAATATATAAATATATTATGAGTTACCAGATGTCAGAAAACAGTTTCAGGCTTTGTAAGCAGTCATTGTTCTTTTTCTAGCTTTTAGAGAGCTTTTGAAACCCAAGTCAAACCTTAATCGCTGCTTTAGTGTTGCATCTTTGTCTCCCCTGAGTCACATACATACCTGTTTGACTTCAGCCTGCAGATGCCTTAACTGGACACACTGCTCCAAGTGTCTCCTGTGCTGTTCTGCGGCGAGATCCAACTCCTGCTGCTTCTCGTGGAGAAACTCCAGCAGGTCCTGAACCCGTGTGGCCATGTCCACGTCTCGGTCGCATAACAGCTCCACACCTGCAGAAAGTGGACATTCTGTTGTGTTACCAACACTGAAAAAGGTTTTCTAACATAATCAGGATGGTTATACTATACATCACTATATTTCCCAGCATCCATACAACAGCAGCAGCCACAGCTGGATGGCTTCCTATTTTTACACTCTACAAATTATTCATGGAAGGCACGAGTAGAGGAATGAGCTGGGAAATGACAGTAGCAAAGGTTTGGCCTACCAGAAGTCAAATAAGGGACTGAGCTCCCGAGGGTATTTTAGCCCGTGCAGAATTTCCCCTAACGACTGGCACTGGGTCGCCCCCTTGAATAAATACTCAAGGTTTAAATGTATTTATATTCCCTAACTCACCAGACGCCTGGACCTCCGTGACATACTGCAGCAGCTCTTGTCCCTGGTGGATGACATCAAAGGTGAGGTTGTTCATGGTAAGAGCTTTGTCCGCATGATGCTGCAGCCTCTGCTCAGCCAGTGTGAGATCCTCCGTGTCAAAGTCGCTCATCTGCTGTGACAGTTCCTCATTCCATGACTCCAGGTCTGAGATGATCTGAGAGGGGCAGAGAGGGTTAAGGCAGGAAGAAGGGCTAACATGCACATAAAATGGGAGAACGTTTCCTTTTTGTATTATTATTTCCAAAAAGGACAGTGACAATGAAGAAACATTTGCACCAACAGCTGTGCGCTACTTAATCCCAGCAATTTGTCTTCTACACCACAGTTACCCCTCGATCTAGATATATATGTGTATTTTTGGTTAGTTAAAATCATTTTAAATGTATGTTCATTTGGTGTTGAAAAAGGGGGAAAATATATACCAAATGACTATGAATTCAAAAAAAAATCAGGGTTTCTATGTTTAAATATTATCCTGCTAATTCAAAGACAGATGTCTGACAAAAAAACAAAAGAAGAAGAAAGAGGGAAAGAATTGCATTTAAAAATATGACAGCTGTTTCATCTTCAATTAGCAACTCAAGCACTTTAAGAGCTGTAAGCCAGCAGCGCGCTGGCTTCCACAATAATGGATAATATATTACAAATGGTAATAAACGGCTGGTGGAGCAGATGTACCAAGATGTCAGCGCTTGTCTCTGACTGCCCACACAGACTGAATCATGATACCAGGAGCACCTTGATCCTGGCACCATTCAGCTCTGTCTCCATGCTGTCTCGATCTTTTTTGTCTTTCTTGTTTTCAAACCGTGAGTTATAGTTTTGTTGTTTTCTAGAAGGTATTCACCTCTTGCTCTGCAGTCTTTACTTATTGTATCAAGAGAGAGAATCACGTTTTATGAATACTGTTATTACAAGCAAACTTTTTTTTAACTAAACTTGACTTTACACATTCCAAAAGCACTTTAAGCACACAGGTATGCTGGGGAATCACATCTTAATGTCAGATCTGAGCTTTAGAGGGTGATATTTACATTGCTGCATCGGCACAAAATCAACTTATCAGATTTCAATATCCATGCTTTGTGCTGTTTTAGTAATATGAGCAAAATCCTGAAGTTTCTTTCGAGGTCTGACCCTAGTCTCTGTCCTAGTGTAACCCAACAAATGCATGTAAAGAATTTAAAGTTACCTTTGGGTAACTTGAGTCACCGTGCCCTAAAAATCAAAAGTCCAGATAAGAATTAAACATTTTCCTTGAAAATCAAAGCTGTCCTCTTCAAATTATAAACAGCTATCCTGTTATCCTGTTACTGTCATGGTCCTGGGTTTGTGACCAAGTAGTTTGTGCTTGTCTTGAATTGTTAGGTATTTCTGGAATGAGGTTTAAGATAATGTGTTATTTCCTGAGTATAATTTCCTTCTGTTTCTTAGTTTGGTTAATTCTCTGTTCCTTGTTTAGTTTCATTTAGTTCCCTTTTCATGTCCAGTCTTCCCTCTGTGTACCCGTGTTAGTTATTTGTGTCTCCCTGTGTAATCTGTCGTGTCTCCATCTTTATTGGACTTTTTCCTCAGTCTTCTATCTTCTATCTTTCCTCAGTCCCTATCTGGTCCCTCTGTTCCCTCTGTGTCCTGTGTGCGAGTTCTGAATCTGTCTCCGAGTCTCACACATGACAGTTACCCAGAAAACCTCCAACACAGTGAGGAAAAATAAGCCAACTGCTAACAGCCAGGCCAGTGAGTTTCAATATAAGGCAGAAAAATAAAAATCGGGAGACAGTCATACAGAAAATAGATGTTGAAAAAAGGAGAACAGCATTGATGGCATCACGTTCCTAATCATACGTGAATAAGTTAAACCTCCTCAGCCAGTACTGTGCTTAATTTAATCTGTCCCTCAGGTACATCCCCTGATCCAGATTGCCAGAGACAGTTATTTTATTCATAATGCAGTTACACTGTACACTGCTAAAAATGTAATTTACTACAGCTTCTACATAACGTGTAATTATACATTTTGCAATGCTTAAGATTGTTACTGGTGTTCTCAGAGAGGTTCGCCTAGTAAGTGTGAGACAGCTGAGAGCTTTAAATATTCCCCCGAGATACAGAAAACAAGCCACAAATTCCAGCAACAAGAAAAACGTTGTGTTTCAAGAGTTTCTATGAATAAATACATATTCTGTGGAGGTATATTCATATTTTGGGAGGTATCAGTCTTCAGCTTCCTGATTTCTTTCTCCTTTTTCACCTCATGACAAAAGCAGACTCAGATGAGAATTGAACCAAGGGGAAAAAAAAGATTCACAAAGTTTAAAACTGATATATTGTAATTATTCAAAGCAATGCATGCATGAAAGTCTACTTCACAGGAAGGTCCTAATTGTAACTATTGAATAAGTATACAAAAGGCGAGATAGACCACTTCTACAACAGAGAACATTACCCTGTCTCCAAATGAAAAAGTGCCTCTGCTTTCTGCGCTGTGCTGTAGGAGTTTGGATTAATAGAATAAAATCTGCTCTGTACAGAGACACAATTTTTCTTTCAGTTAACACACAGGATAATCTTATCAAGCTTCCATAAGACAATAACAGATAATACCTTCTTAAACCAATATGATGATTTTTACAAATCTGGCAACAAAGTTTTAACAAACTTACCAAGCGCTCATTTAGACTCTGCTCTCCTCTCCTCTTACAGTTGAGTAAAATGCCCTCTGAGTACAAAAAGACCATTTCCTTAATCTACAAAGTCTGAAATGACTAACTAATGGAGGAGAAGTGTCCCCTCTGACTGTTTTGGTCTTGGTGCTATGCACTCATACACAGCTTTTGTCAGGCAATAAAGCACTGAGGGAGGAGTGTGCGTCTCACCTCAACCAGTGCCCTCATCTAACATACACACCCCCCCAAGTTAAGCCAGGAGGGAGTGTCGTTGTGCAACTGCGCGTGTGTGGAGTGGCAGGAATGCCTTTTCCACTCATCATATTCCTCAAAGTCCCTCTGTTAATCCTGTGTGCAAGAGTGGGTGTACCTGACCTGACACGCACATGTAATATACACCCCTTCATATAATACTAAATTTTAAAAGCTTTACATATTGTAATGTTTTGACTCTACATTATATTTAAGAGGTTTAAGAGGTTTGTGCTCACCTTTTTATGTGGGCCCACAGTAGTCAAGAAATCACCCGAGACGTCTGCCCGTCTGACCACTAAATCCTGCTCGACCACCGTGGAAGTAACCCCATTAGCACTCTACAATTGCCCGCATCCTCCACCAAAGCTGTCGCGAAATCAATCAATGTAGAGCAGTGTCACAAACCACGGAGGCCCCAGAAAAGTCCGCCCGGAGAAAACATCAATATATGTCTTCTGACCAAAATACATGTTTTGGATACTTATAAAGCAGTGGGGTACACAACTCGAAATAAGCACAAATATGCAATGTGTATGAAATACTTCTGACTGTACCTGTAATAAAAGTTAACATAATGGAAGGATCCTCAAATGGACATCTTCAATAAACAACTGTAATGCAGTATCAATACTGTGAGAAATATTATTACATGAAATAATGCTGTAAAGAATGTTATTAATGCAATTATAATGATGCAGATTATATGGCAGCAATAAAATAATTTCTGTATCTCCACAATACTTATGGTTAGTAGATTCTTCTTAAGTTAACGATATTTTTGTTCAGATGAAGAGAGCAGACAACTCAACACTTAACATGCTAGCTGATATGTGACGAGCATTTTTAACATATTTATCATTTGCTACTAATAACATTACAACCAGGTTTATTTTAAGGATATTAATAGAAACGTACCCATTGACTGTTTATAGACTGTTAGAGACGCTAATAAAAGCCTTGCGATTCTTACAGTTCTTCATAATATTCACAAACATATGTGAGTCTGAGTCATTTATCAGTTGGGTAACTGTTAACAAATGAACTTTTTTAGTTTTATAGGATACATTTTTGTTATACATTTATTTGCAGTCAAGTATGCATTTTTGCAGCTATTACATTTATTAACATTTGCTATGTTATGCTGTACTATGCTTTATTATGCTAAAAGATGACAAAAGACGCTTATTATTAGATAATTACATAATCATATCTTCATTAACGCGCTCACCAGACACTTTGTGGGGTTCACCTGTTTGACTGCTCGTGAATGAAAATATCCGATTAGCCAAACACAGGCAGCGACATTTACGCATGTCAACATGGTCTTGAGACATCCTGTTCAAACTCAAGCTAAACGTCAGAGTGGGGGAAAATTTTCCCACACTGATGTCTCTAGAGTTTAAAGAGAATGGTCTGAATAAGGGAAAATCAGTGAGTGTGAGTTCTCTGGGTGCGTTATTGATTAGAGCGAATGACCAGATAGTTTCAAGCTGATAGGAAGACAACAGTAACTCAAATAACCACTTGTTACAACCAAGCTGTGTAGATCAGCATTTCTGGACATGCAGTGTGGCAAACCTCGAAGCAGATGAGCTACAGCAGCAGACGACCACCACAGATTCTGCTCATGCCAGCTAAGAACGGGAAACTGAGGCTGCAGTTCACACGAGCTCACTAAATTTAGAGAATAGAAGATTTGATAAACGTTTTCTGGTCTCATGAGTCTCGATTTCTGCTGTGACATTCACATGGTTGGGCCACAATTTTCTGTAAATAGCATAAAAACACAGTCCTATCTTGTATTGTATTAACGTTTAGAGCCAATGGTGGGAAAATATGCGTGACCGATATTTTCATGCCACACTTTGGGGCCCTTAGTATCAACTGAGCATTTAAACACTGCAGTCTGCCTGAGTTTTGTTGCTGACCATTTTCATCCCTTCACAAAGCTGAAATTATCTCAAACTGGTTTCTTGAACAAGACAATGAGCTGACTGTATTCAAATGGCATAGACAGCCATAGATCCCAGAGCAACTTTGGCATGTGGTGAAAAGAGAGATTCACATCATGGATGCACAGCCAACAAATCTGCAGCAACTGTGTGATGCTATCATGTCAATGTGCAGCAAAATCTCTGATGAATGTTTCTAACACCTTTGTTGAATCAATGCCACAAAGAATTAAGGAAGCAAAAGTAAGTCTAATCCAGTACTAGTAGGTTGTACCTAACAAGGTGGCTGATGAGTGTAAAGTAAAGCCAAGAGATAATCAGGAGACTCATTCTGTGGGCTTTCCATTTACCATCATCATCATCATCATCATCATCATCATTATCGCAGGATCACCAAACCAAGTTACAGTCATCCACTTACCATGAGTGCTGGTGCTCTATGGAGTAGCTGTTTAAGCTATTTTTATTCTGGACCAAAAACACTAAACTTACCACCCACAGAAACCACAAGTGATGAGTTTATAATTGAAAACCATTTTCCAAGATTAATATATTCATTATGTCCTCAATAATGACTTTCCACATCTCTTCTTCTTACTTACATGATTCTTATTAATACAAGCCTGCATCTCTTTTCAGTGCGTTTGCTTCTAAAGTGCCAGAGTGTAATTCTTCTGTCAGCACAGTATGGCTCAACAAATCTAATTTGATAGCCATGATAAAAATAAAAGCAATGCTTTCTTTCTTTCTTTCTTTCTTTCTTTCTTTCTTTCTTTCTTTCTTTCTTTCTTTCTTTCTTTCTTTCTTTCTTTCTGTTTTTTTTTAAGAGCAGCGCTCATTTCTGAGCACCAGCTGAGTACAGCGTTCACTCTCACAGCAAGATGCTAAGGAATTAGCAAACTGCTAACTGGGGAGGGGGAGACATAACTGGAGCGAGTCAGTGGATGAGATTCATCGAGTGGAACTAAACACTTTTTTAATGTAGCGCACGTGTGAGTATGACTGTGAATTTAGCCGAGATTTAAACCAGCTGGAATCCTCACTCCAGGACTGAATCTTCCTTTCACGCTGTAATGGTCCATCAGCTCACAGTCACAGTCATTTTGGTTTGCCAGTAAGCCCGCTGTCACATGTAATTGATCTTTTCAACAGCCAATAAGAAAAAACAAATTGGCTGATATGATACATTCTGTTATTTCTTTCTTAGCGTATCACATGTGTAGCACTTTGTTTTTCATGTCCAAACTTTTAGTCTTTTTGGTCCCTGCTGTACACCTTAATTTCTCCCTTTTCATTGAAAACACCTTCCTGCGGTGTGGATATTTGAAACATTCTGTCTTCGCTTTTACATCTAAAGATCACGAGTTCTACTATTCTGGTGTTTCTTGTTCTGTCTTCCTCACTCTCACTTTAAAAATAAATATGCATCATACACCAACCCTCTATTTTCCGCCTACTTACGTCAATTGCGTCCCTTTCAAAGATGCGGAGCTGGAGGAAGAGCTCAAGTTTGATCTTCCTTTCCTGGAACAACTCCTCCATCTGGCCCTGGGCCTCGTCCAGCTGCTGCAGCACGCTCTCAATGTGGGCCATGGAGCTGTTGTGCGGAGTCTTGTTGCTCGAGATGGCAGAGTCTCTGTAAGCAGGGGTTAAATGGAGAGGACTTTGTTCCCAATTTTTGTCAAGTCATTCTGTTAGAAATCACCCTCACCCATTTTTCCCAGTGTATTCTTCTATCAGTGCTTCTTGTTTTCCTTTTATCTCATGAACACATGATTGTTGAATAATTGGAAAATATGTGTAACCCAAGGCCATCTCCAGATGGCAAATGTGACAGATGATCAGATGAACATTGAATATTACAATATTCAGACTTTAGTGAGGCATTTAAAAATGTAATAATACTAATAAATGATCACCTGAGCTGTTGTATGAGGTCCTCTCCTTCCTTTATAACATTGACTGTTGCCTGCAGGGTGGTCTGCTGCTGCTGGCCGAATCGCTTGATCAGATCCTGGACTGCCTCGACTGACTCTGCGTAAACATCATCCAGCAGTTCTTTCTGAAGCTCCTCCAGCCATGTCCACAGCTAAGTGTGATCGACAAAGAAAAAAAAGCCAGTTCAAATGTAGAGAAAAACAGCACAATAATCTGCAGACACATGTTTGAGGGTGGTGCATATAGTGGTGTGAGTTAAACAGAAATCTAAGAATAAACAGACGAGCTGCCAAATGGATAGACAAGAGATATGAGACAGAAATCAACAACAAATCAAATCCAACCAGTTCTTTTCAAAGCTGGTGTTTTGTGAATGGTCATCTTTGTAACAGATTAGCCATCTGGGTGAATTGGCTCAGGGTACTGAAGCCCTGGCATACGGTCCAGGCTGCAGGGGAGAGACCCTGGCACCCATTGTTTGTCTAACACCCACGCTGCCAACACAAAAACATGCCTACTTTTGATATTGTTCACTGCGTTAACTATGTTACATATTACATGGTTTCCATACTGACACAGACCATTAAAAATGTGTGAAAAGTGAAATCAAGTGAGCGACTAATTTTTCAGAACAAATGCTTCTCTCTTTGTCAAAGCCCTTGTCTGAGAATTTCTGATTAAATAAAGATGGCTACTTTTATTAGTCCGAGCCTTCTGATCAGTTAGCTTCGTGGAAAACAGGTAAACTGCTTCTTATACAATGTAGTTCATGCCCTGTCATCACAGTAAATTTGCCCTCTATCACACTGGACTGCATCCAAAGGATTCTGCAGCACTTGAAGAAGTGATGGGCAGCAGAGTTGGAAACATTCACTTGTACAAACATATGCATGCAGAGAAAAGAATCATAGTGGCACAAACACAAACACACATGCTCAGAAATGCACGTGCGCTCACACAGATAGCGTACTGCTATCATTGTGAGCTGACAGATGGGATGAAGGAGATTAGTCCATATGGGCATTAAAGACTAGCTTCATTAATAATACCTAGGCTCTTACTGTCTATGAGTCTATGTAAACAGGATGTAGTGTTAACACATGCAGAGAGCACTGCCTTTCCGTCTGGGAAGGTTAATTTTGACAGTCAAAGATGCACAAAAGAGTTATTTCAAGGAGTGCTTAGCACAAATGCATTTTTACAGCTCCCTAAAGGCTTAAGAAGACAACCTAAAGACCCGCCTGCCTTAATCAAAGTCAAGGAGAAGGCAGATGAGGTCAGATTACCTTTGTATGGCGTGTGAATGGTTACTACAGAGGCAAAAGAAAATTATACTCTTTGTTTTTTACAAACAGCATAATGATTGTTGCAGGAACACATCTGGAACCAATCTGATGCATTTATACAAACACACTTTACATAAATTGCTACGGCTATTCAACATAGCCTGCATGTGAAAATGCCAGAGCAAAGTTAGCCTGCGGAGTTTATTGCATTTCAGCTGGAGCTGCAACAAAAATATGAAGACAGGTAACTCAGTTTAAAATATGTTTCTTAATACAGAATAAACATCATTGCATCATTTTTATACACACTGTCCTCTTACTGTATTAGTCGCATTAAATTCTAGCAATAAGCAAAACGGAGGAGTGAAATCAATGCTGCAAACAGGACAAGTTGAAGCAGGGAGAGGGACACACACCTCTTTGACATGTGTGTGGAAGGCAACAGACATGTCCAGCAGCACTTTACGCTGCTCGACACGTCGCACAAAATCCTGGATGCGGTCTTCAAGCTGGTGGGCGGCCTGGTAAATTTCCTCTGGGTCGCACTCTCCGGTCTGGGCCAGCTGCTCTGCAGCCTCTAGTAACTTGTCAGCATTGGTGTAGGTGTTCTGAAAGATTAAATACATTTAAAATGGGAATATTCTATCTCTTCCAAGTGACCTTTACAAGAAGAACTTTACTTACTTTCTCTTGTCATTTTTGTCACAACTTATTAAACTGAACGTACCAACTCAACATTTTGCTTTGTTTTGGGTTGTTTTTTGTCAAGTCTACACAGTGAAATACTGTTTTCAGGTTGTTGCAAAAATAATAAATTGATGGGAAAAAGTACGTCACAGAACAAAAAGTGTTTGCTTTGCTCACCTGTGCAACCTCTTCAAAGTCTTCATGCCTTTTCTGTAAAGCCCTGGCTCTGTGCAAAGACTTTCCAACACCTGTATGTTTGCTAAGGAAGGCCTCACCGTGATTTTCTATCCAGTCCAGCACCTTTAAAAACACACACAAACACATGCAGACACACAAGCACATTTAAACAGGTAAAAATAAGCAGTGCATTTGAGGATGCAGTACGTATTTCCCAGCAGTAGGGGGTACAATCGCCTGCATTTAGACCACATTAATTACAGCAGTCTATAGATGTCATCTCTCTGCTTCTCCCCACCCCCTTTTCTTTACTCCTTTCCTCCATATGCAGTCTGTCATGTTTAAATTACAGCCTGGGTGACTGGGTTTTGCTTCAGTGTAAATCCAAAGCAGTGTAAAGAGTCAGCATTCCCATTGTGGCTGTGAACAGATATAAGTCTTTGTACTTATTAATAACCTTATTATTTATTAAACAGATGGCCTAACTCCATCTGTTTCTATGTGGGGTTGTGAAAGGGATTTTCAACATCTCTGAGAGAATATTTTGATGAGACAAACACATATGAACATGCACACAATGCCCTCGACACATTATGTGACAGTAAATTGCATCACCATGGAAACCACTACCAAGAGAAAAAGGTGATAAAGAAGAGATGGGGAAGACAGAAGCATAGATGTACAGCAAGAATGAGTGAGACAGAAGGAGAGGTGGAAGAGGGGTTCCTGCCCAGAGGACAGAAATACACCAACTCAGAACTTTGATCTAAGAACTTGATCCCACCACAGCCACACATAGAGACGCTCACTCAAAAGAAATTAAAAAAAATCCCCAGAGGAACTTAAAAAAAGCTACTGAAATAACTGGAGATTATTATATCGTATTCTTAATATCACCCCCTCATTTTTTAAATTCAATTTCGAGTTTGAACTGGAAAATACAAATATTTATAAGATTCAATAACCCTAAAATTGACATATAATGACAAGCCTAGGAAATCGCTCTTCATTGACATCCTCTCAAGCTCTCAGAGTAAAAAATGCTTAAGTGGACGGATTCCTGGATTGGATAGTTAAGTAGCCAGAGTACAGACAATTTAAGTCTACAGGGAAACTAATTCAGACATAAGGGCAAGATGGGACAGCACTTTATGCAATTCCTACTGTACTGTCGTTGTGTGGGCGTTGAGAGTCTCAGCAAAGCCAGGTTTTGCTGTGGATGTTTGCACACATTTCTTACTTGCTGTACATCCTGCTGAAAGACACACAGCTGCAGGCGCTGATGCAGACGGACTTTGCGATGCTGCCAGATGTTTTCCAGTTGCCTTTGATGATGCAACACTTCATGGATGATATCCAAAACATGATGCACAGCCTTGGAGTAGTTAGCTGATGCCATCAACGAATCTGCACTTCCTGGGGTCAAGGGTCGCTGCAGTTTGTCCAACAGAGACTTGCCATCCTGGCTTACCTTTGAAAGTTGATGGGCAGTGTGACATTTAGTACTGGGTGGATCTGATGCGTTTGATGCTGTAAGTAGACTTAGAATATTAATATTAATACAAAACTAAAATAATTTGAATATTATATATGTATAATATATGTTCTTTATAATTTAATTCAAAAAGTTAAAACTATTACGTAATCTATATTCATTTACATGCTGTATAGAAACATTTCAAGGCATTTTATGTAATTTTGAAAATGATGGGCTATGGCTCATGAAAATCAGAGTCTAAGATCTCATATTATTAGAATATTTCCTAAGATGAATAAAAACAGGATTTCTAATGTAGAAATGTGGAATTTCTGGAATTTTTGGGCTTCCTCTTGACAATATCGCATAGATTCTCTGTGGAGTTGGCTGGCTAGTCAAGCGTACCAGTAACATGGTCAGCAAACCATTTAGAAGTAGTTTTACCACTCTGGGAAGATGCTAAGCATCTCCATAAGGTTTGTCAACAGACTGAAGCAGGAAGTGCTCTAAAATCTCATGGGAGGCGACTACTATAGCACACAGTGGACCAACCACTACTAAATACCAGTAGATAACATAACACCCCTAATGTATGTTTTTAACTGAATATTGTTTTAGATTTCTTAGCTGGAGGCAGTGAATCTACCAATTTCAAACTAAATTTCAAACATTGTTTAATTTGTGTTATTTGCTTTATTTTAAGTTGTGAAACTAACTAAAACCCAAAGAGATGTATCGATGGAGAAAGTTTCCATTGTTGCTGAAGGCATGTGTGAATATTTTGAATGCACGATTTGCATAATCATCACATCTATTGTTTGTATTCCATAGAGTCACAATGATATTTGTATATATATTTGTATACTCTGTGTGTTTGCATGCTTATTTGTGTCGCGCACTTATGGTTCGGACGCACTGTCTCCGCAAATGTGCCTGTTTCTACTGACCTCAGAGTATGCTGTGGTGATGTGCTCATACAGCCCCTGGTGATGATGGATTGTGTCTTCCAGATCCTGGAGTTCAGAGGGCAGCTCTCCCTCACCACATGCCTTACACCACGGCTCCACTTTACTCATGTACTGCGAAAAAAGACAGATATACAGTATTTGTATAGAAACACAAGTACAGCATCATACAAATGCTATTAAGACCGAACAAGCAGGTCAGTTAAAGATTACAATAGCTTTAATATGTCTTCGAAAGTCATTTTTGCACACAAATAATAACCCTGAAGTTTTCTATCCAGATGGTGGTGCATATGAGAATTTCTATGGGAGGACCAACACAGTCAAAAAGAGAAAAGTAAGACATCACTTGGAAAAAGAAAGACAGAGTGATGGTATTTATTCACAAAACTGTGAACAACTGATGGATTTTGATCTTATATGTCACTTACAAGGAAGTCTTGGGCATGAAAGACCACACAGAAAAAGAGCCACTCAGCAAACAACAGTTGTCAACAACTAATGTTCTGCTACTGCATCCGTAAGCAAAACAGTTTAAAGTAGTATTGATCATTTAAATGGTCTCTCATTGGCAAGGTTCCACAGTAACCTCAGGGGCTTTAAATTGGAAAGTTTTTTTTTAATCTAAATGTATAAGTAAGAGTACAAGTAAGAGTAGAAAATTACACAAAGCTGTAATATGGTTTAGATGACAAAAACACATCATTACATAACAGATCATATGCTGCATGCTCCAATTATTGTTTGCACAGCATGTACTAAATGAATGTAAGAACTCACAACTTTATAAATACATGCAGATATTCTGATGCTTTCAAGCAGAGCTGCCAACAGCGCATTTACTTCTGCCAAAAAAAGTCTTTTTGCACATATAGAAAAGAAGAAATGTGCATCTATTATGCACACATGTATTACTATAATATCAGAAGTGTAATTAATTTTTTGCATCCCAGTACCTGATCTGCTTTCTGGTGGAAGCTGGCAGACATCTCCAGCAAGGTGCTGCGTTCGTCCAGTGCTGCAGCAAAGGCCTTCCACTCTTGCTCCAGCTGGCTTGAGATCTGCTGGATCTGCTGAGAGGCATAGTGGCTGGACTCCAGGAGCCGATTTCCAACAGACATGATTCGATTGATGTTCACATACACATTCTGTTTTTCAGAGAGAAACAGATACAGAGAAAAAAAACCCCCAAAACATATTAAAAATTATTTAATATGGTTTTACTCTTTTAATTAATTTCAGTTCTATACAAAAGAAAAGAAAAGCTACATTTATATAAAGAGTGCTCTTATCGTTAATATTTGGACATCTTCAGTGTAGTCTGTCATTCAAAGTATATCCAGTCTTCAAATGGCCCAGACTGTCACTGTTCATTCAAAGCAATTAAAGTTATATGTGGAAAAAATAGTGGCTAAAATTATTTATCACATATAAATAATTATAAAATAAAATAACCTCTGTCCTCACACACACACACACACACACACACACACACACACACACACACACACACACACACACACACACACACACACACACACACACACGGGAGACATACCCCCATGTGAATAATAAAAAATCCCATTTGCCTCTTAATCTTTCAGTCTTTTTTAATATATGGGCCCCAAGCTGTTTTGTGTAGATAGGCATGGATCAGCAAACGCTAATTAACAACTGTGTTAACAGCGTGTTATTATTCTATTCAATTACTGCTCCTGGAGCCTATTATGGCTCTTAGCTAGCTTGTTTCAATCACAATGGGAAGGAAAGATGAACCAAACACCAGCTACGACCCTTAAAGCAGTTTTCATCAAAGCTGTGGACACTGGATTTACTTTGTTCAACTCAGGAAGCTTTGAGTTTGTCTGTTTTTATATTAGGGTTTAGAGAGATTTTAAACAGCTCTGCATTTGCGTGTACTGTAGAAGAACAATCCATACTGTGCAGAATCAACACTGAAACGTGCTCGATACAATCTGATGTTGGTTCAAGGATAAGAGCGACAGTGGTGAGCTAAACAGCACGGCTAACACGAGTTCAGCTTTTGAATACACAGCAGAAGTTAAGTTGTCATAAATAAAAGCATGGCGGTTAGGACTAGAACTACTATAATCCCATAATAAATCTTACACATCAAATGTCACAGGAAGAACTGTCTCTGAGGTTTTATGTGGTATTAGGGACTATTGGGATTTTGGGGGGGACCTCCAAATCACACAATCATTCAGGGGAAGAGAGGAAATGCAGACATGTTGGACTACTTCGGGTGGTAATCTAAAACTGATGGCTGAAGGAGAGAAGGGAGGAGGAGTTGGGAGAATATAAATTTAAAAAGTCTTCTTAATTTAAAACTGATGGTGCCATAGGGAATGAGAGTGGCTGTGGGAGAGAAAACAGACAGAAATACGGAAAATGGAAAAGAGGACAGGTCCCAGAAATGAATCAATCTGTAGAAATAGACAGTGTCTATCCTGTAAAGGAAGCACAAGAAACAGTAAAAACTCCCAAAACCTTAAAGCTTTAAATACTTCCTGTTTCTAAAATGACCAGTAACCAGACTCGCTGCTTTAGTTACAATATTTACTGAAGTGAAAAATTCATGGGTAATATAGGGATGTCAAGCAATATAAAAATATCTCTACAATGTGCAATTCTTCAGCTAGCTATAGGTTAATATAAATGTAACTTTGCAGGACGTGTGAATTTATGCTAACCATGAACAGTATGAATGAACAAACCAGTCATATTGGACAGGATCCTAATTCAGTCAGCAAGGTAGCTGTATGGAGATGACTGGCTTTGTAACATGAAACACTAATAAACCCAAAGAGTCATTTGTAAGATTCCTTTACTCAAACAATGTAAACCCAGTTTTGAATAACTGGGTTATCTCACAGTTCACTTTCCCAACACCCTGTGCTCCTGCTTTCCAGTTTTCACAGGAACTACTCCTAATCTCTGTGAACCATCTCTTTGTATACAAACTAAAGGCAAATCATTTATTTGCCTTTAGGAATTTTTCTGGGTTTTCCATTTTTTAGTCCACTGAACAAGATACAGTATCAAAATCCCTCCCGAATCCTTTGGAATTCAGATTCTTTTTTTGTAAACATTCATTCTTCTTTTCTTTTTTTACATTTTTATATAATATATGCTGTTATATTCCAGATGTAAAAAGTAGCTGCCCGATGCTTCCAGTGAAACCTTTTTACATTGGCTCCTCCTACCAAGTCATTTGCATCCATAAAAATCTGTAAGGCATTTTAGAAAAACACATCACACAGTCACTAACAACCAAAGACACCACTCAGCAATGGCGGAGCCGGCAGCAGAAAACGAAGATTACATGACAATGGAGGCTGACCTGTGGTCAGAAGACGACAATACTTATGAAGTTGCAGACACACTCGGTATAGATTACAACGCAACGAGGGACTCAAGAGAACAGCAACCAAACCCTGTGTTCAATGGTAAGAACAGAGAGGAGCTGAAAAATCAGAGAGCTGCGACAAACGCAACACTGCCAAACATCGGAAACCAAAGCGCAGCCACCAACCGCCCCCCCTCTCTTAGGTACATGACTATCAGATGGCCAGCGTTCAATTCCAACAATGGAAGAAAGCAACCTCCTGAGTTAGGTAAGACAAATATTCAAATTCAGACGATACAAACACATTAAATACAAACACACAAAACTATTAACATTATTTTCTCATTAGTTTTTTTCAGGCATGTTACGGTGTGTCTGGTGGTTCTGTGTATTCTGTTAATCAGCGTACTCATCTGTGTGAGCATCGCTTGTGAGTGTGAACTTCACTTTCGTGAAATCATAATGTTATCACCATGTGTATACACTGATCTACGCACTGATGTATGGAAGACATTTTTAAGCCACTACACCAGATCTAACAGACTACATTTAAAAATAGTGATACTTACAATGACTGAAAGTTTTATCCTCATCTTCAGTGAATATATTAGCTCATTTATCACTTAGTCATGTTACTTTAACTGTCCATAGGACCATGAGCGTAGAATAAATCTTCTTTGCATTGCTGTCCTTTGTAAAGAATTACGTCTGTATGTGAGCTTCAGTTGTACATGAACTCATAAACGTATCATTCCTTTCATAATAGGTGCCACTTTAGCTGGGCATCAGGTGAAGTTGACTGAAGAAAACAACAAGCTACGCGGAAAAAACAATGAGTTGGCGAATCAACTAGGCACGTAGTCAATAAACACAAAATCAGCATTAACATCTTCGAAATTCAGCACAACTTCATCACAACAGAGTGCAAAAAACACAAAATTATGTCCAGTCTAAATCCTTGAGCAAACAGTTTCTTAGATATATAAATATATATTTATTTGAAAGTGTACTTTTTTGAAAAAACCTGTTTCTGTATTTACAGATAATTTAAGAAACGTTTCCACAGCAGCATATGATGTTTCCAGTGATGCTTACCCTGCCTGCCTCTCTGGAAGAACATTCTTTGTACTTAATTATGAAGTACTTGATGTAAGAAAGCTCTTTCCCTGTATCTCTATGTGTGCGTGTGTATATGAATGTTATGGGTATCAAACATTATGCTCAAACGTAACAGCTTCATTTATCTTTAATGCAGGATATCATGACAGAGTGCTACTTCTATCTGCGCAAAGTCAGCATGGATGGTAAAGGCTGCAATAGCACATTTTCTTGGAGGTGTGCACGTACCTTTCTCTGAGACTGCAGCAAATATACAAAACGACTGCTTGTACAGATCATGGCATTTCTACAGTCTGATTTCGGGCTTATATTGCAATATTTTTTGGACAGTTGTTATATTTGCTGCATAACATACATCATGTGTTTCCTTCTCAACAAATATGACTAGAAACATTTCGACTCCACGCATGACAGTTCGAACAAATCTACTAGCAATGCTTATTAAATTTAATCATTACAAGATACCCAAGTCCTGTGGCTTCAACACAATCCCACCATCCCCTCCATCACCTGAGGCCCGTGGATTCTTGTAGTTGGATCTTAGCATTTCTATGACCTTTAGCTTAATTTGTTGGGATGTCCACTCCTTGCAAAACTTTCAACTGTCTTGATTTTTTTCCCAATTGTGAAAATTGTAGAATTACAGAATAAGTTTGGAAATGTCCTAACGATTGATGGTTAGCAACAATTGCTTCTTTGAGATCATTACTGTTGACTTGCTTCTTTGGCATCTACATCAAACATCTGAATGTGTCGCATCATCAAACTGTTAAAATCTTCAGCAAAACTGTGTTAGTTAACAAAACAAGCCAAACAATCTGAACTCTCTGAATTCATTTTGTGATATTAGAGTTTTAAAACCTGTAGTAGTTGGGAAAAAAGGCATCATATGCTACATGTGTAAAATGACGGCTCTATTAAAAGTGTTTAAAAAAAAGCTCCTTGACTCCTAAAGTGAATTTTTAAGTACCTCCCATAGGGGGAGTAACAGTATCATAACCCTAGGGGTTGTATTTTGCAATGTGACACATTATCTCTCACATAACAACAAAGAGTCACCATCAGCATTTGGTCCAAACCTTCACTTACACATGACACTCCCATCACTGATGACTGCCTGACACAATACAGTAAACACATGCTGGTGGGTTTTTTTTTGTTTAGTCGCTGGAAACTGGCAAACGAGTAATTGCGTTGTTTCACCTTGGTTTTACTCTTGCTACAATGTTGACACAGTCGGAGAACGCGGACACACAAACAGGAGAACAGGCAGTATAAACACACCTACTGACACTGTGTGTTTCCATTGTGCTGTGCAGGCAACAGGAAGGGGAAACACCGCTTCCTGTGGAAGAATAGGTGGAGGGGGCGGTGGTCTTTCACTGTTAAACCATCTGTATGCATGTTTGTATATGTTTGTCTACCCCAGGGGTAGGCAACTCCAGGCCTCGAGTGCCGGTGTCCTGCAGGTTTTAGATGTGTCCTTGATCCATCACAGCTGATTTAAATGGCTAAATTACCTCCTCAACATGTCTTGAAGTTCTCCAGGGGGCTGGTAATGAACTAATCATTTGATTCAGGTGTGTTGACCCAGGGTGAGATCTAAAACCTGCAGGACACCGGCACTCGAGGCCTGGCGTTGCCTACCACTGGTCTACCCTGTCAATATGGGCCTGAGTATACAGTGTAGGTCTATCTGTCTTCTCAGCTGTCTCAGTTGCTTTTTGGCTCACCTCAGCCAGTACAGTTGAAACATCCGGCTGTGGGAGGTCACTGAAACCGCCCTCTCTGGGCTGAATGTTGCAAATGATCTGTAACACCAGTGACTCTATAAGAAGATTTAGGCCAGTTGCCCTGCTCTCCATTGGTTTCACTTTTGCACTAAAAATAATTACTTTTAGAAAGTAGCACGGAAAAATGGCAGGCTAGTTTGCTGTTCAAATCAGAGGTAGTGGGCTACATCCTTATTGTTTCTCAGATTATTTTGAAGCTGTTTTTAGTCTAAAATAAATCTACTAATTTAAATGCATCCCACGAAGCCTGGAACAAGCTTGGTTTACTTGCTTGATGATATATGACAAGCAGGAATAACACACCATTATAAGTTATGAGGGATGTAAGAAGAAAGTGCACTGCAAAGGATTGACAAAAAGGATGAAACAGAAACCTTGCAAAGCTTACCAGTCAAACTGTGACAAAGGAAAACAAAGTTAGGGCAGAGTGCATAGTGTGGTGGGTGCAGTGACACAACACTATATCCTCAGCTAAATTTATTAGCCAACAGCAGAGCTCTAAGGACTAGAGTGAGCTATGATGTCGCAGGGAGGAGGGTGGAGCAGAGCAGCAAAGGGCAGCACACAGCGGTGGGAGGGGCACAAAGGCAATGCGGGTCAATTATGGGAACAGCACCATGACAAGACATGACAAACTGGGGCAGAGTTGAAGCAGAGTAAAAAAAAGATGAATATGAGAAAAAGAGCATGGCAAGACAGAAGACATCAGTTTCCCCATATAGGGAGAGGGTGGTTTGGGATGAAGGGTGGGGAAAAAAAGCATTTAGTGTGGATGAGAGGAATGACGGCAGTTTACGATTGCATTACCTGTTTCTGTGCATTTGTATGTGCGTGACAGCTAACGATAGGGTCTTACCATGCAGTTCATAGCGAAATGGTTGTGCTGCGTCTGCAACTCCACAGCATGCTGGTGGTTCCCTCCGATCTCTGTGTAACTGGTCAGGAAAAGCCCCTTGTTGTGCATTATCCAATCAAACATCTACAGAGAGTAGGTGGAGAAAACACAGTTAGCTTCACAAAAAGCACATCAAATGAAAAGCTGCCCATCTTGTGGTAACTCATAGCAGCAGGAGTGAGAGGCCTTGTTGATTGCTAATTAACCACAACCGCTGAAGAAGGCAAAGGTCATCTCCAAGCTCCTCTGATAGGAAAACTAAAAAACTAAAAGACCGCTGTTGTTCACCCTCTATTGAGGTAAGAATATGACAAATGTCTGTTAAATAAAGGTACTTGCCAAAAACCCTGAAAAGTGTATAGGGCTACAGTTTCCATTAGCACACACTCACACATTACTTAGAATATGAAAAACTCAATTATATATTTCCAAAGGGCATTTAAAAGCCTGTAAACTCAATGGGCAACCAGAAATCTAAATATATATTTAAAGAATATAAGCAATTTCCACTGTAAGTGTAAAGATGACGTATTATGTCATCCATTCATTTAGAAGGAAAAGAAAATTAATATTCAACACCTGCCATCAGTCAGCTTTATTAAACCTTTACAACCATATTGAGCCTCAATTATCTGGCTTACATGGTAATGATGATGATCATGTTATATTCTTTTATGCCTGAATAGAATTGGTAAGTATGCTCATGCAAAAGATTAGTCAGGAATGACTGCATGTCCAAAAAGTTAAACCGCTGTAGTGGCATATTTAACATCAGGCATACTGCAGAACTGACAACACAATTAACTTTGTGATTAGTTCATTTGTGATTAGAATGATTAGTTCTCTGACCTTCTCAGCATCTTGCTCAAACAGCCGCAGTTGGAAACACTGATCCAGCTTCAGTTTCCTCATGTGCCACAACTGCTGCAGATTCTGCCGCATCCCGTGCAGCTTATCCAACACACCCGTCACTTTAGCCACCAGATTGTGCGCGTCCGCGTGCACGTGAAACCCGTGATGGTGGTCGTTAGAATCTCCGCTAGCTCCAACACTCCCAACCCCTGCAGTCTGTGACTGTAGCCTTTGGAGCAGCCTCCGTCCCTGTGCGTCGAGCTCCTCTACCGATGCTTTGGTGGCCCTTTTCTTCAGTGCAGCATGTTCTTCCATTAACCGCCGAGCCCCTTCCAGATCCCGTGGGAGATCACGCTGGGACAAGGTTTCCTGGAGTTCTTCAAGGCGTGATAAAGCCCGCGCTGCATCACTGGCAAACGTCTCATAAGAGAGCCGCACCTGAAAGGAAAGTTAAAAGTCAACTTTTTTTCCCCAATGAGGATACGGAATTGAATTTTTAAAAAGATCTGCAATAAGACTGGTCTTTGACTGATGTTTTCTTAAGTAAGCGCACAAAAGATTTAAATTAAAAACCATCTTATGAAGGAACAGATGTAAACAAAAGAAAAGAATCAAAACCTCAATCCATTCATCATGGTTGTATTCTAGGCTGCCCTCGAAGTCGGCTGTCAGCTGGGAAGGGTCCACAATCTTGGTTAAACCCTCTAAGGAGACCATCACCGTCTGGTGCGGGAAGGCAGATTTGGGACACACAAGAAAATAAAAAAGAATTACAAATAGATGAAAGGGCGAAAGAGGAAAAATAAGCACAGTTTACACTAATATAATCACCACCATATTCCAGACTAGTCAACTGTTAAGTTTCTAAAATATTTCTTACTGTAAAAACTTGACTCTAAAGATAATGTGCAATCAGTAAGCACTGTACACCCACTGTTAGAATGGGTGTGGTGAGGTGACAAGAAAGACTGAGTTATCTCTCATACGAATGCTTCTATCACTGTGATCTGCCTGATAAGTAAAACTCTACGGCACTTGATGTGCACCCAAAAATAGTACGTTTGACGTCATACACAAAAAGAAAAAAAACAACAAAAATACAACAAGTTGCTTGTCCAAAGCCAAATGCACTAAAGTTAGGAATAAACTCTTTGCCATGTCCTATATATCCTGTTTCCATAGTAACTGGGTCAGAACTAAATATACCACCTCAACATGCCCACACGGGACAGAATCGTGCCACTGACACAAAGCACAGTCCAATTAGAGCTGGTAAAAAAGGCCAGTGGGTATGCAAAACTAACTAACAGTTTACAACAATTTGCTCATCTGAGCATACGGTACACTGACATGACGAGACAACAAAACAAAATGCATTAATCATTATCGAAAAGAGAAGAAAATCAAACCAAAAACCAAAAATTACAAAAAAAACAAGCTGGAGGGGTTAAAATGATTACCTTTTTATGTTGAACTATTTAAAGCGCGTTCGAGCATCGCCTACCTCAAATTCAAACTTGGAGCTGCCAAAGTTGGTCCTCTGCTTCTGCCAGAAGTTGTCTGGCTTGATGATAAGAGCAACGTGAATACAAGAAGGGAACGATTCCTGAAGGATCTTTAGCAGAGGTTTGATGCTGTCCCACTTAGAACCACGCATGTCCACAATGACTGTGAAGCCATGTCTGGCCACCTCCTCACTGCAGAAAAAAAGGAAATAAATAAAAGAGGTCATATCCCAGGATAAAGGGCTAATTCACAAAGAAAAAGATGCAGTACGTTTAACATTTATAATGCTAACATAGAACCATTAAAGCCAGGTTAGAGAAAAAAAAACTTGCTGGCAACGAAAGGACAAAATTTGACGTCACTGCCTCGAGTCGTAACATAACATTACACAGCCCTTTTCTAAAGGAACTGCTGTAACTGAAGTATCCAATCTCCACAGCATCTGGAGAGGAAAGAAAACAGTTAAAACATTCAAGCGTTGAAGTTTCCACCGCCGCTTACCAGGAGTCCTGCTGCCGTACACTTCCATAAAAGGTTGTTTCTCAGTATTAAAGGCTTTAATCTGAATGTGTAGCTAGGACACAGAAATAGACGCAGGGCCTCCTGCTCTATCTCACTCTGACCACACTCTATGAAAACAGATCGGCAGCCAAATGGATAGAGAAAAAAAAAACAGAGCAGAGCCGATAGAGAGGAGAGCGAGTGAGAAAGAGAGATACTGAGACTGGAAGGAGGGTAAAGAAAAAAAAGGGGGTAAGGCAGCAGAAATATTTAGACAGGAGGAAGAGAAATTAAGCTGAGGAAAAGAAGCTGGCCTCCTCCTGACTTATGACACTCCTCGGCCTTCCGACTGGATGACTGGCCACCTCTGACTAATCTTTTATCCTCTCCAGTCTTACCTCTTTCTGAAGAGCTGAGCAGTTTGGAAGCCTGTAAGTCTTTGCACACCAGCTGTATCGGCTTCTACGGCTTTAGTTAGAGGTAGATACTTGTTTTTTTTACCTCTCAGCCCTAAAAAATACTTTAGAGAAAATTATTGCAACACTTTTAATAAAGAGATCAGATTGGCAAAATGATCTGCCTTCAGATAATGATTTTAACATAAACTTTTTATCCAACACAGACTGCTCTCCAAACTTAAAATAACAGGCACTTTGACATAAAACATAAACTCCTTGCGTGCGTAATTTAGACTTCATTCACCCTCTTTTTGGGTTTTAAGGCATTTGATCTGAGAATATATTCTGTGGGATGATAACTACGCACATAATCTATAGGGAGTAAACAAAGTAAAGCTGTGAACCCAACAGTTAAACTTGATTCTGCTGCTGCTACTGAAATTTATGCAGGAACTGAAAATGCCTCATTCAGCCTCTGACATCCCACAGATGAACTAAAAGATCAGTGAATCTGCACTCCATCTTTTTTTTCAGTAACTGATCTGGACCACTTCTTGCCTCAAGACAAATCTCCACACTCCACCGTGAAAAAGACTTTAAAGCAGTCAACCTGCAAAGCACTAGTAAGCATAGCACAGGGGAGATCAGACGCAGCAGAGAAGAAAAGTGCAAACTTCCCTCTAAGCTAATGACAACTGACTCCAAACAGGTAAACGCCCGGAGCTACGTATTAAAAGTGCTTCTAGATTTGAAGATCAGCCTGCACGCAACTACAGGGAGCAACTTTGGAAATGCTTCCTGTGGCAACACGTTTTGAGTGTGCAGCAGACTCTAGTCTAGCATGACAACACATCAAATGCAGGAATGAGAGGTGAGGTGGGGGGTCAACAATTGGCAATACACCCTTAGACACTTTACAGAGAATCCAAAATAAAAACAGCCCAGTTTTTTTTTTTTAAATTAAGAAAGGTGGGAAAGTCAAACACAAACCAAACAATGAGTATACTTTGTCTGTCTTCAGGCTTTGTGGATACATGACCGCTAACCATCTGATGTTAACTTGTTTGACATTTTGGATGTGGGACAATCATGGTGACAATGTAGGATCAAGTGAATAAGGTCCCAGTCATACAGGCCTAGAGCGCACAACCATCTGGCAATCAATGGTCATGAAGGAAAGATGAGTATTTCCTGAGCGAGTTGTAAGTGCAGGTTGATGGAAGTCGCTGAGAGCTTTACTTAAGCCAGTCAGCGACCCCCTGGCAGCTACCTTTTGGCTGGGAGAAAAGTGCATTCCCCCAAAATGTCCTTGTGACTACATTGGTTGTTAGCGTATTGCCATGGTGGTAGACTGAATGGAGCTGATGGACTTGTCTACAAAGATTGGCTGGCTACTCTCTAAGCTGTAGCAAAACTGTGAAAAGTACTACTGCTCACCTACAGGCAACTACAGGCAACCTGCTAAAAACCAAAGCAATCACCAAAAGGTTTCTGGAGCAGCATCTTCTTTAAAACTAATTTTACCCAGTAACAGCCTCCAGAAACCACTGCAAACCAGTTGGGGAACACACATTTTCATCTAGCAGTTGTCAGTTGTATCATGTCCAGTTATTGCAAACAACTCTCGATGTCACGTGGGAAACATCAATAGCAAGCTATAGCAGAGGTTATATTTGAGCGTCTACGCACGTCCATAGTTGGGTGTGTGTTCCACTATCCTTACCTTGGGATTGTGGCCAAGTATGCTATGAGCCTGCGCAGGTCTTCGGGTCGTATTCTGTCATGGTTGCTCCGTGCTGGAAAGGTGAGAATCGGACCTCCACGTCTGTCTCTGCCACCTTCGCATAGAAATACAATGACACAAAGAAAACCTATTTAAATTATGAAGATATTTTCTTTTTACAATTGTCAGAGATAACTAGTGAGTAGAGATAGCTGGTTCAGATAGAAAGACAGGTCAAATCACAGTTACAAGAGTGGTAATGGAGTTCCAGTCACAGAGCTATAACAAACCACACCAACTACTAATCTGACAGAAAAAAAACATCTTAAATTACTCACAACTATGCCAATACAGTTAACACAAATGATGTAAAAGTCAGATCAAAACCATGCTGTGTCAAATTCACAGTTCAGAGAAATAAGTGAATGCTAATAAATTAGCTACACATACCAAATGCAACAGGGGAGCCAACAACTATACCCAAGACCAGTCTCCATTTCCATGTGAAAATTTCACACTTGATGTCACTGACCTCTCACCTTTAAAGCCAAAAATGTGCCCATGTTATCAACCTATTAAGCTAGCAAATTGAACACCTGCCACAAAATTAGACAATTAGCCCCTAATGGTTTATAATACAGTCAAAAAGATAGAGACTCCTGCTGCAGATAAGCACACTACATAGTTGGCTTAAAGTACTACAGAAAATACTGCTCAAGTTTTGGTTCCTAGAGTTTCAGTTGTGCATGTTTCACTAAATAAATAGATTAGAAATGTGAATAGGGAAAGTGTCTAACCGAACTCATGACTAGCTAGTAGGCTAGCAACATAGGCAGCATCTGTATAGTTAGCTTAAGCCAAGTGAAAATGATGAGGCGTCAGTGATCATATGCAACATTTTTTGAAGCTTTCAAGATTGGTTAATCTAGATAAACTATGAGTTTGGTGTCATCACAGTAGCTATTTGGATAAGTGACCTAGCCTACACAAGCGAGAGAAGAAGCAGGTGACAAAAAATGAGACATCAAAAAGTATCCATGTGATTAGAAAAGTGTACTCCTATAAAACTCTGATGAGGAAATTATATTTAATATTGTGGATAATGGTTTATGTTAATTAATACAGATTAATGAGAAAGGTCAACCACAGAAATATAAATCAGAAAAATAACATGATTTGGAAGAAAATGAGAGATACCGAGGAAACAGATTAAGATATTAAACTAGACAATAAATGCGATAATTTAGGTCATCTGGCTGCAAGAATCGGCGAGATTCACTAAACAACGACCAATACTCAGGGGGAAGTATCAATTCTCGGTTGGGCAGAAAACTCACCATGGACTAAGCTCACTGGTCTTTAAGCCGGATGAGCAAAAAATGTTTGACAGGTTTCACAGAATACATTATTTGATAGAAACAAAGGGATTTTCTAAATGGCTGACAGTCTAAGAAAGTAGAATTAGAGCAAAGCATATTCTCAGGTTTGTCTAAATGCTAAAGTGGCTTTACTCCAGCCTGCCTTGCAAACACTAAAATACAGGGAATGACACCAAACATAGAGCACTGTAAGGACTCTACAGCAATATAGTGATACAATGGCTCCTTAAAATAAGAGCACAATTTTGCTGAATGTCAGAAGTAACTAGACTGACTTCTTCACTGAAAAAGGATGGATGGAAGTTTCAGTGAGCTTAAAGTTGAAACAGATATTTACAATTACAGCACATAAAAATGACACTGACCTGAGAGAAAGGCAACCTTCTCCTTGAGGATTGGAAGCACATCAATGGCCTTCATATCCTCATTACGATGAAACCCTGAAACACAGAAAAAATAAGCAGAATAGAATATTTAAAATCAAAATATTTAACGCAGAGACAGCAATTAGACCAAGTTCATTCAACCTTTACACCCACGTAGAGAATACATGACCCTGCAGCACACCAAAAAAGACGAAACACTTAAATAAGGTAACCCACTTTATAGCACAGCGCGCAAAAAACAACATAAATGTACATTATAATGCTTTTTGTAACTTTGTTCATATCAATGACCACAGACACAGCAGAAGTGGCTCTATGGAACTGGTTAGAGTTAAGGTTGATGTTGTTACTAGTAGCAATTCTGAGGAAGTTAAGACTGGCTGCAGATCTAACTAGTTGCCAAGAAAATCTCTGTTTTAACTATCTGCTTCTTGTATCTTGCAAGCTATTACATTTGCATTATTTTTGAAATAGTCCATTGCTTTAGCACTGAATGTTCAGCCTACTTAGGTTTACTCAGGAATTCCCACAATAGTCAGTGTGTTACACTATGTTGCTGAAATGTCATCCCCTTTGCCTCGCCTCCTCAACAGATGGCACATGGTTAATACCAGGAAGATGGAGCATTTATGTACACACACACACACACACACACACACACACCCTCAGTCTCTCTTTCTCCTTCACATGAAAACAGCACGTTTACTGAAGGCAGTATTTTGGTATTTGGTGATAACTGATAAGCATATTTATTCTTCAGGAAATTTCATTATGAGGACTGAAAAGGGCAATAATGCATAGCTGAACGCAATCATGCCATAGTTAGTAAAAGAAAATATACATCAGCCATGATGATATTGACATTTCAGGCTGGTGAATATATGAGTAAGGAGCTGGCGGGTAGGGAGGGGGCTCTGCCTGCACTTTCAGTTTGCTAGTGACGTCATCAGATATTCCTCACGTAGCTCTTAGTCATCTCTCTCACACAAACACATAAGAAATGTAACCGATGCAGTTCATTATCTTAAGTCCCGCCACCACATAAATCACCGCTATCACCTGAACTACAACTGACTCAAGGCGTGATAATGCTATTAGAACTGAGGGCACAGACTATCACATCCAGGATGGCGCTGAAAAATAACAGTCCTGCTTTGCATAAAACGCTTCAATAAGACGCCGTTTGGGGGGCTAAGTTCTGATAAACAGAGCCTAGGGGGTCAAAAAAAGAAATATATAGTAACAACTTTGCACAAACACGGTGCTGCTTTGGCATTTCTAATATAAGCACTTTATCATACTGACTACCAACAGAAACCAACTAATCAGAGAGGCCAGTCTACTGAGTGCTGAATCATGCCAAATTCCCTTCAATAAAAGTCAGTCGTGACAAGTACAAGCCAATATCTCCAGCAGGAGGTAGTGACTTAATATTACTCTAAAAAAAGTGATGGCTTGATGGCACAATTCAGACACTGAGTGACATGCTGTAATGTAGATATATTTCAACACGAGTGCCATTAAACCTGTGATTGCGTCTCCTAAGTTGTTAGTGAGTTATAAGCTGAAGATATGAAGAAACAAGAAACAGGCTATCTTTTAAATGTGCAGTATGACATCACAGGAATAGAGAAGCCAAGTCGGATTTGTGAAAGCATAGAGAAGAATATGAGGACAGAACGACCAGCTGTGACAGCACACACACAGGACTGCAGAAAAGCAAAGAGAAAACAACTAAATAGCTCCTGCAGGTTTAAACAGCTCCTGTAATATTGATTTCAGCCACGGTTTGAAGTCAGGCCTGAGCGGTATCACGTCACCTCTCTGTAGGAAGCGACTGGACTGATTCAAGGATAATGTCACAACCAGCTGACAGAAAATGGGACTGACGTAGCATCAATGGCTTTTTATTGTCTTTCCATTGGTAAGAGGATAGGGAAACCCACATATTTTAAGCCTCCATGCTTCATGTCCTCCTACACCTGTGTGTCTTCTCTTGACTTGCAGATTTAAAAAAAAAACCCATAGTAATAATCATGGAAAGAGTTAACAGAGAGACTTCATTGTGTGTCTTTAGAATAGTGCTTTGTTGCTGGGACTGCATTCACTGAAAATCAGCACTATACAGAGCAAAGGCAAAAAGAAACAATACACCTCTAGCAGGTTTTTGTGTTAGCACATGTGTGCCTTTCCTGTGAAGTGTGCCCCAGACACATTCCTCTCAGTGGTAGTTTATGTAAGATACTGACTCTGGCACGCAGCCAGCACTGACCTCTGTTACACTCCTGCTTTCCCCGCTAAAACTCAAGCTACGCACCTTTCTCAAACACCACAGATCAGACCAGGTCAGCAGAAAGCTGGGCATATATGCACTTAAGCTTTATGTTGAGGACTGTGCTAAGCTAAACAGATCTGCAGTTGTATATTTTAATGCCTAAATACTGATTTTTCAAAATTCGGTGGTGAATTTAACATAAATGCTGCATTGCTTAAAAAAAAAAATCGAGAGCAGCTGGCAGTAAAGAGAAAGTTTCACAGTATGATGGCCTATTACTTATGACATCAGAGCCTCTCCTAATTTTAGTAAACAGTAAGTACTACCCTACACACTGTGATTCATGACATCCCATCACCGCCTCTTGCCACACACACACTGTTGTGTAGTTCTTCAGGCTTTCTAGGGGTGTTTCAAGTTTTTCTTTGGACATTTTCACTCATTTTCAATCCAGTCCTTATACCTGACCAAACCACTTAACACTGAACTGTGAATCATTCAAGCATAAAAAAGGTAACTAAATCAAGGAATTAACCAGTGTTGTGTCTACACATAACAGAAAACTTAGGAAAGAAACTGTTTTAAATTGTATTGCAAAAACACATCATTTGTTTCCATTTCTTCAAAAGAATCTATGAAAAATGTCAAAGACAACACAGTCCAAGCATTTTTTTCAACCAACAAGTTGAGTCTTAAACCGCTGTTAGCCAAAACTTATATCTCAGCATGTGTGCAGTATGACTTTAAAAAAATCTTAGGAAACTGGACAAGTGTTGGACAAAAGGTGTGCCAGGCCTAAGAAAAAACATTTCAGCAAATGAACAGCATCTGTAAGTCACGTCCTTATGAAACAGGAATAAATCCTTGACCTGACACACGAACTGAAAAAAGCAGCTGGCCCATCAGTTGATCTTTCTACTGTTGACCGAAGTTCATCATTGGAAGGGAGGCTGTCAAATTACATTTGACTGAAAATCAGTGACAGTAATGAATCCAAGATAAATTTTTTGGTTCAAATGGTCATTGGTATGTGCACAGGAGATCAGCAGTGAGGTACAACAGTGAATGTCTACATCATCATGTCATGGTGGAATTGATGGAATGGAATTATGAACTCAGAAAAGTACCATCAAACTTCGATCCACCATGCAATACTATGAGGAAAAAATCTCATTGGTGAAATGACTTCATTTTGTAACACAACAATTGCTAAAATATTAAAAGGCATATGTTGTTGGTCAAAAACACAACATAGCCTCCCAAGAGCCCAACGTGGGCTCATCTTTGAATGGAAACCAAGAAGCCTGGAGAACTATTCCTGAAGACTAATGAAGAAAGAAATTACTTAAAGCTGTGTTGAAGAATAAAGGTGGTCACACCAAATATTGACTTTCAAGCTTGTTACAATTGTGCAAATGCCGTTTTTCCCTTAAGTACTGTATTTCAAGTTATGTTTACACATTTTTCAATAACTTCCTGCACCCATTTGTACACATTTCCAATTTTCCTAGCGAAATATAAAGAAATGGGGGGTGGCTCGAGGCTTTTGCATAGCACTGTATTAAAACAAAAGAAGCACACACACAACAACCTCCTCCTTTCACTACATGCGACCCTTCATTTACAAGTCTACTGAGCATGAAATAAAGCTTTTCAATCAAAGATTCTTTGTTCATAGCGGTCTCATAATGAGTACAATCCATTTTACTGGTGGCGTACATTCAGCACCCTGTAATATGAATAATGCTTGTCCACAAAATATGCCCTTTATAGTAAGCTTTTTATTATTATAACATATTACAACAATTTAAACAGGAAATAAAGACAAAGGGCCTTAGCAACATATCTCTCCTCAAATCTAGAAAGTATCAGGATATGCCAGGTGATGAATGCGAAACAGAGGATGACAGACATGACAGATCATCTAGACATATGCAATGCATAACAGTTTCTCATTCATTACAGGCAGAAATGTGGGCAGCGACATATGCACTTAAACACTCTCTGTCTCTTTGCGCGTTTGTTTATGGAGACATTGTGCAGACATCCATCAAAGGTGCAAATAACACATAATGTGTGAAATAAGACAATTCTCTGGGTTGCGAGGCGTGCTCTTTGTAGCAATTTGCATTTCCACTACATATTTAGGTCGTGCACTATACTCTGATATTGTTTTACTTTATTTAATTTTTTTAATTTAATGGATATTCAGTGTGGTTCAAAACCATGTAATATTCACGATCCCAACAAGTCATCGCAAATGGCTATCCTGCCCTGAGCCTGGTTCTGCTGGAGGTTTCTTCCTTTCCACTTTCGCCAAGTGCTTACTGATTGGCTGTTCTCTGATTGTTGGGGTTTCCCTGTAATATTGGAGGGTCTTTACCTTACAATGCTTTTGCGCTATATAATTGGAGATTATGTATCGGAATTTCAGAAGCGGGACCACGCCTCCTTCTCCTTCATCTATATAGGTTCCCCCCAGTTCTGCAAACTGTTCATTCTTGTTTACGTGCCCCACCCTCCCTCCCTCCTTGTTCTCAATTCTTTAACTTCTTCACTCCTATTTAGTACATGGGGATCTGTCAGGCCCAGGAGCTGTCGCCAGTCCCCTTCGAGGCCTTCCCCAAACCGCAGCTCAATTCATGTCCAAGCATTCACCTTTACCTACTAAAACGCTGTCAAACCTACAATGAGGACGTGGGCCCAGCTAGTGGAATAAAAGTAAAAATAATTGAATTGAATAGAAGAAAAGGTCAGAGGTGAATGATTTTTCTCTCTTTCTTGCAATCAATAACAAGCAAAAAGCAAAGATGATCTCGTACAGTTTGCTCATTTGTATAATAATGCAAACTGCTGTATGTTTAGTAGTGGCAGCAACTTGGCAAAACTTGTGTTTTCATGTTGCCCGAGGGTCAGTCAACCCTTACAGTTTAGTTGAGCTTAAGACAGAAAATTGCAGCTTGCATTTAACTTCATGTGAGATCTTAACTGAGCCTGTACGTGGGAGTAAAGAGCTTCATGCATGGTTTCGAAACTGTAATGTTTCTGTGATTCCAAAATTCCACAAAGAACATTGCGTTTTCAATCTGTTACTGTTGCTCTGCATGAATTTAGAAAGCAGAGTCGGAGCAAGAGGTGATGACACAGATTCACTCTGTTCAGCCCTTTTTTTTGTCTTTCTAACTCCAAAAGGATTCTGTCCTAAATCCATCAATTCGCGTAGTCATGTAGCAGAAGCATGCCAATCCTTTTCCCTTTGCCCTCCTAACTCCGGGCTGGAAAGACTCACATACTAATCTGAATACACTACTGGAGAACAGATTGTCTTCAGTGTTGTACTAATTCTTCACAGCACAGACTGAGAACATCCTACATCGTTTCCAATCTGGGTTACAGGCTAGTTTTTAGAAGGCTTTATTGAGATGTAATGGGGGAATGAATGCAGTAAGTTTAGATAGTAATGTAGAAATTCTACGAATCCCCAACCAAAATTGCAACACATGCAGAGATAATTGCAAGCAATTGCTTCACCTACAAGCGCTGTAACAACATCTCATAATCCAAAATGAGCATATGTGCGTCGTCTTTCCACAGAAAGTTGGAAATCACAGCCTCGATGCACAGGGCCAATCCCTTTGATTCCAATCCGTCAGACCACAGGCTAGACTGAACACGGTGCATCTGTGCAGCCTGCCATGCCACATGATGCCAATCCTCTGGCTCATAACCTCGTAACCTCAAACTCAGACCAATTACAAGCCAGGCTAAATGTAGTGCAGTGGAACAGATCAGGCATGCAGCATAATGCTGCAGAAATGCTACAGTACAATTCCACTGGCTGATATCGTGACCATCCCAGCAAAAATTTGATAACGTGCATTCCAGCTGCCAGCGAGGATAACTGTGGTGAGATTCAGAGATTTAGAGCAGCACTTGCTATGAAATGAATTTCATACTAAAAATGTGCACCCAGCATTTTTTCATACAACAATATTTTACCGGACAAATCTAACAAATTACAGCTGTAAGAATGAAAGACTCTTTAAAATTAAGTGGTGACTACGTATGAAGATTTATAATGCAAGAGCAACATGAACTGCAGTGCAGTTCATATGCTTCTTCCATACTTCAGTTCTGGGTCAGAGCCCAGTATGTGACCCTCACTATGTGTTAGTGCTAAAAGAGAGAACTGGGAGTCATTTGTTGCACTGCTCAGCATGGTTTGGCTCAGTATATATGCAGCTTTTAGGGAACAGCGCAGACACTGAGGAAGTGTGGGAGCGGATTCATTTATGGGGCCAATATATCCTGTCAGAACAGCTTGTTGGACAGTCCAGAAGCTTTGGAAACTGCCTGACATATATCTAACCCTGTCATTGTTACATATACAGAAAGGCACACTTGTAGCTTTAAAGGTTCTGTATGTGTACGGATGTGTGCTGGTGCTGTTCTGGCTGGTGCTTCACGGTGCAGCAGTGTGACTGACATCCTTTGTGAGCCTCTCAGAATAGTGCTCCCTCAGAGGGACGGATGTGCCAATTTATAAGCTTTTTGGAGAAAAGTAAAGAGAACTTTGGCAAAAAGCAGGGCACAGGCCACAGACACTCCATAAACTGTACATAAAGGATGGAAATAGTCACTGTGATGCCACCCACTAGTCTTGGAAACCTTAACCTTAGGATTTTGTATGCCATTATATTAGCTCTTTAAGAAAGTTTGGGAGAGAGGGCGAGCTGTTACACTATTAGTTAACACTAGCATCCCTGGTTAGCAAGCTGTATCCATAAATGTTGCACAAACACGTATTTGCTAGTCAGTGGAGATTAATATCAATACAACACTAGCAAACTTCAACAGACCATTGGTCACCAATACCGAAACACATTCATCTTGGAAGGGATGTACCACACAGCAAGCCATAGTATTTGTTAGATAATGTCATTAAAAATGTTGTAACATGCACTGACAGCATAAACATGTCCAAGAGGTCCAGCACAGTGAAACAGTGTAAGTGAGACCTGGCAGACAAGCTATACATCAGCATCCTTCTGGAACCTTCTCTCTCTGAATGCATACAATCAAGTTTTGGAGGTTTTTGCAGTATTTTTGATGTATTTAGCCAAAACTGTTCCAGCCAGTATTCTGGCTTACTTTGAGCTAATTGTGTAATTGTGACACTAGGTATGCCATTTGTTTTAAGCTCAATAAGCTCCAAATTTTTATTTTTGAATCAGAGTTGCTTTGCATGATTCACGGTTCAAAATAGCTCTTGCTTAGCCTATACTGGACGCTAGCACAAACCATCAGTTCATCCGCTGTCTGACAAACGCTGCTCCAGGTCCTGTCACTTTAAACAAGCTTTCTTCTAACTGGCTGCCTCTCAGTCTGAAATGCCAGTGAGTGGTTCTGCTGGGCTTACAGACAGAGCTGTAAGTTGGAAATAAAGATATATCTATGACATCATACAGATCTAAGAGTAGAGATAATGTATAGTGTTTAACATGAGCATCCACCATTGCACCACTAGCACAAAAGTAAGGCAGAAAATTAAAAAAGCACAATAACTCCACAATAACAACAACAACAAAATCTTCAACACGCAGCTTATACAATTCAATACTGAACTATTGCAGGTATTTTTGCAATCTTTTACAACAGGCTTAGAAAAGCATCTTTAAGCTCAGTTAGCACATCCATTCACACATCACCTAGATTTGTCATGTGTCTGCCATATGAAGTTGTCGTGTCGCGCTCTATTTCTGCTCATCCCCCTAGTGTGTAGTGGAGATCAAGCTACCTTTCCCTTCATGTATGAATGTTTGGCCTGGTCTCTATGACAAGCAGGGCAGTCATCATGTCCCTGGTGTGACAACCAGGACTAGGAAGTGAGTGTTGCTCCGTGCAACAGGGTGACAAGATAAAAAACAGCAAACTCTCTCATCGCGCTCTCTCTTGTTCTGCTCCTCTCCCTCTGATTCTCTTTCTAGGCTCTTCAGCTGTAAATCACCTGCATTTATTTATTTTTGCCGCTTTCATTCACACGTCTTCCTCACATACAAAGCCACTTCTAGCAGCCCCTGCCCCACTCCACTCTAATTCTGCGACCTTCATCGGGAGCTGGCAGGGGGCCTGGGGACTGTGGCGAGCTCAACTTTCATCGGGTTTCTCATATTGTTGTTACAGTGTGGCTTACAGCAAAAATAACACTTTGCTCCAACCGCAACCCCTCGACCGGGATATAACCCCTAAACCCAACAGAAAGAGGCCATGAATAAATCATAACAAACTGGAAAGGTAGAATACAAAAAACTAATACCACGCTGTGGCTCTCACACTGTGCTTAAATCTCAAATCTGCAATGTCGCTCCTTCAGATAAAACACTGCTATCATGGATTCTTCTTTTTTTTTCTCATAAATTTTTTAAATGCTGCTCGGCACATTACTACAAACAGCACAATGTTTAAAACAAGCTGAATGAAAACTTAAATGCAACCTTTCAACACAATGTCACTTGCGTAAATAAGTTATTATGGGGATTATCACAGGAAAACCTAAGAGATGACAGACTGAAACTAAATATATGTTAAAGATTAAAAAGTCCCGCTGAATGAACGAGTCATCGTCCAGAACAAACCGCGGGACTAACAGCTCTGTAAAAGCATGTCCAAGTCAAACAATACAACAAATACAACTCGACCCCTAATTATAACTCTTATTTAGCAGAGTGTGTGAGCAGTTGAGGGGCAGTGCAAAGATAAACAATGGTCAGCAGTCTTATGCAAGCCAGTGATTGTGCATGTGAAGGCTGTTTCACTGAGCTGTTTGTGAGGGAGGCCGACGAAGGGTACAATCAAAGTTTCAATGCTGGATAATGAACTACTGTGGTCACATCTGTGCCCTCATAATAGTGCATCGCTACGCAAAACACTTGCATGCACACTCCTGGAATTATCTTGCAAGTGTAGCACTTTGCAGCGATATATATACGAGGTCTGCAGAACTTGGGAGTGAGCCTGCGGTCATGAGACAACGTGCGCGGCTGTCTGTTTGTATGTGCAGCTGTTTCATTCGCGATCCGGTTAGAATACACCTTGAGAGATTATAAGTCCTTTATGTGTTCTTATTAAGATGCTACAGCTGTTTCTCTGTTCTGTTCACAGCTCACTGAGTCTGAATAACAACCACAGTGTTTATGTCTCCTCCTTGCTTTGTTCTTTGCACTTTTCATCTCTTGTGTGACGTCCTTTCACTCTGCCTGTCTCCATTCTCACCTCCCTCTGCAGTTTGACTGTATTTGCTTCTGACATACTTGGCATTCCCCTCTGCCTCACTACTAGTAACCCACTGTTTCTGTTTGTTTCTGTTTGGCATTACTTAGTTTAGTCTTAAATCTTGGGGTGTGGGCAAAGTTGCTGCTGAAATAAATGATGCAGGACGACAGCATCAGGTTTTTGATCCAGGCGATGTCAGCAACAGAGGACGGCCTTTCGATTGGAAGCGCTCAGCATTTTGCATCTATCCAGCTTTTATAGGGCAGGAGAGCCATAGCAGAATATATAAATGAGACATCTAAAGTGCTGCAGCATTTAATTTCCCTCAATAACATTCATCAGAACATCACAGTGCACACATACTCATGCTTTTACAGTACTGTTGATCATCGGGCCAAAAGACTAGGTCAGTGCGCTTTACCATACAAAACAAAAGCTCACTCAGTCTCAGGTGCAAAGATTGATCCGAGCGTTGCCTTAGTGTATGTATTTTAAATTAAACTATGCCAGCGGCTTCATATATCCTCCCTCAGCTGGCTCTGTTTGGATCTCACTCTGCTGTGTACCCATCGTGACAAATCGCACCACTTCTCCTAATCGCCTCAGAAGTCATCTACTCAGACACCTGCATTCATTACCCCTACAGGTACTCAGTCTTGTGATTAAACTAGTATGGAGGAAGAAAAAAAAAGATGGTTTTTACTACAAAAAGATGGGTAGCTGTCATTTCTTCTAGTGGCATTAGAGGAATATATTAAGGAACTAAAACCATCCCAAAGCTATGCACAATATGTGAATCTTTCCATCAAGACCAGCTGTACTGGTCAATCTGTTTCAACACATGGCACTGACCCACTGTGGCTGTGCAGACTGACTATTTAGGTATGGTCTTGATTTTCATAATGCACCCTTAACACCCAATAAACAAATATAAGATAGTATTTTCATTTTCTTCCTATTTATATGGTAATATAACTTACAGTTCTTAGTCTCAATCACTCTTGCTACCTACTTAACAGGAAAATGATAACCTTTTCAAGCATCCGACAATGTACACATAGACTCTCTTGTCCCTCCGACTGCCATAAACATCAAAACACAAACCCCTACATCTTGGCCCCTGCGACCTAAAGAGCAACACAGCTCAATAAAACCACAGGCTTAAAAACATAACCTCAGTTAAAAAAAAGTTTAAAAAAAAAATCTAAATTAAAATCTTCACAATAGTATCATTTAGTGTGCATTTTTTGAACTGGTTTGCTATGCATTCCTATTATTTATTTCTCTTGGGATAAGCTTTGATACAGCTGTATTGCATTAAAGCCATTCTGCACTAATCATGGGACACAAACATCACAACTGACAAAGCATTGTGAGGCCTAATGAGGCTCCTGATCACGAACATTAAATAAGGAGGGAAAATAAATACATCTCTAGAGATCGGAATGAATTTTGGTAAATATCTCTTCGTGGACATTATTATTTTTTAACCACACACCCTGTCTCATCACAGGATTTTGGATAAGCATAACAAAATACATTTATAATAAACAATACTCTACCTGATAGCCTGATCAGGGTTTTTCCAGCCTGGGCGTACTGCCAGCTGTGGTTATCCAGCACTGCCATGGGTAAACTAAATCCAGCAGCAAACCATTCCAATCTATATAGTCCTACACAACATCCTATCAAAATTTACAGTGGCTATCGCCCCTACCCATTCTAGCTTTCTGATTATACCACTGTGGCATGGTGAGGAGGCAACTAAACAGCCGTGCCATATATTGGTCAACGCCCCGCCACCCACTGAGCTGCAGAAAGCCAAAGACACTGCCAGCTCCTTTTTGCCTTCACCAACTGGCTTTTCTTCACTATGTCTCCCCACATGTCACTAACCCCTCCCCAAAACAAGATTTAGTAACAAGTGCTGCTTTGCATTTAATAGTTTCTCCCCACCCTGTGTGCCTGGCTAGGGTTAAGCCAGCCAAACAGTTGTAGCTGGTGGATTTGTGAGTGAAATAGGCTTTAATAATGATTGGTTGTAATCTGCTCTCTGACTAATACTCAGAATCTGTTGCTATGAGCTTTAGCAGTGGCCACCTCAGGGCCCTTAATGTAAATAATGTCCTTCTTGTCATCTCTTCAAGTGTATTTACATACAGTGTGTCTGCTGGGACTTGGATCTTCTTCACCTGATGCAGTTAGTCTTTAAAATTGATTGATGAAGCATGCACACACACTAATAATCAGTTTGTTCATTTGTGTGAAAAGCTTTTATATTTTAGCCCTTGCGTCATGTTAATAAACCTCAAAATAACTGAAGCAACATTGATGCATAAAGTAATTAGCTTGCTGTTTTCCTATTCTATCGGGATGAATTGTATTGATATCCATCCAAACTGTTGCATTTTCTATTTTTTTTTTACAAATTATAAAGAAAGTTTAGATAAGACTGAAAAATAAGAGGCTCAAAAACACATGAACCAGCAACCAAAAGTGTGTTTAGCGTGCATCAGCATTCAAGCCGCAGCAAAGACTTTATCTAGACATAAAGCATGACACTGAAATTTAGCATGTGCAGACATTTTTGACACAAAAGCCATAAAAAAGACAAGAAATGTGAATACTAACATTCACATCTTTAGTATTCTTTCAGCAGCACTTTCTGGGTGCACCTACCGACTCTGTTAGCTGCCTGATGCGGTTCCGCTGTCAGCCGACCTTTCCTGTCCCTGAGAAAGCCCATGTAGTGCAACCGGAATAACACGATCAGACTAGCCATATCCAGAGTCACAGATAACAACCCGGGGTCTCATAGGAGCTTCGAAAGGCAGCGATCCTTTCGGTTTCCTCTAACTTGTGGGGAATTTATACCCTCTGAGGTGCTGAATGTGTTCTCTGAGGTTTTGAATTAAATAGTTATCTAAGCGCACAGAACCTGAGGGTTAACTGTGCTTTGTTTTGGTTTAGATCTTCAAGTATTATCTTAGAGCGTGAAAGCTCACAGCGTCTTGTCTCTATGAGCTGAAAGAGAGGTCTGTCCCTGCTGCATGTGAAAGCAAGAAGGCCAGGTCACATATATGTGACTGATCCTGTTGGAATAAATAACTGAGAGGGATTGTCACCTCTCGGTGAGGGAGTCAGTGACATGCTGACAGATGAGTGTGTGTAATAGGTCAGGCTTTTCAAGCTGTAGATATACAACAACCTAACAGCCAATAACATTACCTTCTAGACATGGACTGCGTCGTCTTTCTATAAGTATGCTAATTACAATGAAATGTGTATATGTCAGTATATTAGGTCAATATTAATTGTGTTGTTACACTTTAACAGATAACTGAATACAAAAAGTAAATTATTTGAAGACGGTTATTAGATAAGGTCTCTCATTCAGATTGTTTCCAACTGCAGTTTTTGTATTTCTTATGGATCACATTTCATGCGTTTCAAGCAGAGGGAATACAGAAAAGCAGCAGTTATGAATTTAATTGCTGCACACGCATTTTGTGTCTGTATTAACATTTTGAATGTAATTTTTTCACTGTATCACTTTAGTTAATTAGCTCTCTTTGCCCTTTTGTTTTTATCCTGTCAGTTTCCTTTTCTTCACAACTTGGTTCATTCTTCTTCCCTCACTCGTTTGATAAGCAACGACTGTGACAAGCAGTGTGTCAAACAGGGAGGTAAATCCGTCCAGAACTCCTTTGTGCTTTAATCAAACTATCCTTATTTGGTCCTACTGGAATAATTAATGGTTGTTAAGAGGAAGTGATATATATTTGTATCTTTTATTTCATCTATTTATTCTATAGTTGTATTAACTTTAATGCAGCTTTCATATTTGAAATTTCATTCCTAGTCCTGTGTGCACCCTATTCTGTGTTTGGACTACATATTGTGTGTATTCTTGGCCCACGTGGATCACTACAATGGGAAAGCACTTTGGGTCAGCTTTGGTTATGTTTAAAAATAATAAATAATTAAAAAATAATAATTAAAAGCGACTCAAGCCCAACCAATATATCAACCAGTATTAGTTATTTCCCAATTTATCAGTATTGACATTTATAATCTCAGATAAATGACAATGTAAAAGGTAAAGAAGAGACGGGAGAAACATCCTTCAACCATCCTTCAAGGGCGTTCTGCTACGTCTTTGTTGGCAACACATCTCAAAAAGAGACCACGAACACCGCAAGCAGATGATAAATGAGAAATCCGTGAATTGTTGTGATATTAAAACAAGAATATTTTTAAACTGTCTTAATCTTAAAAAGGGCTCATAAATACGTACACTTTACAAACGTTAGGAAATACATGTGTTTGAAAGACAAAAAAAAATATCAGCGGATGTTTATCTGTCGGGCTGTAAAAGATGCATACTTGATATATCAGTCATATCTGCCATATTAGGATACTATACCAAGACTAGCCATCCAAAGCTAATTGTGATCTATGTTAATAAGTTGTCACTTAGAGTAGAATTTCATTCATAGAAATGTGTTCACCAAAAGAACTATTCGTGGTAGCTTCCTGTAGCCTTTAAACTGCGTCTCTGTGACCTCCAAACAGACTCCATGTTACATGCTACACAGCTACTGTAGCAGAGAGAGGGAGAGGGAGGGCAAAGGAGAACAGAAAGACCACAAGAGAAGCAGTCACTGGGAGAGGGACTATAAAGAAGATTGAATGTCCTTTTCAGTGCTGAGCGCCCATGTGCATCTGTCTGCTTGCAAACCCACAACAGTACACAGTACGAACTCACTGGGCAGCCAGCTGAGCCGCATCAACACATCAATGAAGCGGGGAGGAGGACGCTTTGTACAGCTCTGGATGCGCCATTCATCAGTTTCCTCTAACCAAACCACCCGATTGTCCCGCTGCACAACAAAAAACAGGCCAATAAAACACAGCAGACCAAATAACACTCGACAAGCAGGGCGCAGGAGGGAGAGAGCGAGAGGGACGAGTGGAGAGAGCTAGTGCCGCTGTGGTCTGATGTGTCACTAACTGCCTCAGAAGAAAGGGGGGCAGAAAAGAGAAAGAGGAGGAGAAAGAGAAAGATAGAAAGAAAGTGCTCGAGACAACACTGTGTCAGCTGTCCCTCATTCATCAAGACAGTTGTGGCCTGAAGCAGATGGGACTTGAAACGATGATGTCAGACGGTGGGAGAGAGAGGTGAGGAGCGGAAGAGAGAGAGAGAGAAAGAGAGAGATGGGGAAGGCACTTGTTTTTCTAAGCTCTTCCAAATCTGATGCTTGAAAATACTTTAATAGTGCAAGTGTACAAATGTGGGTTGCTAAAGTGTAGGAGAGCAAGAGTGGGCCGTCACATGATCGCCACCTACATATTTATCTGATAAAACCATGTGATCCATGCAGATCCATGTTGGTATTTGATTGATACTAGCATGATGGGATCAGTACTTTGTCCTCTAATGTCAGTATGTAGCCAACTGAATTGTATTCAATTATTTTCATTTGAAAATGTAAAAAAATCGATTTCAAACACGAACTATGAAAAATCTTTTTTGTGCTGACTGTCACATCTATTTTATTTACATCCAATATCACATTTCAACAACAGACACTTACCCTTGATTTAAAGAGACAGGTGTGTTTACATCCCAGGTTTTTAAAAACACGCTGAAAAGTTGGGGGGGGGGGGTTGTGGAAAGTAAAAGTGTGTTCATTAAAATGTGCTCAGAATTTGTAAACTGATGATGATTTATCTCAATACAAAATACTGGACACGCGTAATGCACACACACAGTAGGCAATAAGTGCATTCTTGTATGGAACGGCACAGAAAGAAGAACTATCAGATCAGCCGACTCACGACCTGGGCTGACAGCAGCACTAACAGAGCGACAGCTGAGCTCTGATAATAGGATTAATTACTCCTACAAACCTCAGGGACAAAACTAACAATTAACACGTGATGAGCTTTAAAAGCTAGTCATTAGCGCGAGCACCGTGATGACGCTCGACTCTGCACCGGAGACGTCTGGCACACTTCGCTGACATAAAGCTGTGAACGTGACTCTCGGCAAAACATTTTTTAGTAAACAAGCTAAAAAAATAAATAAAGGAATGCTTAAAAGAATCCAGTAGTGGCTTACTGTCCAGTCTTTCCCTTGGTAGCTGCTTTTGGAAAGTAAAAAAACAACAGACAAAATGTGAAATGAAGTGCTGCTGAGAGCTCGCCAACTGGTAATTTCTTTCTGTAAACAGTATCTGTAATGAAAACCTCTAACAGAGCGCCGAATGATAAACAGAGAATCCGGTCCTGCAATTTGTGTCTCAACAAATCCAGCAAAACAGATAAAAACTATCATAGGCGAATCCAGCTTTTTTTTTTTTTTTGATGACGTGTGTAAGCACCTGCAGGGCTCCAGTTTGCTAAAAGCAGGATAGTTCCTGTTTACAAGCTCGGCAGTCAGAGTCTGCTCCCAGAGGAAGACACAGAAAGACACGTGTGTGCACATTACTGTTACTAATGTATATCTGTGTGCGTGTGTCAATGTAGTCCAGGGGGAGTTTGCGTGGACTGTTTATGAGCTCCTGTTGCACAGATGCATCACTTTCTCTTCTCCTGTCATCCTTCGCTCCTCTGCAGCCAACTTCCTAAGCACATCCCCTCTCTGTTACCCCTCTCCTATCGCACCGTCGCCCTTCCTTGCCTTTTTTTCCCCAATCCAAAACAGTCTCTCCCAGTCATTTCCAATCATACCCTCCCTCTCCCCATCGCCTCTAACCCTATCCCCCAGTAAGTAGATTTTCACTAGACTTGTCCTCAACAAAGACCAGTGTCCTGTTGAGTACACACACAGCAAACACGGAACTACGGGGCTACAGCAGGAGGCCCCGACCGGGTCCCATGGTTATCCAGTGTTATCACAGCCCTGAAAAACAACTGGCTTAGAAAAACAGGCGCCACCGCACTATCTTATGGAACATCTGACTTATTGTACACGCATGGATACTCAAGTGATGCACAGATTCCCCACAACAGAGTGGTCAATAGTCACCAGGAGGAGAAAAGTGACATGTTTGCTCTCTACTTCAGATAAATGATATAAAAAAACACCAAAAAACACTCTTTTGCATGAGCACAAAGCTACATTTTGCAGTGAAAAAAATACCCGCATGCAGCGAATAAGCAGCACTTACTGGTGGGAGTATATTTGCAACATGCCAATTGATTTACAACAGTGTTTCTACAGAGGGAAAAATTTCACATCAATTCAGACAGTTGAGCAGTCCCAAATCTAATCTCATCTAGATGTTTCCAGGGTTTGTTCAGGCTCCTGACTGTCTCAGTTTGTAACCATCCTCTGAGAGGAAAGGGGGGGTGAGAAAGTAAGGGTGCGAGGAGTAGGGGACCATAAGAGAAAAGACAGAAGAAGACTTCAGGATTTGTTTGTGCCTCCTCATAATTTGCTCTCTTCTAGCCATTTCATTTTTGGTCTTTTATGACTTTGGGGGCCTCAAATTCATGCTCAACTCAGAACCACATCTGCATCCAGACTCCACCCTGACTACATATAGATAGGATGCAACACACAATCATGTACATGCTTTCTGTTTTTAGCAGCGCAACTTCTCCATAGTAAACACAAACACAAACCACACCTATGAACTTAACACGGAGCAGATACACAGAATTACACGCAAATAACACATAAAATGACAGTATTACTGCGAGAGAAAAAGAGAGAACGAGATGGGGAGGGACAAACACAAGTCCCTGCACTCTTTACACTCACACAGTAGGGGTCACTAGATGCATTTATCAGTTATTCATTGGTAGGAATAAACATATTTTAAAACTGAGAAGATAGCATTTATCCAATTAGTTTCTGGGAGGAAACTCCTTACCAGCAAAAAACAAAGAGCTATATCACTTTTTAAGCTCCAACATCTTTTCAACATGAAAGCCATGAATTGGAATTGTTAACTGATTAGTCTTAATCCGCCTAAAGCCACTAATTACAGTGGGCAAGTTAATTATTTTATTTGCATGATTTCTTTAACATCCTGGGCCTACACTCTGGCTGGCATCTTGCTCTTTTTTCCATCTCTAAGCTGAAAGGCTTTTGTACCAAGATGCCATGATGAATAAAATATTCGCCCTTAAAGTATACATTTTAACGTGGAACGCAGCATCCTCAGGGAAAAACTGCGAGTGGCTGAGCGCTTTCGTCTTGAGCTTTAGTATTCAGCTACGGCGTTTGATTTCTGGACGTCATTCAAAAAACACATTTTCATTTAACGCTGGAAGAAAGGAATATCATCAGTCTTGGGTTCGGCAAATTACGTCGACAGTGCTGACAACTTATTACTCTGTCACAGAATACGTGCATCAGCAGCCATGTCGAGAGGGGGGAGAAAATGGAAAAAATTATTTGATTATGTGGCTTTCTGCTTTGAAAATCAGGCGTTTCTGTCTTCAGTTAGCACATTGCGACTTAAAAACGCTTCTTCCCAAAATTTAAATGAGTAACAGAAAACCAATAAAGCAGGCATTCCCAGCATTAATGGCCCTAATATTCCCATAATCCAGCCGTATAAAACCGTATTGACAAGCAGCTTACATATTAAAAGCTTACAGGTCACTAAACCCTTTTTCTTTCCCCACTGCCAAGAAGGTCACAGCTCGCTGTCTGCTCATGTTTTGATCAATGAGTAATATGAACAGGTTATTTGATATGCCGAGCAGCTACAGGCTAACTTGTTCAGGTGCAAGCAGAAGTTTTTGGTGGCTAATATTAGCCACTGTTGGCAAACTTTGAGCATAAATCATTGGCTGATAACTTGACCACCTTGAGTACTCTTTTGTACTTGCACCCCTGGTAAACATTCACCGGTATCCTCTAAGTTGCCACTCTTTAACTAAAAACCTAAAAAAAAATTAATTTAATCACCACCGTGGACTCCAGCTGCTCGCTCAAAGTTCATATCTTCACTTTGAAGTTGGTTCAGCTCTATTACTTGTCTTTTATGTTGAGAACTGCTGGCAAAGTGATATGCTACACCTTTATAGATTTTATATATGGTCTTGCTGGTGGCCACACCCCTTTCTATGTAAACATAACCCTTTGCAAGAGGATAGGCAAGGCCTCGTGACTCACATGCATTCATTAGTTACCCAGCAGACCAAAAATAGGTGGTTGTGACACTGCTGAGAAGTAGCTCTAAGCATAGCTCAGCAGAGTTTAATAGAATCCAAACGCTGCCAATGGAAATAATGCATTTTTTTAATGGGCATTAGGCATATGTTTTGGATTAATCGGCAAAAAAACAAACATAACAATAGATGAACATTTCAAAGCCTGTACTTTTCTTTGCTGTGTTTGAAACAAGTCAGTCTAGCTTTGTTTTATCATATCATACTTACAAGCTTTTACAGACATGATCCAGATGGTCAGTCAGCTGACCAACAAAGCAAGCAGCATGCCAGCGCAGGAGGGATTCCAGCCAGAGGATAGTAGATTGTATAGCCTCTCTCATTTAAAAAAAAAGTTTCAAGTTTCAACAACTAAAGCCGTTACCACCTGGGTTTCTCTCCATTATAAACACTGCTCTACTGAGTGTCAACTCTTATCTTGTGTTGACTCCATATTAGTATAAACCTGCAGGGTATAAACCAATCTAATTCATGAGAAACTGTCGTTATTAGTTCTGCTGCATGTGCTTAAATGCCTGAACTGAACTGTGGAATCACTATAATAGTCCAACTGCCACATTTCTGCAGTGCAACAAACCTTTGACTACAGTATTCCAGCATGAAAATGATCCAGTTCACTGCACAGATGCAACTACTATCAACAAATCCAACACCATGCTCCCACTGCTCACTTGAATGAATGAAGAGAAATTTTAGAACAGGAAATCAGATGTTTTGTCATAAATCATAGATCAGCACTGCTCCTGCAGCAGCTCAAGCATCAAAAAGTGAAATTATGGTCCTTTTGAAAAGGATGGAGCAGGCGTTGCAATGATATTCCTCTGTCCTCGGAGCAGCCAAGCATCCTTTATATCCCTGGAATCAAGCAGCAACCAGCAAGCACACGTATACACCCCCCACCCCCTTCCTGTTCAGCCCCTCCCCCGAGATGGCTATTTCCAGCAAGCAATTGGCTGATGCGCAGGGGGAAGAGGTTGATGGCGAGTGGATGGGTGTTAAGAATGGAAACCCTGACTTCCTATGCTTCAGTGCTCTCCAGGAAAAGGCCGGCTAAGTGACAGAGGACAAGATGATAATGATGTGAGAAGTAAGAATGATATGATGGTGTGGAGGACAGGGAGGAGGCGCGGTGGGATATAAGCTGCTAAAGATGAGCTGCATCATCTAAATTCTAATGAAATACTGTCTGGAATACATCTGTATTTTATTACTATTAACATGAAGTTTTGCAGACAGAGGATTCTGATGAAAAGAGTGGACCTGACGTTAACGGTGCAGGGGGAAAAAAAGTGCAGAGGAACTCACTGCCTGAACGTCAGGCCAGATACAGTTCACAACAGATGGAACCAATTAGCAGACAGCACAGCGGTGTAAATTTCTGCATTTAACATGCGTGTTTGTATGTGTCAGGAAAAACCCGATCAGCAGCGCATGGTAATAAGGAAAACAAATATTGATAAAGCTATGAATGACCTAATCCTCAAGGGAATATTGGTCATAGTGTTGGGATGTAGCTGGAGGTGTCTGAATGTCCATAGGTTGTGGAGAGGGAGCGGTAGCTGATCCCAGCTGACAGAGTTAAAAGCAAGGTGCACCATGCACACTCTGACATCCTACAACCAATTTAGAACCACCAAATAACCTGACATGCCTCTCTTTGGACTTTAAGAGAGGGAGAATATGCACAGAAAGGCTCAAGCTGACCTAGAGGTACAAGCAGAAAAGTTCCTGGTGACAGTGATAACCACTGCACCACCCACACGATGGCTCTGAAATCCCTTAAAGCAGCGGTCCCCATGCCCCGGACCACGGACCCGTACCAGTCCGTGAGTCGTTTGGTGCCGGACCGCGAGAGTTGAGGCTTGGGTGTGAAATTTATGGTTTTCAGTGATTTTAGCGTTTTTTGTTTTGTTTTATCGTTTTTATCGTTAACTTAGTTTCCCTGGGTCTTTTCCCACGTGTTATGAATAAATCTTTTATTTTGGTACAGGTACTGGTTTTATTTTGTTGTATTTATCTGCGACACCTTAAAGGCCGGTCCGTGAAAATATTGTCGGAATAAACCGGTCCTTGGCACAAAAAATGTTGGGGACCGCTGCCTTAGAGCAACACATTCAAACATATAGGGTAACTCTAAAAGTAAATGGTCAGGTGGTAAATTTCCAGATGTAATGTGGGTTATTTTTACATGGTACCTACCTACATCATTGCCTTTCTATGATGGCAACGAGTACTGTATAAAGAAAGATTGCATAAAGAAAACAATCACATTTACTTCCTACAATTTACGTGGTTATTACGTTTTAAATTAAATCTCAGACACTATTGGACCCATTAAAACATGCACATTTTCAATCAGTTTAATCATCATCCTTTTATTCAAATAATGACAGCTTTTTTGACAGCAACTAATAACTCCAGTAAACCTGTCCAACTCTTTTTAAGAGTAGTAATACAGATATTTAAAGCTATGCTCAAAATTCATTATCAACTGACAAAAACATCTACTCTACAGTGTGCATGGATTAAATAAGAACAAGACTACATTTCACTAATAGGCTCCAGCTTAAACAAGCCAGAGTGTGGTTTGGAAAAAGAAACTTTTTGGATTCGATTGTCTTATTATTTGCAGCCATCGGAAATGCGGCACGGCCAAACAGATATCATTATGTTGATATCCTGTCACAGAAGGATGCAAGCTGTGCGCTTAAAAAAAAGAAAAGAAAGACAGCCAGTGTTCTACAGCATGATCCAATTAAGGTCGTCTGCGCAAACACATACGCACACGTACAAAAGAGGTCAGGATGCACACATCCACATGCAGAAATCCACAGAAGGTTCACAAAGACACACTGCAGAGTGCAGAGTCCAGCTGTCTCTGTGTAAGACACCACAGGGAGTCTAACTGGCTTTCCTCTCTTTTATCATATCTCACGAGTTTGTGTGTGTGTGTGTGTGTGTGTGTGTGTGTGTGTGTGTGTGTGTGTGTGTGTGTGTGTGTGTAACTGTCAGGAAGAATTTGGTCATTTTAACTCTAATAACTATGTAGCGGCACGGGAGTCAGTTAACTCTAAACCACGATATTATTGAGAGGCTGTGATTCATTACACATTCCAGTGAACACTTTGCAAAGTCCCTGTTCCATAGTAGTGCATGTATAAGGTCTACCTGCCATACTAAACAGTAAGCATGCCGTAGCTGTTACACACATAGATGTTAACCACACTATGCACACTTTTTAGGCTATAGCATAAGCTACACTGACAAATATAAAATGTTATGGCACACTGTTGAATACACAATAGATGTGAGATTAATTAGTCATCTGCTTTTACGATAGTTCAAATTAGGTTCAGAGAGCCCCTTCTTTAAACCACAATATTAAACACACACATTGTGTGCTGTGGAAGTACATCTGTGAACTTACAGACTTAACTTAGGTTACAGTATAGCTGCCTTCCATTTGTCTCCTCATGCCGCCTGTTTTATTAGAGCTTTCATGACCTTTTGTTTCACCCTTTTGGTCTGTTCTCTGCATTTAAGTTGAAGTTAATTACAAATGAAGCTAAAGCTTCATTTAGATACCAGATAGAAAAAAGAGCAAGTAAACAATCAAACAGTCAAACACACACACACTCTACACTCCAGAGTTTAGTGTTTCCAATCCTGGACTTTGCAGGGGAGAAAAAAAAGATCCAATGAACTCCAGAGAAAACCACTTCCTCTTTGCTTAGAAGTTTGTGTGTGTGTGTGTGTGTGTGTGCGTGTGTGTGTCTGAGTGAGCCTGCCTGCCCGTCTTACCCGTGGTGCACATGGTTAGCATTCAAAGCCTAGTTCAATAGGAACCACACAGTGAGCCCAGTATGGGCAGAATGGGAGACTGAGCTCACAGCTGAATTAAACTGAACAGAAACATATGGAGGAAATCAGAGGAGAGGAATGGAGGAGTGGAGGGTTGGTTTTTTTTTTCAGTCAACAAGTATAAGACTGAAAATCGCTCTCATCTAATTCACTGTTGACTGTCTGCGCTAGAAATTATTAGGCCAGAAAAAGAGATGAAAATCATCCTGACTAAACTGGCAGTTGGCTACTGTTGCAGATGATTATTTTGGAATGAGCCTCAGCATATCTGGGGAATAGTCCAACACTTTACTCTAAGCATGCTTAGTCTGTAAATCCATATGCATGCAACAGTGTTTTGGGGACACTTGTGATTTTGTGGTTAAGTGTCTTCTACAAACTCGGCTGTAAGTAATGCATTTTTTTTAATCTCCTCTTCTATGACAAATTGAAATGAATTTGTAACGCTCAATCCTGTTAATGCATAAATCAATGCATAAAAATTAAATAAAACAGAAAAGTGATCATATAAGCAAGGAAGTAAACCTCCACAGTATGTGCAGAATAAAAGCACCAATGTTTAGATGCGGGATGGATCCCTGCCCCTGTGTGGCACTGCGTGCTACCAGTGGAACAGATGAGTGCTGGCAGATCAGACAGACGAGGCAGGTTGATGTTGAAGAAAGGTTGAAGTTAGCATGAGTTTGTGGGATGCAGAAACATCACTCACCACTAAAGCAAGACCTAAAAATCTACCAATTCCCAGCATTATTTACACTTTTAAACCTAAATGATAACATAACTGATCGATCTTCTCTTTCTATGAAATGTGCAGCATCTTTCCCAATGAATGAAACAGGCTGTTATTGTTGTTCAAAAATAGCTGTATGCAGATTATTCAATATTACCTAACATGGCTCTGTTTTTTGGCTATAAGTGTGATTCTAATAATGGAATCCCTTCTCTGAACCACTGCTTGGCCTACACGATACTGCAAATATCTTCATTGAGCGACTTCATCCAGTATTTTTCTTCATTAGGATGCCATTTCATACGCCAATGCTAACATAAAACATTAGGTTTTCTCTCTATATATTTTTATTTGGAAAGATCTGCATCCATACAAAGATGTGGGAAAACCACAGCTTTTGTTATATCCTCACAACATTTTATTTTTTCATGAAAACTGCTGTACCCAGGCTCTACGGAGAAGTAAATTGTAACAATGAGGAAAGCTACAGCAGAAAGGGCTACATTGTTGTAACTTACAACATGTGGGCATCACGGGCCAATAATTCATGTGACCATCAGCTCATTATCTCACAGAGGAATGGCTACTGCTGTCTTATGTTCAAAAATATCTCCAATAGTAAGGTAGTCCACATGCACTTGCATTCTTTGCATCCAATGAAGTTGGACTAGACTGTAACACAAAGAGTTTATCAGGTGCTTGTAATACTTATGATCGGTCATAGTGATAGTGTTGATCAGTCTGCCTGCTTGACAATCCCATTTTATCTTAAACAAAATGAGTGAAGTAAAAGGAATGGACTGAGAACTAAAACAGATATTCACAAAGTTTACCTTTGTGGATTTTAATTTGCAAAAACCATCTAAACCGTCGTGATTTTGTTTGTGATAGTGTCTCATGACGATGCCGTACAAGCATGTGACGCCCGTGGCAGCAACAGATGTGCGCAGATCAACAATGGAAAATATGGAGTGTGGGAGAGAGTGCGACCATGCAGCGTTTAAAGCGTGGATGTGCTGACATTACTTTAAGTTTTATTCTGTAAAAAGTGACAAAAACATTAGCGTCCACTGTACACTCTGCGTGGGAATAAAACTTATTTCTAGGAAGTCGCCACAGGAATGTGAAATTTACAGAGAAACCTCAGGATCCTCCCACTGACATGACCGCTGCGGCACCGAGCAAACCTCCAATATCCCCACTCCTGCTAAACAGGTGAAAATACAGTGGCTTGCAAAAGTATTCGGCCCCCTTGAACTTTTCCACATTTTGTCACATTACAGCCACAAACATAAATCAATTTTAGTGGAATTCCACGTGAAAGACCAATACAAGGTGGTGTACACGTGAGAAGTGGAACGTAAATCATACATGATTCCAAACATTTTTTTTACAAATAAATAACTGAAAAGTGGGACTCAGTCCCCTGAGTCAATACTTTGTAGAACCACCTTTTGCTGCAATTACAGCTGCCAGTCTTTTAGGGTCTGTCTCTACCAGCTTTGCACATCTACAGACTGAAATCTTTGCCCATTCTTCTTTGCAAAACAGCTCCAGCTCAGTCAGATTAGATGGACAGCATTAATGAACAGCAGTTTTCAGATCTTGCCACAGATTCTCGATTGGATTTAGATCTGGACTTTGACTGGGCCAGTCTAACACATGGATATGTTTTGTTTTAAACCCTGGCTTTATGTTTAGGGTCGTTGTCCTGCTGGAAGGTGAACCTCCGCCCCAGTCTCAAGTCTTTTGCTGACTCCAAAAGGTTTTCTTCCAAGATTGCCCTGTATTTGGCTCCATCCATCTTCCCATCAACTCTGACCAGCTTCCCTGTCCCTGTTGAAGAGAAGCACTCCCAGAACATGATGCTGCCACCAACATATTTGACAGTGGGGATGGTGTGTTCAGAGTGATGTGCAGTGTTAGTTTTCCGCCACACATAGCGTCTTGCATTTTAGCCAAAAAGTTCTAAAGACTAATAGTTGTCCTATGGACAGATTCCCCCACCTGAGCTGTAGATCTCTGCAGCTCGTCCAGAGTCACCATGGGCCTCTTGGCTGCATTTCTGATCAGTGCTCTCCTTGTTCGGCCTGTGAGTTTAGGTGGATGGCCTTGTCTTGGTAGGTTTATAGTTGTGCCGTACTCCTTCCATTTCTGAATGATCGCTTGAACAGCGCTCCGTGGGATGTTCAAGGCTTGGGAAATCTTTTTGTAGCCTAAGCCTGCTTTAAATTTAAATTTCAATAACTTTAACCCTGACCTGTCTGGTGTCTAAATCCAACCGAGAATCTGTGGCAAGATCTAAAAAAACTGCTGTTCACAAACGCCATCTAATCTGACTGAGCTGGAGCTGTTTTGCAAAGAAGAATGGGCAAGGATTTCAGTCTGTAGATGTGCAAAGCTGGTAGAGACAGACCCTAAAAGACTGGCAGCTGTAATTGCAGCAAAAGGTGGTTCTACAAAGTATTGACTCAGCGGACTGAGTCCCACTTTTCAGTTATTTATTTGTAAAAAAAAGGTTGGAATCATGTATGATTTACGTTCCACTTCTCACGTGTACACCACCTTGTATTGGTCTTTCACGTGGAATTCCACTAAAATTGATTTATGTTTGTGGCTGTAATGTGACAAAATGTGGAAAAGTTCAAGGGGGCCGAATACTTTTGCAAGCCACTGTAGATTTAAGAGCGGCAGGACTTAGTGCTGCTGAATCTTTGATTTTATTGATCTTTTGCTGTGTTTTACTTGCATCTATTTGAAAGAGTGAGTATAAACCCAAAACATTATTTTATTTTATATGCTGCAATATGCAGAAAATGGGTTTAAATGTTAAAGAATTTCTTCAAGTCAAAGACTGTTGCATGTAATTTAATTTTTTGCTTAATGCAATGTGTATAAAATTAAAAGATTAAAACTCATAATACAATTTTTAAAAAGAGGCTTTCCATTTGATTCAATTTAATATGACGGATTATGCATAAAAAATAGAATTGGGCTGAAAGGTCTATTGTGTTATTACGTATTCAGGTCGTGTATCGTGTTTTTAAAAAGTAACTAAGTAACTAATTACTTTAGAAAATAAGTAATCAGTAACGTAACGGGATTACTTTTTTGGCAAAGTAATCAGTAATTAATTACTAATTACTGTTTTCAGGTAACTTGACCAACGCTGATATACACACACGGGCTTAAACAATTCTTAACCCTCTTGCACTTTCTAACAGGGCTGCAGACATACTCAGGTAAAGGGTAAAAGCTTGTATTCTTCATTAACATTCACAATACATGTTTAAAATGCACCACATCAGCACAAAAGCTTTTCCACAAGGACACCTGCAATTTCATGTTACAGTGTAATAGATTGCGACAGGCAATTTGCTAACCTGACACTTAATTCAACAGCAAGATGATTTTCTTCACAGTAATTGAGAATGAACAATGAACAATCAGCCATAAGCGGCCAATACAATCTGATTACCTTTGATTCGCCGTGAGCAGCTCAATTTCTTAATTTCTGCCCGATTTTCACAGAAACACAAAGACACCAAAGCAGCTCTAATTTTTTTCGTGTCAGCTTCAGGAATGAAGTTCAAAGTTCACAGGATTTAGCTGGTTTGTTCCAATCATTTTCACATTAACACCCATTCAGATTCTGGCAACAGGGAATAATAGCCCAAACGGTCAATTGAAAAGCAGTCTTCTTTTCATCCCTGGATGACCCAGTTGGAAAACATCAGGTCAAAACTGTGTCTCACAATCGACTAACAATGACACTCTAATTCTGTAAAACCCCACATGATATGCTTTTTTTTAATTCACTCTTAGCATGACAACACAAATGCACTTTCTGTCACTCTGTGTCAGCTTTTCTGGCACGGATTACACCAATCCCTTTAATTTAAATCAGACTCTCTGTGGAAACAGTCCAAACACTTTTGGTGTTTTAGTCCAATACCGATTAAACGGAATGAACCGGGGCCAGGGAGTCAGGCCCACATTTATATGGTATAATCTATGATCTAAGTGCATACACTAATATGGGCCATTTAACTGACCTGCTTATACTGCAAAACAAATCACCCTGGCAAGTGTGACTTGATATATTTTTAGTATGTGTGTCCTGGGGGTATTGGGCTGAGAAGCAACAAGGTCATGGTTGCTATCTGATGCACAGAGGAATATGAGTGTAATGGGATTGGACACAGAGAGCTTTGATGGAAGACAACATTTTATTTAAAGTGGACATAGTATAAGGTGTCAGCCATGTTTTGGGGGTTTCAACACTGCCTCTCTTCTACCCACACAAATACATATACTATAAAACTATGCTGTCCCAGCCATGCTAAACTGGAGAGCATTTTAAGTGTGAGCCTTCCTTCTTTGGCTATAGAAGTCTTAACAAACACAAATGTGCATTTTACAGACCTCTGAGGCTTTCGTGGAATTCTGTTTGATGTGGGACAAATGAGATTATGTATAACTTATTTTGTGATCGCTAACTGCAAGATTCACGGGACGTTAAGGGATCATGTGCATCTATTCCCCTCTGTAAAGGGATTTCTGATTAATCCCTCGTGACCTACCTGAAGTTTGACCGGGGCCATCCAGTTTGGATTCACATTTTGGAAGAGAGCAATCTAAAAAGAGACAGAGATAAAAATGAGAGAGGGAGAGAGAAATTTTAAGAAAGGAAATATAGAGCTAAAGGACTGCCCAGTGACCCACTAAAGCAGCAGCATGACCTTCATCACGTTTTAGTGTCCAAACATTAAAGCCTTGGGATTACAAATGAGAGCGAGTGAGCAATTCGAGAGGAGCCCTTTGATCTGCATATCTGGACAGACCCACCCTGAGATTAAACGCCATCAGACATTTTGTATGCAGTTCCACACACACACACACACACACACACACACACACACACACACACACACACACACACACACACACACACACACACACACACACACAGAGTTGTGTTTTCATATCTTAGTGGGGACATCTACCTGACATAATGCTTTCCCTAATCACATACCCTAAACATAACCTAATTGTAACCCTGATACTAAAAAAAATATTTTGAGTCTCAAAAATGTCTTCAAACTCATGCAGACAGGTATTTTGTCCCCATAACGGCTGTTGGTCCCACAAGTATAGTAACATCCCAGTTTTTGTTCCCCACAAAGATATGTAAACAAACACACACAGGCGTGCACGTTTACATAGATTTATGCCCAAACTGCTAAGCTGGAATCAATAATGTCAGTTTGAGCACCTCAATTAATTCAGGATAAAATAATCAATAATGACTCATTCATAATGGATCCTCTCCTAGTCCACACATCCAGCACACAAATCTAATTTTGCCAAATTCATACATAAATAAATAAGGCAACATTACTTCAAAGGGAACACTGATGTGAGAGACATTCCATGCCGATGACATAAACCCTTGAAAATAAATAAAAATGAATGAAATGACTCCAGACTGTAATAGAAGTTTCCCAGAAGTCAGTGCAGGTAACAGCTGGACCAAATGACCAAATCATCTTGTAGCCTGTAGAAGACTGAGAAACTCTTTCTGGGTCGCTCACTAGTTGTACACTATAGTGGCAAAAGATAACAGAGAGGAGAGAAGAGGGGCAGCTTAGTCCTTCACTCTAACTTTTCCTGGACTCCTTTATGAAAAGAACAGCCTGGCATATGCTGTCGCCTAGCCAGGATTACAGTAAGCACCTGTTCACGCACAGTACGCTTCATTTTGTACAGTGTAGATAAAGTTTTTGGTCCAGTGAAAAGCACTAACAGAATTTTCAAGAGCTTATATATACATGCATGCACAGCAGCCTGCGAGAGACAGACAGGCAGTCGGAGACGCCAAAGGGAACACAAAACAGAAGGTAACCGTCTACCAAATACTGTGAAATAAACAAACCACTAGGTTAAAAATAATTGAAAGAATCTTTACTTGTACCTGAGGACAAGGTCAAGCTGTTAGGAGGTTTTAAAGTAAGTAGGAACTATCCAGATTTCTCCAAAATCTGCACAAATGAACTTCTAGAGAATAAATAATGCAGATTATTTAATGTAAGAGAATTAATATAAGAGAAATGTCATGTTTACAAAAGGGAAAACAGAGGAAAACCCTTTTAGAGCAACGATGATATAGAAAGATGTTAACCTAAATCCTGTGCCTGTTTTTGTGATCGTGTAGGAAAAGAGAGAGGGGAAAAAAGTGAAATCATGCACCACTAAGTGTGACCAATCAAATTCATTTGAGTGCATGTGTAAATTCGACAACAGCAGAAGCAAGAACCAGTACTTCTGCAAGCCTATACATTAGGATGGTATGTTAGTTTGATCCTCAACCCATTTTATATAAAGGCAGAGAGGCTTTGTCGGCTAAGTCCGAGGAGCACTGGGCTGGCACTGTTCACGCAACACAGATCAGAGCCTGCTGCTGCCTTCAAAGCAAGGGTGAATGATGCAGAGTCAGTCTGTTTGTGAAGGGAAGAGAGACTACACAGTTCCTGCTGGACAGAGTAAGTACAGCTGTTGGCAGAAGACAAGCAGTCACGGGCAGCACACAAGCTCACACATGTATGCAAACACACTCTGCAAGCTGTGCTTTGATTTTACCAAAGCTGAGCCCATGATGCACTTTAGTCCGATTTGTTGTTTTCATGCTGACTAAAGAGCGTCCTTGACTTGCCTGCTAAAGAAAGTAAAACATGCAGAGAAGAGCAGTAAAGAGAACGGGTATATTATCAGAATCAGCTTAAGCATAAATAGGAAAAGTGTTAAATTAAATATTCCAAAGTTAACAACACTATGTACAATATAAGCAAGATATTACAAGTGAAAAATAGTCCAGATGTCATAAGGAGGAGATGTAAAGTTTAATTGCAGTAGGTAGGAATGCTTTCCTGTGCTGTTCTGCGGTACATCGTGGTAGAATGAGTCTTTTGCTGACCGTGCTACTGTGGCTTTCCAGCAGAAGATGGAGAGGGTGTAAACTAAGAAGCTTGGAAAGAAAAGTGTCTGGACTTCTTTAAGTTGCTTGAAAACGTTTCACCTCTCATCCGAGAAGCTTCTTCAGTTCTAGGGTCAAATGGTGACACCAACTGTCTGCCATCTATAATCCAGTTTTGAGATCCCTTCACAGACGCCTTAACACCCACTCACATCCTGGGCCATCTGACCTCAGGAAATCACATGATAGGGTGGGGGCAAGGTTTCACAATGAGCTCACCAGAAACCCTGTCTGATTGTGACCTACACCCGTTTTCACACCTTGGCTCATGTGATTAGGTAGAGGATCATTAGGGGGTCCATTGTCCCTCTTGGGGGGGATACTCCCACAGGGCTTAAATCTGGGACTCTCCATCATTTGACCTTAGAACTGAAGAAGCTTCTCGGATGAGAGGTGAAACGTCTTCAAGCAACTTAAAGACGTCCAGACGCTTTTCTTTCCAAGCTCCTTAGACTACGATGACCTGGATGACTGAGAACCTTCACAGAGAAGATGTAATAGATCGTTAAATACTGTCCGTAACTTGGACAGCATCCTCCTTTCTGAAACCGCTGTCAGAGAGTCGAGCTCCACACCCACAGCATCACTGACCTTGTAGGTCAGTTTATTGAGTCTGTTGCTATCCGTTGCACCACAGCGCAGACAATGGCACTGGCCACCACAGACTCATAAAACTTCCTGAGCATCATCCGGCATATATCAAAGGACCTCAGTAGTCTCTGAGAATACAGATGGCTTTGGCCCTTCTTCTAGAGGGTTTCTGTGTTTTTAATGAAGTCCGAGGGTTTTTTTTGTCAATGTGATCACCGCGGTAACAGTATATGAAGTTTCATGAATGCAGCTTTTGCATGTGTGCTTCTGTGTGTGTGACAGAATATCATTTAAAGTTACTGCCATCAGCCTCATATAAAATTCAACAGAAAGACTTGAATTAGGAGCTGTAATTTTTTTAAAAGCAAGAAACTAGAGTGCACAGTGCAAGAATGAGGCCTCCTTTTCTTTCTAACTCTACGCAGGAAAAGCAACTGGTACTCTCGCTAACTGGTTTTATGAATGGAAAAAAAATAGCACACTGCCTGACACTTGACATGCAACCTTTCTCTCAAAAAGTATTTAAAAAAATAGCCCCAGAACTCAAGCAGAGCACTGGCCTCATGAGTCATTGCTCGTGTTTTTTTTTTTCAAAGTGCTTTTGGTGAAAGTAAAACTGAGACACAAAGCATTGCATGATGCTCCTGACTTAAAAGACTCCACATTCAGATACTACCTTTGCCTGAAAGAGAGACGAGATAAGGGAGGCTATAAGCAGAAAGCTTGAGAAAGGAAGAATCATATTTTCGTTTATGAACATACGGAACTTCATATGACGATGTAAAGCATTTTATAATCTCTGCATTGGTGTCTCGGTTACTGAAGGTACAAGAAAAGAATGGAATTAGATGTGGTGGGACTTGCAAACAGAAGATCTGAATATTACAATAAAAGATCATTACTTGGATATATTACAACCCTGAGCAGAAGCGAGGTCTGAAGTAATGATGGAAGGCTGTGTGGGAGAGAAGTGGAGGAGGCGAGGAAAGGAATGAAAAAGGACAGAACGAGTGGGAGACTGCAGTTGAGTGATAGGCTTCGCTCTTATCAGATGGGGGATTTGCAGAAGACAGAGACGAACCCACAGCTTATTTTTATGACCTGCAATCCTCCTTCATCCACCCAACCCCCCCTGTGCTTCATAAGCCCGGGGCGACGTGGGTGGGATGTAGTGATTTATACCTATGTGCACGTGTGTGTCATATGTATATGAATGTGCATGTGTTAGAACACAAGACGAACGTACTGGAATTCCTGGTAATTGACTTGACACTAGTAACCGATGCCATTCACATATGTGCACAAATACTCAGCTGATCTTTCTGGATAATTTTCCTGTTAACCACTTTAAATGAACGAACGTGATCTCTGTCACGGTGCAAAATAAGGCAGCGTAGTTTCACTCAAGACCTTAACTCAAATTAACTCAAGAAAATAAATGGCAAACTGAAAAGTTTGATTGGCTTCATTAAAGCTGAAACAACCGCGGCACGTACTTCCACATTTCCTGTGTTAACGTAATGGCCCAGGCCATGTCGGTGTGTCTTCAAAGCGACTCCACAGATGTACGTGACATTTTACAACAATCAATAACTTGGCGTGATGGAGTGTATTACGACTCTCAAAAAGGTCGAGAGCCTTTGATGAGATCGATCAGCATGGTCTGGCTGTAAAACAGGTAATTGCCTCACTGTGCACCCTTCTTGATTGTCTTTGCCATAAAACTCTTAGAAATGGATCCCGATATCTGGCCCTTATAATACAGTGTACAGTAGGCTTTTTATATAAATTCACAGTAAGTGGAGGATTAACTCTTTATTAGCCATATCAGCAACTTTGTGAGGGTATTTCAGGCACACAGGCACCAGCATCTGGTCTGTTTATTGCACATACTTGCTCAATTTGATCACAAGTGGGATGGAACATAAATGCCACTCCACTGCAACATATATGTTTAAGGGGGAAAATTAGTACATCTGTTTAAATTCAATTTGCTAATATCAGGGATTAAATACTTTCCATACAGTTTGACTCCTATATAAGTCTCACCACACTGCCAATGCTTTAAATTGAAATTAGGAATTATTAATGCCTTAAACATACTGTAAAGCTACTCAGTGGGTTAGATCGGACCCTATGGTGGGCCAGTTTTTGCTTACTGGCTGTGCACAACTGATTTATGGGTCTGTTATCTCTCTCTTACATGGAGAATTAATTTTGGAATACGCTGTTGCTTGCACACCTGTGAAAGATAATTGGATTTTGAAGGAAGATTTGGACATTCAGCAGATGATAAACAAGCATAAATGGTTAAAAACTTACTGTAAGGCTCAGCATGAATGTGCAAATATTTATTACTTATGGTACAAAAACCGAAAGTATACAGTATTAAATGACCAATTTGAGAGAACTCAAGTTCATAAGCACTCCTTTTGGTCCAGTTTGTATCACTTTGTTTTCAAGCAAGCGCTCTGAAAACAGCCTAAAGCATTTCCTGGCTTCGAGATGTTGGCATTTAATATACATAATCTGCATGTTTTGTGGACAGCGTCTTAACTGTTGGCTTTAGAGCAAAGGTTCTAACATTTCTGACGAGCACACGAGTAAAAATGTACACGTCGGCCAAAGATACGGAGAATCTCTACTGTGAATAAAAACAGCCAAGCAATGACGCAATGAAGAATAACTGGACTTTCCAATATTTCGAATGTTTGCTATCTTAAGACTTTTTGAAAATATGTCTTAAAACTATGCCAAAAAATGCAGTTTACTGAATAGTTTACTGATGCATGAAGTCTAAATAACACACAGTTTTACTCCAAATCTTTGTCCCACAAGGAGGTCGGCTAGGAGGAAAACACCCTGATGAGTGCAGCCACACAAACCTTGGGCTGCGACCTGGCCAGTCATTCAACCAGCAAAATTTCCCCCCGTTTTGCTGACAGCTTCTCCATCTTTAGCCTGTGGCACTATGTGGATTATGATTGATCGACAGTTGCTTGTAAAGCCAGTGGAGTTAAAACTTTGATCTGCAAACATGCTACAAGTCAATCTTGGACTTTACTCTGGTTTTCTCTGCTGCGTCACACTTATTTAACAAATAGTTTATTGGTTGTTGTCATTTTGGCTTCTTTTACTGATTTTTAACTATTACCAAGGTACTAATTCTTGACCACTGCCTTATTTGGCATTGGACGGTATAATCAGCTGATGATGGCTAATAAAGAAGAGTTAAAATAAAAGAAAAATGATTATTTAGTAGTGCTGTCAGCATTAATCTTGTAAAAATGACGTAAACTCCATAACCGCATTAACGCCACAAATCTCCGTTAGCGAGTTAATGCGGATCGCCCCTTACGTGGGGCTGCACGGCGCTAAGGCATTAACGAGCTAACCGCGCCAAAGCGTTAACGAGCTAACCGCGCTAATGCATTGATGCTGTGCAGCCCCACGCACGGGGAGCTCTACGTTAACTCGCTAACTCGATTTGTGGCATTAATGTGTTTATGGCGTTAACGTCATTTTAACAAGATTAATGCTGACAGCACTATAATTTAGTTTTTTTTAAAAATGTATTTGTATACAGTGACACAGAATGAGGATGCTTTATTTTTATCACATTTGCAAGGCAGACAAAAGTGTTACCAATGTTTACCACTAGTCAATTACTCTAAACCCCTAGTTCTAAAGTAACGTTTCACATATAAAAATGTTGGTTCATGTTGTTACTCTGTGCAACACTTAAATACACTCATATATCCCAGCGTTAAGGAAGGCAAAGCTACTTATCAGCCTGTTTCTTGTGATTGCACACACAAATGCTGCCATGAAAGAGATTGTTATTTTGTCCTTCTGTAACTAGCATTTTACAAAAAGCATAGGGATATCTATGTTTTTCAAACTAGTCCTGTTTTTCTGTGGAAGTTTACCTAACAGACTCTTTAAGCAGTGCCGGCTGATTTAGCAGCACAGGCACTGCCAATCTAAGCTTACAGTCTTTAACTCTGACCAACTGCCAATTAAGCTGCTCCGAGAAGCGACCGTAAGGTCTCAGCCTCAAGACCAGAGTAGCCTACATTTTGCAGGGTGTACTCCACCCAAGCCTCAGATCTATAATTTGATGACTGAAGGGTTTTTTTGTCCCTCTAAGTATGTCATGTCCTCTCTTTCTGGATCTCACTCCAGTTCCCCTCAATCCCACATTTACATTCACTTTCTTCAATCTGTTTCTCTTTGCCTTCACTCTGCCGTTTCTCTCAGTACACACTGCATGTTTTAAGATGCATACTGCACTGTCTGTTGAAGTTCTCTTCCTCATCTACATGATTATATAAGATTTACGCTTGAGTCTGCAAGGCAACGCTAGGTCGTTATGCTTCCATCGATTGCGAGTGTGCTCAACGAAAATAAAGAATCACTGCTTAGTGATCTGGCTGCTATTGCAGCCTGCAACTGGCAGAGGTCACTGGGTTCACTTTGGGCACGGAGAGAAATGTCTCACTTTAATGTCAGACTGACTCTGGTAATAATGATTGAAGCATTTTGATTCTAGTCTTAATGCAAGAATTACTGAGGGACAAGCCATTAAAAGCAACATGGACGGAGCCTCAGTAAGTATCACTGTTAGTCAGTCGCTGGTACGATTCTGTAAACTTGTCTATGCAGTACAAGGTTGTCATAATAGTCCCTAATAGTCCAAGATCTGATATCCCAATGTTGGTGTTGTTCCTACATCATGATAATAATCGTGGTCTGGAATCAGCATTGCAACTGGCCAGTGAAGTTGCCATACTATTATGTTAGCATTAGCCAAAGGGTTAGCTAGCAAACCAAAATGAGTTACCTAAATTTGGCTGACAGCAAACCTAACTTGATAATATATGTATGTCTTGTATATAGTATTAACAAAGACAACATTTATTATGCTTACTATATGTTTTTAACAGTACAAGCACAACAACTGCAAATAGTTGTTCATGCCATAAAAAGTAGATCTTTGCAAAAAACCTAAACCCTAGGGCTGGGCCATATCACGGTAATACTGTTATAATGTTGGGCAATGATAAGAAAATGAAATATCGCGATAGAATATGAGTAAAACGCGCATGCGCAGTGCCTTTGTTTTCATATGCACATGACGGAAAAGGCATGGTGGCTATGGAGAATGAGTAGGGCAAAAGCAGATCATTGAATGAAACAGATGAACCAGAATTGGTTTGTAAAAATGGTGCAGCTTCAGTGATGTGGAACTGCTTTGGTTTTTGTCCGTCATATAGCCACCAAAGCACATTTTTTTGTACATGGCGCTCAAAAATCTGTCAAAAAATGTTTTAGTACGACTTTGCATTATGTCTACCATAGTCAGGAGCCACTTGGAGTAATACGTACTGTGCTTCAACCTAATATTACCGTATTGTGTGTGTATAAGGATCCCAAAATGGCACCTGTTAAGAGACATGCGTATGAAGCGGATTTTAAACTCAGTCGTGCAGTAGAACATGGGAATAGAGCAGCTGTGACAGAATTCAGAATTAATGAATCAATGGTATGGAAGTGGAGGAAGCAAGAAGAATGAGTTGAGTATGGTTTGACTAATCTGACTGTTTTGTTTCACTTAATGCGCCAGAAAAATACGTATTTGACTTATTTATTTGGCACACTGCAGTTTCATGTTGCTAAGCACCTCTTTTTAACTTTTGTGGATATTATACATGGTTATGCTGAGGATATTTCCGCCCATTTTCACTGGAAATGCCTTTTGGTTAAACTTTGCAAGGAATGCAAATTCCTTGCAAATGCAAGGAATTTGCATTTGCACTGTAAAATTTTTATATAGCTTTAATGCACATAAAAAACAGCTGCTTGTTTAAGTGAAATAAAACTGATGGGGTTTTTTGCGCTGATAAAGTTGTCGAGTTGTAAAGTATTTTGTTTCACATCAATTATATCGTCAGTTATATCGTTATCGCAAATTTTCAAATATATATCATGATAAATATTTTTGGCCATATTGCCCTACCGTACTAAACCCTATAGTTTATTGATATTATGACTAAAGATGCCAGTCCTATGACCAATGTAGTTGACTGCAGACTGGGAATATGGCTCTAATGCAAGATGTTTTGACAGTTATTGGACCTTCTTCCAACATACATCTGGTTGCTTTTACGCCAATTGAGTTTCACAGTGCAGCTCTGTACAATAATAGTATTGCGCAGGGCCAGTAACTTCATTTAGCATCACTCAAAAGACTATATGAATTAATGCCTTTTATAATATACCATCATCCCAGTTTTATTTTTTTGTCTTGCCAGTAAGGCTTGCCCCAAAGCGCCTTAATGTATTTGAAAGCGGTTAATCAGAAGATATGATGGGTTGCAACATAATCTGATTTGTTGGCTCATATTGCTAGTGATGCAAGTGTCACATCACTGGCCATATGGAATACAGAAGACTCTATTCAGCAATCTGCCAAATTAGAAATTGGCTGCACATCTTAATGACAGACATGCTGTATGACATTACATGGAATAGAGTCATTTAAGCATGAAATAACACTTATTGGTCAATATTTGTAGAAGTCAAACTGGATAATGATTTGCATTTTGCACAACTTGTAATGTAGAACATGCAATACTCACTGCAAACTGCAAACTCAGAGCACTGCAACCCCAGTTCTATAATTGTCTGAATGAATGAATGAACAGAAGTTTAAAATCCCAACTTTACTCACGCACTCTTACATTATTAACAGCAAACCCAGGAAAATAACTATATACATGACAAAGAGTGCTGTTCTTTGACAGACCTACACTTCAAGTTTACTCATTTTGACAATGAGTGGATTTTTAGGTTGCAAACTAATGGTTGTATTGCACATTAAATAAGGATAATTGTATATAATAATTAGAGCAGGGCGATATGACCAAAATATTTATCACAATATGCATTTGAAAATTTGCGATAACGATATAACTGACGATATAATTGACACTAGACAAAATACTTTACAACTCGACAACTTTATTAGTGCAAAAAAAACCCCATCAATGTATTTTTACTTAAACAAGCAGCTGTTTTTGATGTGCATTAAAGTTATATAAAAATTTAACAGTGCAAAAGCAAATTCCTTGCTGACAGTTTAACCAAAAGGCATTTCCAGTGGAAATTGACCGACATATCCTCAGCATAACCATGTATAATATCCACAAGTTAAAAAGAGGTTATACACACACAATACGGTAATATTATGTTGAAGCACAGTATCACTTCGCGAGGCTCCTGCCTACGGTAGCCGTAATGCTCCGACAATCCATCAAGCAGTGCGGCTTCGTAGCTTAGCAAAGTCGTACTAAAACATTTGACAGATTTTCGAGCGCCGTGTACCACATAAAATCGTTAAGGGGCACTGTTGATTTTCAGAAAAATCAAAGGATTAATTTTAAGTGTGCCGTATTTTGAAAAAAAAATACGGTAATAACGACGGCCCGCTAGCATGCTCTAGAAAAAATAGTGATTTGTTGTGTATCTGACAGATGAAAGCTAAACCAGTTCCACACCACTGAAGTTGCAGCATTTTTACAAACCAATTCTGGTTCATCCGTTTCATTCAACAATCCGCTTTCGCCCTTCTCATTCTCCATCGCCGCCATGCTTTTTCCGCCATGTGCATATGTAAACAAAGGCACTGCGCATGCGCATTTTACCCATATTCTATCGCGATATTTCATTTTCTTATCGTTGCCCAACATTATACCGGTATTACCGTGAATGGTATGATATGGCCCAGCCCTAATAATGATATATTACAAAAAACTATATATTTAGATAGGCGTAGGTAACTTATTATAGATCAGTGCACAGTTACACATATATTATTGCAATGAGGGACTGTGTATTACATAGCTCTATTTATTTACATATAGTGTATATGTATATATTAGACTGTATAACCAAGAACAGACATATAATGAGTTAAATAGGGAATGAATAAGCATTTGCTCCACCCACTCATTTTCAAACAGGAAATGGTTGATATTTTATAGGATTTCAGTCTATTGAGTTTGACTGACATGGTTTTTTCACATTAATATGATGGCTTTCTTTTATTTAATGTTTCTTGGGCTTTTTTTATCTTTATTTACATTAGTTACATGTTCAAAACTAAGATCTCATCCATACAACTTTCATGCTCATTTAGACAGATAAAGATATGGAACAGTTCCTGACTTCTATATCTAGGGAAATCTTTAGTTATGAGCAACTTGCCTTGATCACAAATGACCTAATATTTTCACAGTTACGTTTTCGAGTAATCAGCTGTTGCACCATGATGCCTTACTTCAAATAATTGGTCCAATCCAAAATTCAAACTGGAAACAAAGGAGTATTAATACATATTCTTGATCTGATAGTCAACTGATTGTGCTATTTATATAAAGGATAGGGAACAACTAAATATAACTATGAGGAGTGTTATTGTACTGCCATGCCTTATGAGGTTTTCTCTGCAGTTAGGTGAAAATCTTGACGGATGCTCGAACAGCTGAGCAGCTGAATATGTCTCATCTTTGACCAGTTGCAACATTTTCGAGATTAGAGTCTAAGTCATGGCACAAGAAACCTCGGAGAGTGACTCAGCGGCTGAGCTGTGATCCACAGCAACAGTGTGGGACTCAGAGATGGAGCACCATCTGCTCACTGAAAATAATCACGCGGAGATGAACACTGAGTATTTTCGAGGACCAGTGAGAATATTATCCGTTCAGGTGAGGCGAATTAAACACCAGGGCTGGATGTGGATGTAAATGTGTTGATGAAACTCAAATCACTTTCAATCCAAATAGTCCACCAGCTTTATACATAATGTACAAGCTTAAATAGTTATCCAGATCGTAAAGACGTTAGTCTTTCTCTAAGTCAGACTCTTAGTCAGTGACCAAGCTGTTCAGGTAGCCCATCGATCACTTTAGTGTTGGTTCAGTAAAAGAATCTGCTACCTTTTGTTTTCCTTCACTGACTAACTAGGGCACCACAGTGCACCCACTGACACACACTCACACACACAAATTCCCAAAATAGGTATTCAGAATCAACTAGGATGGGCAGCTGTTTGGCAATATTTCAACATGGAACGGGCTGGCATGGATTCAAGCTATGCATGCAGGAACAAATTAATTAATTGACATGTTTGCATTGGGCTGAGAGTAAAAAGGTATAGAAATAGAACATAAAAAGAAAGGTCAGGGAAATTGATGAATGAATCAATCAGCTTTAAGGAGATGTACATAGAAATTAATATAAGAGTGTTGAAAGGAGGAAACTGCTAAATGGTAAAAATATATCACTTTCAATGTCAGATTGATTTCAGGTTATTAATGTATTTGAGTGCACATGATTTTGTGCTTTTGGGCATATTTTTCAAAGTCTCAAAAAGCAAAGAAAAGCGTAACTTTCACCTTTGAACTGTCCGACAGTATTCACAATGCATTTTGTTGTTTTCCCAGAACCTTCTTTTTCCATACTTTCTCTTCATAATAGGCTCTCGTAAAAGTTTCTTGAGGGCATAACCTATTTCTGTCTCCATCATGAATACTGTATGAACTGCATTTGCTGCTATATAAACAACCAAGCAGCCCAACTTCACTCTGAGCCAACTTTCCAGCCTGATACAACACAGCTATAGGAAAATACATTGGCAGGCATCCAACCAACCGTAACAACGGATTTGAATACAATCCATTTTGACAACATTCCTTACTGTCTGACTGGCAGGGAAGGCAATATCCAGGAGAAGGTATGGGGTTTATATCGGCTGTTTAAAAAGTGCGCACGTGCAAGCGCAAGGCTGCTGCATTTTATCAAATAATTTTCACTTAAGTGGTGTAAGTGTGTGTGAGCGTGTGTGTTCCTACAAGTGGATGTGGTGGACAGCAGACCCCAAGGCACCAGGTGTCAGAGAGAGAAACAGCTGAGAGAGAGAGACAGCTGCTTGTGCTGTTGTGTATCAGAGGTGCTCCCAATACTGGACTGTCAGCCTAATGATTGTCAGATTCGATTAAAGAGGTATGCTATAAAGGCTGATTAGGATAAAAAGAAAACATTTAATCATGAATGTGTTAAGTCTGTTTAAGATACAGATTAAAACAGATCTTCCTATAGAGTGGAACACATAAGGAATTATTATCACTGGAGTAAGGACACTCCAGTTATCTGAAATGACAGATCAAAAACGGATTAAAAAAATGTTTGCCACAGACACCTAAATCTTAATGCATGGCTGATATCAAGGAGGCTTAAAGCCCTCTAGGACCTATAAATAGTGTTTACATTATTTCCATGGTGAGGGATAAGGCTGGCAGGCCAATCCTTGTTTGTTGTGATGATGCCATCATATCAGGGAGGCTCTACGCTGTAGAGTGCAACCTATTGCCCATACATGCATCTATGGCCTAGCCTATGAGTGCATAAGATGATGAGAGAGGTTCGCTAAGATCCCCATCTACTGGCTTCCCGTGTTTCTCTCTATTTGAAGACATGGAAAATACATTTTACAAAAGGATCGAGTCACATCTGGTGGGGTTTGTGATGGATAGTGTGTGTATAGCATCAAAACACTCCTTCAGCCCGAGGAGACCACGGTCTAGTTCTATCACATCCACACCTTGTTGTAGCCTAGGCTGCTTGGTCCAACCCAAAATGGGGTCACTGCATAATAATCAAATCCCATATTTCAGGAGGTATGATTGGTGGTTGTCATTAAAAAAGGTGCGACATGACAACTGAGTGGTTGACTACAATGTGGTAAATAACTACAAAACTGTGAGCATCTCTCCAGCACGTCCGACGCGCACTCTGCATCTCGCCCATCACTGCTTTTTGTCATATTTGGCAACAATGTGGCAGACCACCAGTGAACACGCCGATAGCTCAGGGTCTCCTAGAGGGAGACTCGCCCCTTCTCTGACTTACCGGATTTGAAAAACGCCGCTATGTCTGCCGCGTCCTTCCCAGCCTCATCTAGCCCCTCTCCTGCGCTCATGGCTGCGCTCGCTTGTGCGGAAATAGCGATAGATATCCTCAAAGTGTTAGGTTGCTGCAAGAACTATTATATCAGCAAAAGCGGGTCCTGATGCCGATCATTGAAGCAGATCCGCTCATATAGTCGGTGCTCTCTTCATTAAGCGAGAGACCTTCTCCTCCATTTTGGCCGAGAAGGGAAAATCCTGGCGACCGATCGGCGGCGCTCCCGAGTTGGGGACGTGAGGCCGACAGCCGGGGAGGAGGAGGAGGAGGAAGGGGGTGATAATGAGAGAAGGCGGAGGTAAAAGAGGAGGGGAATAGGAGGACTGAGGAACGAGGGCTATTCCGATTCGAGGGGTGGGTGGGGGTGGGATATCCTGGGATTCCGTTTCGGGGGGTTTTGGTGCAGTGTGCGCCACCCAAATTTAGTGTGCGCCACAGCACATCAGCAGTCCCAGGCGTCACTTAATGCGGTGCTGATGCGGGTTGCGTGGGAGTCATACCATAGAAATTTATGCTTTAATTGCTTCAAGCTCAGATATTACATCAGATGTGATATGGAGAGGCACAGATGTCCATGTCGGCACAGTGAAGTTGTATTCACATATCTGACTTTCTCATATAGTCCAGGCCTTTCTAACGAAATTCTTACGAAGGAAAACACGATTTCACATGTCCACGAGGGTCACTGAGTTCTGGTGTTGCATCATTTAGTTCCCGGTTTGCTTTTAGCTGCTGCGAGGTGTCGCGTGTCTTCTCTCAGTGATGCCAATCCACCCACGCTTTTAGTTATAACAGGGTGAAAACGACCGTGGCAGAGAATGACATCATCATCCTCTCTTCATCTCCTCTGTGATGAAGAGGATGCTACGGCATGAGGTCATTTGCCCCACAAATCTAACCCAGTTCAACAGGACAGCTGCAGCTCAGTCCTGGAGGAACAGGACGCTGCTGCCATCTAGGGGTTGTCGTCACATATTGCCTCGGGAGGTCAGCAGCGCTGCACGGTGATGTTTGCGAATAGAAATTGACTTTATTACCTCCAGCAGTTGGCGCTGTTTGTAAAAGTAAGCATATTGACTAAGCCAGTGACTCTCACCCAGGAGTCCAGGAACTAAACGGGGTGCTTTTACACTTTCAGTAGAACAATTAGGTCACCTACTTGGACATATAAATAAAAAGAAAGGAAGGAAAGAAAATCTAGTTAAGTAGAAATAAAAAGGTATGGAAGGTAATAGCATTAAAAACGGCTTCCTAAACATTTAAAATTGAATAGAAGCTCAAAGTAGTGAATTAACTAGTAGTAAGTGTGTCATCAAATGACTTGAAGTCGATAACAAGAATCTTATACATCAGGCAGGTCATCTGGGGTAACTTTTATAGCCTGCAAGGTCAAGGTGGCCTATTAGCTGAAGAACCACCCATGTAGCAAGTTATCTGTGATAGTAGGCCAGAGAATGGTTGGAGAAGGTGGGAGAGATGAAAGTTGTGAAATTAACCATAACTGATAAATGTTTAACTGAATACAACAGCTGAGAATAAACAGTATAAGGTCAACAAATTAAGAAATGGTTCAAGTAGCTGAAAGCTAAGAGACTATATAGTTAAATTCAGTACAGTGCAAATGTGTTGAGCCACCACTCATTTCTTTACATTTTCCTCGAAAGATAGAAAATAGGTGCAGAAATTTATTGAGTCGTGTGCAACTATACATGGCAATACTAAATGATACAGAGTTTGTATAATCTATCTATCTATCTATCTATCTATCTATCTATCTATCTATCTATCTATCTATCTATCTATCTATCTATCTATCTATACTCAAGGAATGCAAATATTGTACTGTGCGGTCATGTCTAGGACATTGACCTATACCAAGAGTATATTATTGATTTCTTCTCTCTGCTTACACTGCAGACCAGTGTCAATCTGTGGGAGAGTGAATCCCTGGAGTATGTTACTTGGCACACACCGTACACACCGGAAAAGGCAGAACAACAAGCACATCCTTCCACCTTTTGTGCACAACTGGAGAGCCTACAGACAATGACATTAAAAAATATCACACATTACAATAAAAAAGTTGATCTACAAGTGTAAGTCCTTCTCTGGAGGCCAGAAATGGAGCAAAGATTACACTAATTTCTATGCTAGACTTGCTGGTCTTGGTACTCATCCAGATCACTTACATCTTGGTGCAAGTTCCTGTATGTTGTCTGTCAAGGTTCTCAGTCATCCAGGTCAAAGACCTTGGAAAGAAAGTGACATTGCACCTCTCATCCAAGAGGCTTCTTCAGTTCTGAAACCAAAGCGTCCCAGGTTCAGGTTCTCGATGGGGATATGAGTACAACACACAGTACCACAGTCCTGGATGAGACAACGAACATTCACGAGTACGTCAGGAAGATGGTCACGACACGCTCAGTGAATATCTCAGGCAGCAGAAACTCAAGAAAGAAGACCAAGATTAGGAGCCATTTTTACAGTTTTTCTCAGTCACTTTGGTGCGTTCCTCAGAACACCACTAACATTTGCACAGCAGTTAGTGCATTTCCCAAAACAATTAGTGCAAACTGCAAAACCTAGTGGATAGCCTGCAAAAGCACGTCACATGCACAGAATTGATTATCCATACCTCAAAAGCAAGTATCCATGTCAATGAAACTGTCAGTGCCATCAAAATGAAAAGTCTTGACACCATCTTTATGAACAAGATAGTCAAATGGCATTGTCATGTTTCCACTATGACAGTTTATAATTTCAGTGTTTCCCATTGCAAAAACAATTGGTGACACCTAAAAATGCTGACGACAGCACTATGGCCTACCTGTACAGCCATCTGAAATGTGCAGTAAAGTCACTGTAGATGTTATGGGAGTCTTGGGAGTAACTGAGACACTGAATACGTACGTTTCACATTTCCATTGTGTAGAAGTGTTTGTAATCCTACAGAATTGTGCAAAAGAAAAATATGCTACAGTCACTTGTGCACTGTAGAATACATGTAAACATAAAATCACCCATTTGGTAGAGCTGTGCACTAATGTGAACAATAAACAGCACATGTAACAGTACAGTAAATCATTCTGGCACATCCAGACGTTCCTGTCTGTCTGGCCACATATTTTCATCTACATCACAACAGATGTTATCCCTCACAATGCAGCGAGGAAAGTATCTCCTGGAGTGGCGAATCCATCCTCTGCAGGACCCTGCTGTGATGTCGTCACATGCTGCATCCATGGCTGCTAGCAGGGCCATTTGCTCATGTGGATGCCGGTCATAAACTTTCCACCTCCAGGCAGAGAAAAACTCCTCTATTGGATTAAGGAATGGGGAATATGGAGGGAGATATTCAACCAGAATTCTGTCATGTGCTGCAAACCACTCTCTGACCTGATGGGAGTGGTGAAAACGGACATTATCCCAGACAACAACATACTTGCTGAGTTGGCCTCCACCTCTCTCATTCTCAGGGACTAGGTCCCTGTAAAGAGTGTCTAAAAATGTCAGGAGATGTTGGGTATTGTATGGACCAAGAAGGGGGATATGGGTGAGGACGCCGTTGTCTGAGATGGCTGCACACATGGTAATATTCCCTCCGCGCTGACCAGGGACTTCAGTGGTTGCCCTCTGTCCAATGCGATTTCTTCCACGCCTTCTGCCTTTGGCCAGATTGAAACCTGCCTCATCAACATATATGAATGTGTGCAGTGTTTCCCTGGCTTCCAGCTCCAGTACACGCTTTAGAGAGAGACAGAAATGCAATGTCACAATATGCCTGTGTACAGTAACGAACAGTAATGCATGCATTTGGTAAAACACATTGTAGAGTATGTGCTGTGGAATTGCAAGTGTACTGCATGAAACTACGAAGTACTGTAAAACAGTTTGCAGTGCAGAACATAGAAGACCAGCTTTACCTGCACATACTGGTGACGGATCTCCTTCACCCTGTCAATGTTTCGTTCAAATGGCACTTTATACAATTGCTTCATGTGGATTTCATTTTTCTTGAGTACTCTGTCAATTGTTGAAATTGAAACAGATTCAATATTGCCAAATACCGTGTAATTCTCTATGACAGCGCTTTGTATTTCTCTCAGCTTTATTGCATTGTTTGCAATGACCATTGCACAAATGGCTTCTTCTTGCTGTGGGGTAAAAAGGGGCCCTCTTCCGCCTCCGCGAGGTTGTCTTACAATCCTATGTGGTGCAGAGTGAACTTTTTGTGAAATTGCAAATACAGTACAGTAACATGTGATGTGTCTGAGATGGCACAGTACAGTACAGTGTATTACTGTTTGCATACCTGTTTTCCCTAAGGAATGTTTGAATGATTGAACTGACAGTAGTTCTTCCAATATTGGGTTGCACCCTTCGACCAGCCTCCTCCATGGTGAGGCCGTGATTGACAACATGGTCCACAATTGTAGCCCTTATTTCATTAGGAATCCGCCTATATCTGCCTCTTCTCCCTCTTCCCCTTCCCCTTCCTCCCCGCATCCTCACCCCTCTTCCACGGTGCTGACCTTCCATTTTGTGTCACAGAAGTGTAGAAATGGTACACACTAGCTCCTGCGCAGTTTATATATGCTTGCCAATTGGGGATTCACAGGATTCATCCATAATTGACAGTGAACAAGTTGTTTGTCATTGGTTACAACTAAACTTTCACACGCCTCCTCATGAGTGACAGCTGTAATTCACCCGAGATCAATTGTTCAATTTCGGAGACATTTCCAGGAAAAATGATACAGAAAGGTATAGGATTTGCTTGACAGATGGCCAATATTTGGCATGTGATAACTAGTTCAACAATTTTGTGTGTGATGACTCAAGCAATGGATGTATGACTATTAGTTTTATTGGGAATGACTATTCAGCATCCATAGGTATGATTACTTTTGACTGACATGACATAAGCAAATGGAAATGTCAGAAAGCAGCAGGGAAATGTATGGAAGCAACTGATTCATGTCCAAAATCATTTGCAGTTTGTTCAGAGAGAGGAGAAATTGCTACTATGATGTGCACAAATGACTGAGTGTTGCGGAGGTTGAACTAATAGTTATGAGAATTTCAATTCTGATCTGAGAAACGCACCAAAGCGACTGAGAAAAACTGTAACACTGACCTATAAATTACTCAAGCATAACAAGGCAGCTAACTCAAGGGATGATCCAATCTTGTGTCCAGCAAAGTTGATCCATCTACTGTTCACAGAAGCCTCATCAGAAATGTTTTCAGTGGAAGGATGGCTGTCAAAGAAACCATGCTTAAGGAAGGCAAACGGAAAGAAAAGGCTCAGGTATGACAAGATACACAATAACCTGTTTCATGGAGTGATCACTCCCAATTGATGATTGGTTTTAACATGTCTGGCATTATAGAGAGATTAAAGTTCTTAAAACACTGGAGATGTGAACAGTGTCAGTTACATTAAAGTTGTAGTGCATAAGACCAAGTATATTTTTATGATCATCCATGCATCACTGCTACAGTATCTTTCAGTTTTGATAATAAAGACTACAAAATAAGAGTCGTAAGCACAGTACAGGAAAGAAACTGCTGACCTTTGTTTTTGATCAAGTGGAAAGAAAACCTTGTCTTTCTGCAGCTGTTCATCCCTCCCTTTTATCCCACAAATTTCCCACATGTGGGACTAATAAAGGTTATCTTATCTTATCTTATCTTATCTTGTCTTATCTTATCTTATCTTATCTTATCTTTGATTGCACTGCATTTACCTTGCAGGTTAACATGCTGTCAGAAATTTCATGCTGCATCATAGATGGCTTTAGAAATCATGACATTTTCATCTGGAAGTAAAAGATGTATGATTAGAATCATCACACCTCTGCTGAAAATGATTAAGAATGGTTCTATTATGAATGATTACTTCACAGCACTTTGACACATCAGTGCATCATTTATTATTTAAATATTCAGACGTGTATACATTTTATACTAGCGAAGACCTGACTAGGGTACTGAGCAAATACACCAAATCATTCTGCGATGGGAACCAGAAGATGCTTTACAGCAGATTATAATCATATATATATATTTCTACTTGTAGTCTTTGATGGTTTAACATGTTAGACATTGCAGAAAAGCTATCAGGACAAGAAACTACAAAAGGAAGACAGCCTGGGGCTCAACATCCCTTGAAGTAATGGAGAGAGCAGTCATTGATTTAATGGGTGGGAAATCCATAAGATCAGTTACAAAAGTGAGGAAAGTTGACAAATCAACACTTTGGAGGGACAGTAAAAAGAGGCAGGCACTCAAATATACAGGCACGCATGCACGCACACAAACACACACACACACACACACACACACTGGTTCTTAGCAGTAAATCCTGAAAAAGTACAGATGACACTGCAAAGGGGGCATGATATTAAAGTGTTTCTATTTCAACCTCAAAAGTACGTCTCACTAAACAAAAGAGGAATGAAAAGGATTCAGAGCATCAGATTTTACTGGAGCCTGTTTAGTGTCAAACACATGTCTGATCATCTACAAATGAGGATAAAATAAAGAAAGAAACAAAGAAACTAAATTATTTCACAAAAAAACAAAAGCTACCACAGTCAAAATTATTAATTCTCCTGATGCTAATAGAAAATTGTTTATTCTGGATAAAAGCCTGCAGTTTTTTGGTGTCGTTATCTCACACACGTGTCCCGAGCAATGCTGGCCCATTCTTCTTTGGCAAATCTCTAAAGCTTTTCCAGATGTGATGTTCTTCCAACATGGACCTTGGTTTTCAGTTCACCCCACCCATTTTAATGGGATCAAAACCAGGGCTTGGTGTAGACTAGTCAGTAACGTTCACTTTGGTCGCTTTGGAGGTAAGTTCTTCACCAGGATCGAATTATGTTTTAAATCGTTTTCGTGTTGGAAGACAAAGGGAAGACCCAGACTGAGCTTTGTTGATGACTGCTTGAAGTTTTCTTTCCAGCTGTCCTTCTTTCTTCATGGTTTCTTCCACTTTTAATGAGATTTCCAGTTCCTGGTGCACTGAAGCATCCCCACAATTCAATTCAGTTTTATTTATACTGGACCACATCACAACAACAGTCACCTCAGGACACTTAATATGTAAGGTAAATACTCCCACCACTGTGTTTTACAGTGGGGGCGGTGTTCTCTCCCTTCTTTCACCAAACATATGCAGCATCATAAGCCAAAGAGCTCTAGTTTGGTCTCATCTGACCAAAGGACAGAATTCCAGTATGCATACTCTTTCTCCAGTTTGTCCTTAGCACACACCAGTCTGGCTTAAAGATGTCTGCAGAAGTGGAGATTTTCTTGGTCTGCAATCTCACAGTCAATTCCTGTGCAGTGGTTTTCTTCTCTGAGACTAAAATTCCGGATGTGACTAAGTCATTGACTGGTGTCTTTGCAGTTATTCTCATTAGAGACATTTAGACGCCTTAGACATATTTCTCATTAGTTTTCTTCACGGAGTCTTGGAAATCTTTTACTTCTTGCCTCTGCCAGGCTTGTTCTGTACTGTGGGGCCCTCTTTAAATTTCTTGATGATACTTCCCACTCCAGTTCTTGACATTTGGAAATCCTGTGATAACTTTGTACATCCAACTCCTGCTTTGTGAGCATAAGCAATTCTTTTCCTCAAGTCTAAACTGATTTCTTTTGTTTTTGGCATGATGCTTCCTCGAAAGACAGCTCAAACCCACGCTGAAGTATTTATGCTGTGAGTAAATTGGAAGATAACTTTCAGTTTTAACTTGATTTTAAAGGCTTTGAGCATCGCAAAGTTAAAGCATATCATTGCACAGCAGTGGATTGTGCTATGGCTCAGTACTTTCATTTTTCAGGAGCCCATGAAACTGTAGAACAACTTACTCTTAAACTCCAAAAAGCCTGCTGTTGATCTCAGTAAATGAAAGAGGACTGTCTCCCCTCCTCTTCAGAGATTTGCAAATGTGGATAAAAGAGGGGCAACACGCTGGAAGGAAGGAAAAAAAAAACAGTCATCAAAACAGACATTTTCTTAGGAACCTACTGTATGGAAATATTTAGTAATTGTTTGTTTAAACTGATCAGATTTCCTGCTGTTGCATTTTGTAATTATTCCATATTAAATACCGATGTTAAGTGGCACAGTTGGGTAAATAGTGTTGAATGGAGGAAACTATTTAAATCTGGCATCTTAAATCATCTGTATTGTTGTGTTGGTTTGCCATAGTCTGAAGACTACATGGTCAGACTGGGAATGATTTTCGATCATGTCATTAAAAAAATTAAAAGCACATAGGCCAGTGAACGCATAATGCTTATTAGTGAAAGAGGGAGAGTTTTCAACCTCACGTTGCTGTTCACTGGATTGAACAGCAGGTGGTAATGCTACATAAAAAAAAATGACCTGAGATCCAAACGCACAGCAGCCCATGCATTGGACAACTGCTTCTCAATCACTGGAATGCATGAATCAGCCTGCTGAATTTATAAGAGGGGCACTTCAGATCAACCTGCTTATCAGCAATAACACAGCATTATACATGAGAAGATTTTCTCTTTCATTTTAAAATCTGCTATTAAATCTTCAATGTTTTGTGCGTAAAAGTGTCCCACACTGCTGACTCAGTAACTGCAGATTTCCAAACAGTTTTATGTTAATACCAGAGGAGGCAGTTCCTATCAGTTTGTAGGTGGCCCTCTACTTTGGCTCATGTAATGCATGTTTATATCTGCGTGGTTACCCCGTGACAGGAAGTCCACTAGATAATTCCATGGCCCCTTTGATCCACTGCTGGCTGTAATGTGAAACACCTGCAACAAAATAGCCAATAAGTGGCCCACATTTTTTTAAAGACCAGCCCTCTCTCCCTTTGCCCCCTTTTACAAATACCTCGTTACCTTGGAAACCAGTAACAACACGAGGGGCCTTCCTGGAAAGTGAGAGCATCAACTAAATCACTAGAAATGATACACCAAAACATAATGGAGTAAAACGCCTTTGCTTTGGTCCAAATGAAGCTTTTGATATAAAACGCAGTTACTGAGGAGGCCTGTCCGTGAAGGAATGCTGGAGCCATGTCCTTCAGCGCCAGGATCGCTAAAGTGAGCTACAGGAACAGACCCACCCAGTCTTCCGTGGCTGTGGAGTCACTCAAGGAAATGCAGGTTTGATCCCAAATGCTCTCAAAAGTGTCTACAACACTTTTTCTTTTGTATTTATTTATAGTTCTGTGAGCTAAGTCTACTAGTTGCCCTTAATGTTCTGTGTTTCTTAAAGCCACCATTGTTATTTATATGTGTGGGTTTATTTTTTGGTTTGCGTGTTGCACAATTAATTGTATTATAAACAGGTAAATTATACAAAAACAATAGTTTATTTTTTTTAAACTATAAAATATATGTTGTTGATTCTTTAGACTTTTTGTTTTGTAAATTATGTCTTCACTATCTCTGGATTCTTACTCCGGTAAGTAAGACGATTTTGCCTTCATGCAGCTTATATCCTAGAATCAGGACACCAATTTTTCCTTTCCACTTTTGGTAACCTGTTTTGTTTTGTATTATGCATATGCAGATATGCATTTTATTTATTTTACATCTTGTGTAGTTGCTATATATTGCAAAATATCCGATATTGTCACGAATCAAAGAGATTTTTAAATTTCATTTCCGTACCCAGCAACACTTTAACTTTGCCCTAAAGGGAAATCTGTCAGTGCAAGAGATTATCTAATGGGATTTCATTACCATATTTTCAATATATGATTATTTTTCAATTTTATTCTGTAATTAATTGAAAAGTGAGCGTTGATATAATACTGCAGTAATTGAGCACAGGAAGATGTAGCTAACCCAGCAAGATAATGAGCTGCAAGAGTGTAACACCAGAAATGTCGTTCTCTTGTGAGAGAGGGGAGAAAAAAAGACAATGATGGGATTAATTTGCACTTCATTTTCACCTCAGGAGCTCTCTAAGCCCTTCGGAAAATTGCTCGGAGACTCACTACACTATTAGATTCTCTGGCCTAACAGCAGGCAAAGATAGCTGTGGCACAACCTACTGTAATGTGTGGTTGATTGTATTGTCAGCCCCAGCCCACCAGATGGCGGGGTGTTGCTGTCTTATTGGCTTTGCTGCAGGAGGCTGGATGATGTTGCCCAAAGACAGCTGAACAGTAAACTTGAAATGAGCAGTGAGTATCCAGCTTCTGTCATTCATGTGGAACTCTGTCATTATTACAGTGACTGGTCTTTGTGGGGTCTGTGACACATTACTTTTAAAAATCTCCTTTTGCTTGTAGGTGCTAAGAAAGTCAGATTAGGCCAGGATGGAAGTTATAATAGTTCATTTTATTAGTTAGTTTTATAAACTTTTAAACTTTAATCTACACAACCCCTTTCCATGTTAATTGGTTCTCTGCCTTTAGTCAAAGCACAGCCTTTCACACATTTTAGAAATGTTAAATAGCTATGCTTCTTTGCCTCCCAATAGCAGTGCAGCACTAAATATGGCACTTTAAACCAAGTACATGTTTAATTAGTATGCAATAGACATGAGCAATAAGACTAAAGCCCCCTGCACTCTGTCTGTGTGTCAGACCCACTGCCTTCATGCAAAATACTCCAGTTTCTTGCTTATTTTTCTATGATACTGACCGTAATGAAATAGAATTGGCTGAGGCATTCCTGCATTGTGCGAAAACACAGGCCAGATGCAGCAATGTCAGTTCATTAGAGTCAGTTTTCGGCATTGGACCCAGCGAACCAAATGCAAGAAGACACCATGGTCCACGAAAGGAGAATAAAGTATATTAGGCATGACATTTACGAGCCACATCTTTCTTAAACATTTGCTTAAGCTGTCTGTGCTTCTGTCAGTGTGAGCAGTCGCTGTGAAAAACTGTGAACTCTTGTCTGTCTGTGTCTTCAGATCTCACCACCTCCTCATTTATAATTTACAGTCACTCTCATGTTTCATAGCCACTCACAACCAGGCAGTTCCACACAGAAAATCATCCATGGAATAGTGAAAAATTGATGACCGACCGACTCTGTAATGCAAAGCTTTGCAACCATTTCTTCACTATCTGACTCACATTCAAATCCTCATGGAGAGGGATGTGCCTGTCATCGGCAAGATGCGACTGTAAAAAGCAACGATACTGAATATTAATTGGTGGCGACGGTGGGGTTCAAGGGATCTGCTAACATAACAACTGATTGAATAGCAGATTTTTTTAAGCATCACACTGCCACATATCAGGCACAATGAGTCAACCAATAAATCTGTTAGGCAACTTGATGATAATCATGTTACGCTTACTGCTTCACACAGCGGACATGGTATTGAGTTCAATCCTATACTGTTAAAGTGCTGATCCAGGTGATGACCTTGCATCGGCTTCCTTTCCTATAAGCATCAAGTTTTACTCTTGCTTAAACTGAATTTCCATGTTAATTTAATTTCTAGTGTTTTGTAGCACTTGCTTTCAAAGCAAGGTGCCATTGCCTGTTAAATTACACTACTGGCTATATCGAATGACTCGCCACATTTTTTCCTTTAAGAGGAGCGTAACACATTCTCTAATAGAGCCATTTGTACTACAATGATGCAACATTTATTTTTTACTCACTTTTGTTTCTGTATTTTTTTTAAAAGGTTGTAGCTGATACTATCTCCCTCTAATGATGTATTATGCAACCTTTTCATTCCACCCCCCACCCACCACCCTCCATCTTTCATCCTATTGTTGTAACAGACTTGTAAGGTGAGAGTTGGACCTTGATAATTACCCTGCTGACAGGAGGTCATCCAACACCGCATTATCTAGTTAGCAGTACCCTTTTAGGAGAAACAGTCTGATAATTTCAGGGCAGCAACCTTTCTCACATGACAAACAGGAAGGCTGATTGCTCACATAGTGTAGCGCAGCCACTTGTTCGCTGTCTTGTCTTCTTTGTTGGAAGCTTTAACTCTCTGATGTCATGAAAAAAGCAGACAAGTAAGAGGGTGGAATGACTTGAAAAGAAGTGTCAGCGTGAAAGGCCGACAGCAACTATGCTGCATTTCAAGCCAGACTATCAAAACAAGGTAAGGTGACCCAAGAGTTCTGAAGTTACAGATGACTTGAGCTTCTTGACTATCAACTTTGGCCAAATGCAATTCATCATTAATGTGTTGGCATTTAGTAAACAGCTGATGTGTTTGGAGCGTGTATGTGGTGGAAAGCTTAAGTGACACAAAACCATGCAGTTGTGAAAGCAATTTTAAAGGCATTTTAGTGGGTTTCTGTTCAGGAAGGCCTGGTTTTATATGGCAGAAAGCCTAAAATAAGTTTGGCAAATGTGTCATAAAATGATAAAACAAGTGTAGAAGTAATTCTGTGTCAGAAAAAACACAACACAAACTGCTGGACACAAGATTACATTTATTTAAAATGTCATGATGTTGCAATGATAAATCCCAATTTTAACACCCGTGTTAGCATCCAAAGAAGCCGTTAACACGACACTGCAGATATACAGACAAAAAAAAAATGCGTTCACTAAGTGGAAATGATCAAAATCATAATGCCACATCACATATTTTTATTTATTTATTTTTAACTTTTAACATGATTGGGTGTTAGGTAGCTGATTATACAAATAAAACATATATAAAATTTGGACAAACAAAGCTGATCTGTTTTTGAAATTAGTACAAAAATTGCATCCAAGCAAGCAGAAAGGTTTGCTGCGGCAAACTGGACGGAAACTGAAGACTTTTTGTGACTGTTGCTGTAAAAAAAACAAAAACTTACCTTTTAAAATCCACTGAATTAGTTGTCCCTGTAATCTATACTGCTACTTTTTGTCAAAATTTCATCTGGAGCTCAGAATCTTTAATTACCGCTTCATCTATGCGATTTGGTGAGAGTGTCCATGAGCTTAACACAGAATTCACTGCCAAGCACTTATTTGCACTGTTACATTATAGTGAATGCTGACAGCTTTGTTCTGGTGTGCTGCTAATCCTGTGAGCCAGCGATTACCTCAGTGTTTGACACTTGTGCATCTGTGTTTGCATTCCTTTATGGTAGTTCATTAGCGTACACTACACATGTGCAGACAGAGCTGTGAGTTTTTCCTTTCTGAGCATCACTCCGTCTATGGGGATTTCAGCCTAAAAGCGAGGGTATGAAGCCCCATCTCATAAAGCTCTCAAATTGCCTGTGCTTTTAAGTCGAGTGCCTCTTAACATTTTTGACATATTGCTTGAACTAGAATGTCAGAATAAAGCAGGCGTTTTACTGTTCTTAAGGGATCATGTCTACCCTGACATCACCTAGCTGTGGAAAGTCATACACTTCTGATGGCAGTGGCCATTATACATGTACACAACGAAAGTATAGCCCAAACTCTGCTAGCTGAGCGCTCACCACTGACAACTTGATAGTGCTAAGCCTTCGAGGGTGAGAGTATATGTCTCCCCTGTGTACATACTGATGAGAACGTGATAGCAGGTTTTAGAGAAGGTATACACGGGTTGGCTTGAAGAGACGAGGAGTTGTCATGTCGCAGGTGTATAGAAAACAGCTCTGGAGACAAATTGTTTCCAAAGTCATTCAGGTAAGAGAATAGTTTTTATTGTAGGGTTTTCGCTCTCACATAATTTTCACGAGCCATTGGCTCTAACGTTTTAGACTTTGAAATGAGCAAAACTAATGGCAAAGCTTTATCTACAGGGACTGAGTTGACTTTGACAGCGTGTGTCTGCTGTTTTCTATTCCCTGGCTGATTTGGATTAAAATTGATGAAATTTAACAGATGCCAAACTGTCCCCGTGCACATTTGTGTTTTCTCTTTAATTCCAAAAGCCACAGTTTGTTTATTATAGGGATTCTCTGTCTCGCCATAGCTTATCTCAGGATGGGGCTTTGTTTGCTTCTGAAAGCTATTAGCATTGTATCTGTTATTATTTGGGTCTTTCAGCGCTGGCTTCTGTGTCTGTGTCATGGGAATAACTAAATGTGGATTTGTGTTTTTGTGTTTTGCCGGCTTTTGTTGACTAGTGTATTTTTTGTGTTTGCGTATTGCATTCACTGGTGACTTAGTCTGCTTGTTTGAATAACCTGCGCCACACTGCAATGTGCCTGTATTGTTTGTGTCTACCCTGAAGACTGAGACTTGGCTGTTCATCCAATTTGAAATAAGGGCAGAGAGAAGGTGTGTGAAATGGCTGGTCGCCTGGCAACGGTTGGCTTGGTATCCTTTTTTTTTTTTACAGTCAGTCCATGATGTTAATGTGTGTTTATGTGTGTGTGTGTGTGTGTCCAGAGAGTTTCTGTAATGCTTTAAACAGATGGGTGTTACATTTATTTTTTCTAGCAAGAAAAGATCATATTGAAAATATAATTAATATTTTTGAATCAAGACTGAGTGCGCTTGATTAACACTGATCGATAGCTCGTTCTTTTGTTTGTGATATATTCTTTACGACAGGATAGCCATACACTGCATTAATAATAAGTGTCCATACTGTCTTAAGCCACCCAGTTTGCTTCCAAGGAGCAAGACATTCTTGCATTTTTCAAGGATTTTCAAGGATCTAGAGTTTAGTAGTTCTCCAGGCTTTCTGAAGGTCTTTAAAGGTTTTTCTTTGGATTGAGGTTTTTTTCATTTACATTCAGTGCAGTCTTTGTACCCGTCCATTTTCAAAGAAATGCTAATTGTGTTTGAATGTAAAGCCACTTAACACTGACCTATGAATAATCAAAACATCCAAAAAGATACCTAACTCAAGGGATTTGCCACTGTTGTGTCTTCACATAACTTCACATTCACTTTGGCTATTTTGTGCCCTTAGAAAATATAAGTAAAATGAACAAGTGGAGGACAAAAAACGAGTGGTAGTCTTAAAAAAAACTTTGATATGTTAATAAAATTCATGTAATTGTGCTGGTCACTGCAGATATTGACTATAAAACCCATTATAATTGCCCAAACTCAGTTTTTTGCCTTGTATACTATAATTCAAAAAGTGCTCATGGGTTAACCATCTGAACTGTGCAGAGTTTTGTTGTGCTTTCTAAAAACACTGTTATCTTTTGAAGTGACCTTTTAAGCAAGGAAATGCAAGCAATGTGCCAGTGAAAGATTTGGAAGAAAATCCTAATTGTTAACATTTCTACCAGGATTTCTGTGAAGTGAATAATTATGCAGATTTTGCAGCTGCTGTAGTTAGACAGCATTTTAGTTCTTTTAGTCCTTTTTTTCTTTTTACACTACAGTCTTGGGCTTCATATGTCCAACTCCCCTTAGCCCTAACAGACAACATAGCTTGACCACTATGATTTTTGGTATATATAGAGTTGTCCTTTGTTTATGTCCAAGCATTTATGTCCTCCGTTACACACAAATTCTTTCCTCAATCTATTTCTTTTCTCTAAAACTTTTTTTCACCTCATCCCATTTTTTCTTCTCTTTCCTTTACTCCTCTATCATATAATTTATATTCTTCCCTTTCACCTTTTTGGTATTCAATCATTTTAATCCCTTCTTTAGCTCTACCGTTGAGAGCCACATTCCTCATCCCTGTTTTCAATGCTGTTGCTTGATATCAATTCAGTCTTTTGGATTTGATTTTTTTCCACATTGTTTTAATTTAAGTCTCAGTTCTCAACCTCTAAAGTCTCATCGGGGTTGCCAATTGGTTTCTTTACACCATTGAGCACTGCAGACATTTACAGTATTCTTGAAACTGTTATTTGAGAATAAGACAGCATATAGTTAAAAATCACTGTTTACTACAAGGCAACCACATGAATGTGCACACAAGGAAAAGAGAGGCGAGACAAAGAAAATACATCACTTATTATGCGATACTCAGTGTTAAAGTTTAATCCAACTGTTTCACATTGTCTAAACAGACTGCTGTATAAAAGCAGAAGCTCTCAAGAGTAATTTTGGTATAGCTGTTCACAATAGGATGCTAGAAGTGGGCTTTTCAATGTAAAAATATTTCAAGCCAGGAACAAATATTCCTATTATCTCCTGTTTGGTTAAAAAACAGTTTCTATACAGATGAAAGGCAAATGAGTGATTTTAGATACACCCTACTGCAACGGCTTCATACAGCACCAGGTTTCATGTAATCTGTTTGTTGGCTGACCTTGTTCCTGTGTTACTAAGCAGCACGACCTGGCAACCCATTGTGGCTGATTTTGCTCCCCAGACCTAAACACAAGCCACTGCACGCAAGCAGCAGAGTCTAAAGTAAAAGAGTGGCAGTGAATCTTTTATATATGAAGCTCAAGTGTTTAGTAACATCAGATTAGGATGCTGCAGAACAGCATTATTCACAGTTAACTGAAATGTATCCAACTTTCTTTAAAAATTGTTGTGTTCTTTGGGTCCTGTAAACAATGCCTAAGCTTCAGTCAGTTGAAAGATGGTCATGTGATGACTGAACTGACCATTCAAAATCTTTGAAAAATTACACAGGTTACATTTTTTTATTGAATTGAACTTGGTATTTAGTAATTGAAAATTTTGGAACTTTTTTAAGCAAAAGTTGAAAGAGGAGCGTGAAGCCAAGCGGGCTCAGCTGGATGGAAGACATGACTATATCCTCAGTATTGTGGCTTCATGCTTGGGGCTGGAGAAAGCAGATGTGGAAGATGTCATATTGGAGGGGAATCAGGTACTTTGCACATAAATGTTCAAACAGATTATATTGTTTTATTGGACAACTTTACAGGCCTTAAAAGACAGAAACAAGCAAGCAAAAAAATGTGGTGCATCTACAATGGGACTGAACAGTGCTGAGGTTTTGTTTTCATCTTTGTCAGATTGACCGCATGGAGCAATTTTTCATGGCTGACGGTCTTCCACACCTAATGTTCTACTATCAGGACACTGAACCAACTGTAGCAGGTACCATGAAACTCTAGAGTCTTTTAAAAAAGTGTGTGTAAGTTATATTGTGTAACTTTGCAGTACAGAAGCTCTACGTCTATCTCATATGAAACTGTCTCTGTCACTAATAGAGATCATAAAAGTAATCCATTCTCAAGTAAATGCCACAATATTAAAATCAGAATAGGAAGTCAAAGTTGGTTACCATGACACCTTTTGTTGTTTCCAATCCTTTATGCGAGCAGCACCAGCACCAGCAGCTACAGCCTCTATGCCCGCCCAGCCTGTTGCCCAGCAGCCTGGTCACAGCAAGAAGTCCAAAGTGTTTGTAACAGATGGGAGGGATGTGGCACTGACCGGAGTGTGTGTCTTCTTCACCAGAGCCAATACTTCAAAGGCAGTCACCTCTGAGAACATACACAGAGTGAGTCAGTTTGTATTGTTTTGGGATTTCTAAGTTATTCATTTCTTTGCGAAAGAGGAGGGATTTAAAGGATTTAAAGTCAATTAAAACCATGCAAGTGGAGAAACACAAATTTAACCATGACTGTGTTGTAGTTGTGAGCACTACGGGAAGTCAACTTTTATCAATTTGTGAAACGTACAGTGGGGCAAAAAAGTATTTAGTCAGCCACCGATTGTGCAAGTTCCCCACTTAAAATGATGACAGAGGTCAGTAATTTGCACCAGAGGTACACTTCAACTGTGAGAGACAGAATGTGAAAAAAAAATCCATGAATTCACATGGTAGGATTTGTAAAGAATTTATTCGTAAATTAGGGTGGAAAATAAGTATTTGGTCACCTCAAACAAGGAAAATCTCTGGCTCTCACAGACCTGTAACGTCTTCTGTAAGAAGCTTTTCTGTCCCCCACTCGTTACCTGTATGAATGGCACCTGTTTGAACTCATCATCTGTATAAAAGACACCTGTCCACAGCCTCAAACAGTCAGACTTCAAACTCCGCCATGGCCAAGACCAAAGAGCTTTCGAAGGACACCAGGAAAAGTATTGTAGACCTGCACCAGACTGGGAAGAGTGAATCTACAATAGGCAAGCAGCTTGGTGTGAAAAAATCAACTGTGGGAGCAATCATCAGAAAATGGAAGACATACAAGACCACTGATAATCTCCCTCGATCTGGGGCTCCACGCAAGATCTCATCCCGTGGGGTCAAAATGATCATGAGAACGGTGAGCAAAGATCCCAGAACCACACGTGGGGACCTGGTGAATGACCTGCAGAGAGCTGGGACCAAAGTAACAAAGGTCACCATCAGTAACACACTACAACGGCAGGGAATCAAATCCCGCAGTGCCAGACGTGTTCCGCTGCTGAAGCCAGTGCATGTCCAGGCCCGTCTGAAGTTTGCCAGAGAGCACATGGATGATACAGCAGAGGATTGGGAGAATGTCATGTGGTCAGATGAAACCAAAGTAGAACTTTTTGGTATAAACTCAACTCGTCGTGTTTGGAGGAAGAAGAATACTGAGTTGCATCCCAAGAACACCATACCTACTGTGAAGCATGGGGGTGGAAACATCATGCTATGGGGCTGTTTTTCTGCCAAGGGGACAGGACGACTGATCCGTGTTAAGGACAGAATGAATGGGGCCATGTATCGTGAGATTTTGAGCCAAAACCTCCTTCCATCAGTGAGAACTTTGAAGATGAAACGAGGCTGGGTCTTCCAACATGACAATGATCCAAAACACACCGCCCGGGCAACAAAGGAGTGGCTCCGTAAGAAGCATTTGAAAGTCCTGGAGTGGCCTAGCCAGTCTCCAGACCTCAACCCCATAGAAAATCTGTGGCGGGAGTTGAAAGTCCGTGTTGCTTGGCGACAGCCCCAAAACATCACTGCTCTCGAGAAGATCTGCATGGAGGAATGGGCCAAAATACCAGCTACTGTGTGTGCAAACCTGGTAAAGACCTATAGTAAACGTTTGACCTCTGTTATTGCCAACAAAGGTTATGTTACAAAGTATTGAGTTGTATTTTTGTTATTGACCAAATACTTATTTTCCACCCTGATTTACGAATAAATTCTTTACAAATCCTACCATGTGGATTCATGGATTTTTTTTTCACATTCTGTCTCTCACAGTTGAAGTGTACCTCTGGTGCAAATTACTGACCTCTGTCATCATTTTAGGTGGGGGAACTTGCACAATCGGTGGCTGACTAAATACTTTTTTGCCCCACTGTAATTAATAATAGGCACTGAGTGTCACGAGACAAATGTTCCGATTTTTTTTTTATTTTACTTGTTCTTATCATGCATGATATCCAATTAACTAAAAAAAGCTTCTTACACCCAGAGGTAGTGAGGCACTGGGGGAGCTCAGTAATGGCGCTGTGATAGCACAGCTGGTTCTGGCTATTGATTCCTACTGAACACCTGCTATCTGCAGCAAAGTTAATCACCACCACTGATAACAGGTCCTGTTTGCTACAAAACACCCTCGGCTGGAGACAGAGGAAAACAGGATTCTGTGTGTATGTGTGTGTCTGTGTATTCATGTAATGAGAATGAGAGAAAGCACTTGTGTGCACTTCTCTTGCTAAATTTCCTAATTAGTCGCTTCAAAAAAATTCAAGGGCACATCAGGTGTTCGGGTGTTACTTGACATTTGGGTGGATGAAGTTAGAGGAGTTATTATTAAAAGGGAGGTGTCCAGCTCATGGCTGAGAGAAGCTGTTCACCAAAGATTCACAATTATGTGTTCCTGGCAAATTGTTCATGAGGACTGGTGAGTTGCTAGTTAATTAAAATCAAGTCAGTTAACTAGCAGCCACGGGGTTAGTGGATACATTGTATTCTCTAGATGACTGTGCCACACCTTTGAAGGGTTAAAGTAGTATAGTACAGTAATAAATGATTAATGATTATTATTAACAATGTTTAATAATCATATTTTTTAATTCATTTGAAAACCAGTCCGTCAGCATGACCCAAACGGTTATGTTAAAGTTATAGCCGATTTATAAATATTATTGGAATTTATATCATGAAGTTTACAACACTTGGTTCAAAAAATTATAAGTAGGCCTTTGGGACCCATGGATGGTTCCGTGATTAAACCCTTAGAAAACCACAATAACATCTGACAATCATTTAAAAGGGAGTCGTATATTTTTAATTTAGTCACATATGTGCTGGTTCTCTCTTATCAGATGTGATACAGTACAACCACACAAACTAATGAAATCTAATCTAACAAATGTAATATTATAACTATGATTGGAAAACATTATGTCCTTTTTGCTAGCAGTATAGTAACTTTTTTAATGCTTTTTCAAAGTATTACAGCAGATTTTTAATAGCTTCCCAGACTCACTTGAAGGACACATGCATAGTTGGTCCATTATAGTGTCTACACTACAGTAACCCAGGGAGACTTCTGCCAAAAGCCAAAAGGTTTTCTTTGCCAGCTAGTAAGCTAGGACGGTCTCTTTTGAGGCATGTTTAATATATGAATGCTAAGATTTTTATTATCTTTTTTTTACTATTTTCTAGGATGTGAATTTCAATATGTTGGATACAACGGAAGGTGGTCTTTTAAAAAGTGTGGAGCAGCTGCTTTCTGAGATCTTCATTCCCACACTGAGGAAGATGAACCACGGCTGGGGAGACGGGACAAGTCCTCAGACCCTGGTCGTCAAACAGGACTTCATATCTTCATTGGAAAGCTTTGTGTCTGTGTTGGTTGGAGCACAGGAGAGCCTTCAGGAAAAGGTAGGGGACAGACAATGTCACTAATAAAAGCACCATATTACCAAAAACTAAATTAAATACATAGTAGGTTAGATTAACATAGATAAATAAACACAGTTTAAACATTACATACACTTGCATTATAGTAGCAAATAAAGCAACACAGCACAACTTTGCTTTCAGGTTACCTTGAAAGAGTGCGACACCTTTGACTTGAAGGTACTGAAGGGCCCGTCGGACTACGTGGCAGCTGCCAGCAGCACAGAGACCATAGAGAAGATAGAGGCCTGCATGAAAGTCTGGATCAAACAAATAGAACAGGTGAGAAGAGACTCTCATCGTGTTTCTCCTCAAACTTGATACAGAAAAAGTATTCTCATTCATTTATTCCAAGGTTTCTGCCATTTTATTTGAATGTGCTTGTATCAGATGAAGGATAAACTGCAGGCCTGAAGTTTCAGCAGTGATATCGAATGCCTCTATTCTGCAGGTTTTAGCTGAGAGTGACCAGCTTAGAAAGGAGGCTGATGATCTTGGCCCTCGGGCCGAGCTGGAGCACTGGAAGAAACGGATGACTCGCTTCAACTACCTTCTGGACCAGCTGAAGAGCCCTGATGTCAAAGTTGCTCTGGGTGTGGTCTTGCTGGCTAAATCTAAGCTCATAAAGGTCAGATGTGACTGTCATATACTGCTGATTTTAAGTGGCTGTACCACATGCTCTCTTTCTTGGATATTGCTTCTCTCTCTTTTATTTCAGTGGTTTATTGTGAGATTATGTTTGGTTTTTTTGAAAACGGTGCACACCTTAATTAAGTAACGGTCTGTAATGGTCTAGTCATGGCGGGAACTGGATGCAAGGATCACAGATGGAGTTAATGAGGCCAAAGACAACGTCAAGTATCTCTACAGCTTGGAGAAGTTTTGCGACCCGCTCTACAACAGTGACCCTGTGAGAAAAGAATATTTTATCACACTCTGGTGCATTTTAAAAAATAAACCAAATCAACTGCATTCATGGTGAAGACAGTACAAATGTGCTGGATGTGTGTTATATTTGGATGTACAAAGAAATACAAGCAATAATTTCTGTTTCCTCCAAGGTATCAATGGTGGATGCAATCCCAGGTCTGATCAATGCCATCAGGATGATTCACAGTATTTCCCGCTACTACAACACATCTGAAAAGATTACATCACTTTTTGTAAAGGTATTGTGCAGATCAACAGACTTTTGTTATGATGAACAATGGGATCCTACATTTTTTTTATAAATGATTGATACTGAAGCATTTTTAGGACACTTTTACATTAAGACAACAAAAAAGTACAAATTTATATGATGATTTATATGATTTATAGTTTCCATTTTTTTATCCTCATCTCCAGGTGACAAACCAGATGATCACAGCTTGTAAGGCCTATATCACTGATAATGGCACAAACTCAATATGGGACCAACCTCAGCAAGTCATTATTGAGAAAATCAAAGCTGCCATTCGCCTAAACCAGGTAATGGATCATTTTTAAAGGAAAACAAAATGTGTTTTGTAGCAAAATGCACCTCTGTCAGTTTTTTATCAGTCAAAATGTGGATCTGTATCATAATGTGTTTCCCAGGAATACCAGCGATGTTTCCACAGAACCAAGGAGAAGCTGGAGCAGACTCCTTCAGAAAGACAGTTTGACTTCAGCGAGATGTACATCTTTGGAAAGTTTGACACATTCCAGCGAAGACTGAACAAGATCCTCGAAATGTTCGCCACCATTTCCACCTACTCCGTTCTAAAGGACTCGAAGATAGAAGGGCTGGAGACGATGGCCACCAGGTTTCAAGTGAGTATACTGTGATATCAGACTGTTGTCAAATCCTGTTAATAAGACATGTGCAGGGAGGCATTGCATTAACTGATTAAATGTCACTGTCAGGCAGCCGTGTCTGTATTTCTCCTGGCATCTTCAGATGTTGAGTGTGTTGTCATTATGGTAAATGGAAAGTTTCTCTGTATTGTCGAACAGAATTTCAGGCTGCACACTTACAATGCCAGTGGCAGGCTGCTGATTTTTTTCTGTGGTTTCCTGTTGCGCAAACAATTCATTTTTTTACATCATCAAACTGTGATGCTTAAGGTTTTAGTACATAATACTTTGAGAGTCTGTTGATGTGAACCATGTGTTTGTGTTCTTGCTTCTTGGGCTACACAGACTGCAGAAATGCAGGGAAAATGGGAGGTAACGTCTCACTGCAGTTTTCAACTTCTAGCATTTTTCTTGCAGACAGCATGCAGTGGTGGAATATTGTTGTGCAATGTTTTGCCATACATATGCCTTAATAACAAAATAGCTACTAATTGCATGGAGATTAAAACCAACTCCTTACTTTCTCTCTTTTTTTTTTTCATTATTAGAGCCATAGTAATACTTTCTAAACTCAGCCCTGCGATGACCATTTGTTAATACTATAAACTTGTATCCCAAACCTTTCGCCAGTTCATGGGGAGCTTCTGAGTTTTCTGTTTAGATTAATACTTTTTCACACAAGAAAAGTGTGTGCAATGGTGTTCATTTTAGTGTACAGGCAATTCATTCTCATGTTTCACTTGTAAAATATTTATCTAAAGTTTGTGAAACTTCCTGAATGAATAAAAACTTAACAAAATGTTTTACATGCATGCTCGAAGTAACCAAACTGAGCTAGAAGATGAGATTGCAAACTTTGTTTTGGTATAACTTGATAGTTAGCTTTGCAGAACATCCATAGCTTGCAGTAAGACACAGTTGCACTGTTACATTTCTACTAGACTAATACACTACAAGTTCCAAAACGTATGCATTTAATTATGCATTTAATAATAATACCTTCAGAAGAAAACAGAGCATTTTATTTAGAGCTAAAGATGTTTTCTAAAATGTGTGTTTGTGGATGTCTGGATATTTTTTTCTTAGGCTATTGTGTTAAACATGAAGAAAAAACATTACAGTTTTCTAGACCAGAGGAGAAGTGACTTTGATGTTGACTATGAGGAATTCTGCAAAAGCACTTCTGAACTCCACGTAAGTTAATTAGACAGTGCATTTGCCCTGTTTTGTGCAAATAAAGTTAATGCAAACTGACTAGACATCTGTTTTGTAATGCGGGTTAGCCAAGTTCATTTGCTGGTGATTAAGGATTCATTAGGTGGAGTTTCATTTAAAATTAATTTCATTGCGCTGTCGTTGTTGTGAATATTATTGTTGTCTGTGTTTTCCTTTCCAGAATCAACTGAAGAGTTTCATGGATAGCACCTTTGAAAAAATTGAAAATACAGAAAGGGCTCTAAATGTGCTGAAGACCTTTCAAAGGTATTTCATTGGTAACTAATTAGCATCATTCTGAAATATTTACCGCAATTTCCCTAATCTTGCCAATGCCGCTTCATGTGACATACTGCTTCATTTAATCTCTGAACTTTTAAACTATTCTGCAATCAAAAATAAAAAAAAACTCAGAGTAGCTATTTCATTGAAATAAACACCGAGGTAAACTATAACTGTCATGGTCCAGAGTCTCTTTATGTTTTGTGTTTATTAATTTTTTCGAGTTTTCTGTTTTTTGTTATTTTTCTTCAAGTGTTTAGGTGTTTCTCTTGTTGTGTCCCCTGAAATTGCCGTCCCTAGTGTTTTGTTATTAGTCTCCCGTTTCTAGGTTTTGCTTTGGTTTTTTAAGTGTCTTTTGTGGAAGTTATGCCACTGCAATAAAGCAGTCTCCTTTAGTTCATTCCCTTGTTTTGAGTTCTGCGTTTGGGTCCTTCCTCCTGCCTGCCACAGCCGTTTCATGACAATAACAAGTGTGCTTTAATGTACAAGTAGGTTTGCTAGTTACAGGGTCCTTTGCACATTTTAGCTCAAAACATTTACCAGCACATCCAAACAAAATAGAGTCCTTGTCATTACTGGTGCTGGTACTGCTATGTGTTTATTGCTGTATTTAAATATTTTTATTGCTGCTGGGTTTGAGTTCTGCTGAACCACTTGTATCTTTGGTTTTCCCAAAAACAGACTGGGCATCCCAGATCTTGGGATTGATGAGAAGTATCAGCAAATTTTACAAAATTATGGCCGGGACATTGAAATGGTTTTCCGCATCTACATGAAGCAGAAACTTGACCCCCCCATTGGCAGGGACTTGCCCCCAGTGGCCGGTCGGATCATGTGGGCTCGGCAGCTGTACAGCCGTATACAGGGACCCATGGATCTCTTTCAGCAGGTGATATTGCCTGACTTTCAGTTTAGGTTTGGCTGGTTCTAGCAGATTAATGATAAAATTGTTTGGCATTTCCCATCCATGTAATGCATCATGTTTGTTTGTTTTGTTTATTACTCTAATTAGCATCCAGGAGTTCTTTCCACATCAGAGGCAAAAAGGATCATCAAGAACTTTAACCGTGTAGCAAGAGCGTTGTTGGAGTTTGAGATGATCTACCATCACAGCTGGATGAAAAAGGTTAACGAACTGTAAAATGTATAATACAAACAAGAAATCTGACAGAGGAGCATTTATATACAATATGTATCGTTAATTCCTTTATATAGTGTTGTGATTTCGTTTGCTGCATATATGTTAACACTTACATGTTTGAGATCATCAAACACATTTTAATACTAGACAAAGTTGATCAATTTAAAAAGGAGAAAGCTATCTAATTATATCTGGCACTGTGTAAACAAGTAATTTGGTGAAAATGATGGATGACTAAAAAGGACACCAAGGCTCCTCTCAGATCTGCCAAAAAACATCTTAATGCTCCCCGATATATTTTGTGGACTGATGAGAGTGACATCCAGCACAAAACTAATGCAGCATTTCATAAAAGCAATATCACACCAGCTCCTGAAGGACAATGTCTGGCCATCAGTTTGTGCCTTGAAGTGGCACAAACTGAAGTGTAATTGGGTTATGTAGCAGGACAACAGATGTGAAAAACACCAGGAAGTCCACCTATGAATGTCTCAACGTCTCAGGAGCTGCAGATGAAAACAAGCTAGCAGCTAAATCTGGTACAATGCATCCTTTCTCTACAGAGGTTCTGTTTTTGCTTGGTCACTGACAAATAAAGTGGAAATGACAAATAAATAAATAAACAAAATGAAGGGTTTGGAGTGGCCCGGTCAAAGTCTGGAGTTAAATCAGATTGAGGTGTTTTGCCATGACTTGTCCTTGAAAACCTTCTAGTGTGGCTGAATTAAAACAATTCTGTAAACAAGAAAGAGGCAAAGTTCTTCTACAGCGAGATAAAAGAATCATTGCAGTTCTTGCTGGAAAAAACTACATTTTGTCCATACTTGGGTTATCTTTGTCTAATATTAAAATTAGTTTGAGGATCTGAAACACAAACTGAATGAACATCTTTTCTCCCCTCTTATTCACACATTTTCCCTGCATCTCTTCACATAAACCTCACTAAACACCTCAACCCAGATGGAGGATGCCAAAGTTGGCCTGCAAGCCTCTCTTCTGGTCAGATCTCCAGAAACTGGCGAGTTATTTGTGAACTTTGACCCAGAGATTCTGACGCAGATCAGAGAGGTGAACTGCATGACAAAGATGAATTTGGCAATCCCTCCCTTTGCTCTTCTACTGCTGCAAAAACAGGACGTCTTTAAGAAACACTACAATAGAATACAGGTGAGCATAGCACACAGTTGTAGCTAAAATTTCAAAAATGCATACAGTGAACAACCAAATGATCAAAGCTGCATGTAACTACAGGGAGTGCAGAATTATTAGGCAAATGAGTATTTTGTCCACATCATCCTCTTCATGCATGTTGTCTTACTCCAAGCTGTATAGGCTCGAAAGCCTACTACCAATTAAGCATATTAGGTGATGTGCATCCCTGTAATGAGAAGGGGTGTGGTCTAATGACATCAACGCCCTATATCAGGTGTGCATAATTATTAGGCAACGTCCTTTCCTTTGGCAAAATGGGTCAAAAGAAGGACTTGACAGGCTCAGAAAAGTCAAAAATAGTGAGATATCTTGCAGAGGGATGCAGCAGTCTCAAAATTGCAAAGCTTCTGAAGCGTGATCATCGAACAATCGAGCGTTTCATTCAAAATAGTCAACAGGGTCGCAAGAAGCGTGTGGAAAAACCAAGGCGCAAAATAACTGCCCATGAACTGAGAAAAGTCAAGCGTGCAGCTGCCAAGATGCCACTTGCCACCAGTTTGGCCATATTTCAGAGCTGCAACATCACTGGAGTGCCCAAAAGCACAAGGTGTGCAATACTCAGAGACATGGCCAAGGTAAGAAAGGCTGAAAGACGACCACCACTGAACAAGACACACAAGCTGAAACGTCAAGACTGGGCCAAGAAATATCTCAAGACTGATTTTTCTAAGGTTTTATGGACTGATGAAATGAGAGTGAGTCTTGATGGGCCAGATGGATGGGCCAGATGGATGGGCCCGTGGCTGGATTGGTAAAGAGCAGAGAGCTCCAGTCCGACTCAGACGCCAGCAAGGTGGAGGTGGAGTACTGGTTTGGGCTGGTATCATCAAAGATGAGCTTGTGGGGCCTTTTCGGGTTGAGGATGGAGTCAAGCTCAACTCCCAGTCCTACTGCCAGTTTCTGGAAGACACCTTCTTCAAGCAGTGGTACAGGAAGAAGTCTGCATCCTTCAAGAAAAACATGATTTTCATGCAGGACAATGCTCCATCACACGCGTCCAAGTACTCCACAGCGTGGCTGGCAAGAAAGGGTATAAAAGAAGAAAAACTAATGACATGGCCTCCTTGTTCACCTGATCTGAACCCCATTGAGAACCTGTGGTCCATCATCAAATGTAAGATTTACAAGGAGGGAAAACAGTACACCTCTCTGAACAGTGTCTGGGAGGCTGTGGTTGCTGCTGCACGCAATGTTGATGGTGAACAGATCAAAACACTGACAGAATCCATGGATGGCAGGCTTTTGAGTGTCCTTGCAAAGAAAGGTGGCTATATTGGTCGCTGATTTGTTTTTGTTTTGTTTTTGAATGTCAGAAATGTATATTTGTGAATGTGGAGATGTTATATTGGTGGCACTGGTAAAAATAAATAATTGAAATGGGTATATATTTGTTTTTTGTTAAGTTGCCTAATAATCATGCACAGTAATAGTCACCTGCACACACAGATATCCCCCTAAAATAGCTAAAACTAAAAACAAACTAAAAACTACTTCCAAAAACATTCAGCTTTGATATTAATGAGTTTTTTGGGTTCATTGAGAACATGGTTGTTGTTCAATAATAAAATTATTCCTCAAAAATACAACTTGCCTAATAATTCTGCACTCCCTGTAGGAGTATAAAACATCCTGGAATTGTGTTTAAATTCCACACAGATTTTTAAAAATGACTAAAATCGACAAAAACCCATTTTATTGTCAACTGAAAAATTCAGTTCATCCCTTTTGTGTGATTGCAAAAATGCTCCAACATGCATCTATCTCATTTCAGCTGATGTTGAGTGAGAACACTAGAGTGCGTGCCAAGATTCAGAGTGTCTTTGAACAGCTGGCCATGCCACATGTAGCTAAGGTAAGTGGACCGACCCTCGGCTACCAAAACTAGCAATTGGGACATGGAATGTCACCTCTCTCATGGAGAAGGAGCCTGAGTTAGTGTGTGAGTGTTGAGAGGTAGCGGCTAGATATGGTGGATGTGAATGGCTTGGGCTCTGGAACTAGTCTCCTGGAGACGCGCCCTTGGTGCGAGGTGGCCGGCTGGGATTGGGAATCCTAGAGTGATTGACCGAACAGTAAAGGACAGTCAGGCACAGGTTAAAGTCCAAAAAAGTGTTTTTTATTTAACCCAAAAAATGAACTTTGGTAAAAATAAAAAAAATCAACATCTTGGGCAAGAGATCAAAGCAACTGAGCTTGACTCAAAGTTAGTGTTTGTCCCTACCCTCACCTGTGGTCATGAGCTTTGGGTAGTGGAGGAGGTGACTGGGGAGAGGGAGGTCTCAGCTTCTCTACTTAGGCTGCTGCCCCAAGACCCAGCCCCGGATAAGGGTAAGAAAATGGATGGATGGATGTGTCTGTGAAGGTTCTCAGTCATCGTAGTCTAAGGATGGATGGTTTCCCTCTGTTCTTTATCATGTCGATGTCAAATCCTTCATGTTGTGCACGCTCCAGTTAGCTAAATTATGTTTTCCAGTGCTAGCTAATAAAGCTTTGTTTTGATTTTATATTTCTCTGCAAAGTCCTGCATTTCAGTCCAACCCAGCATCCCATGATCGAGCGTCATGTGATTACATAAAAGTTCAAAATAGGACTCATTTTATTTGATTTCATTTGATTTTATGTTTTTATTTTCAGTTGTCTCTAGTAAGTCAGAAGAACACACAAAAAAATGTTAGATCCTTTTTTATTGTTGCTTGGTTTCGTCATGAATCTTTTCTAAGCATTAAACTGGTGACAGGTATGAGACTGACTGTCACAGCAGGTTGCTTACAAAGTGCATCACCATCATCATACCATACATGACTTACTTGACAGGTGGATGAGGCTATACAACCGGGTTTGACCTCCCTCAACTGGACATCTCTGAATATTGACAAGTATCTCGACCGCATCGACAAAGTGTTGGGTAAGCAAAAAATGTAACGAGATCGATCCTGTACACGCTGACACGAGACATTCCTGCAACTCAGCACTGGCTGCGTGTGATTAATGGATTTATTGCATAGGTGGCTTTCTCACAAGTAACACTCATATATTCAATAGATTCTTTCTCTCTCTACACATTGCCTTTTTTTATACTGAATTGTCTGTTTATCACTGTTCTCTCCTTTGTTCAAACGCATAACAAGTTCCCCTTGATTTTTCCCTCTTTCCCTTATTTTTGGTGGGTTTGTGTCCCTCCCTTTCTCTTTTGTGTGGTTTTTTTTGTCTGTTTAGCTGATCTTGAGTTGCTGATGGACAGAGTGAATGACCTGGTGGAGTTTAGAATAGAAGCAGTACTGCAGGAGATGAGCATATCCAACCTGTGTGTCCTGCCAGAGGATGAGCCTGTGACCTGTGAGGAGTTTGTTCAAACCACCAGGGTAAACGAAGACAAATAAAATAAAAGTATCCGCTGGGTTATTGTTGCTCTACTAAGTCTGTGTAACTATGCAGACATCTGAAAGATGCTATCAATATTTATTAAGTGGTTTTGGTAATTCTCACACATTTAAAATACTTTTTTCTGTATTTAAACATTATTTCTTATTCTAAAGATTAATTACATTGAACTGAACTGTATATCTGCATGTGTCTAGGACCTTTGCATAAGACAAGCCCAGAAAGTGAACATGAAGAGCTCACTGGTGGAGGAGGCAGCTAATGAACTGATCAACATGCTGCTAGAGTTTGACCACAATCAGAGAGAGGAGGTGGAGAAGTTTGAGGAAGAAAGCTGCACAGAGAGCAAGACCATAGACCACAATGACAGTGAAGGTATGCTGACAGTTTCCTTTCACGATCAAACACAATACAGTGTGATAATTATGATTCAATGCTGTAAGAGACAAGTTAAAAAAGGCAGTTCAAAGGTTTTTAAAGGAAAGGGGATTACCTTTTTTAGGACCTTGTTGTTTTTACTTTTATTATAATGCTGATTTATTCAAGGTGAAGTGTTGCTGAAGGTGTTCGTATTGACTGTAAACGTGTCACCTTCTTAGGTGATGACGAGCGTCTCTTCTCCAGAAACACGCTGCTACATTCTGCTAGTGTTGGTCCTTCTTCTCCGTTGGTGAGGAGGAAGAAGAAGAGGGACTTGATGGAAGTGATGGAGCAGGAAGCCCAGGAGCTGCTGTCCTACTTCAACCACCGTAATGTGGATGCCTTGCTCAAAGTGACACGCAACACCCTTGAGATGTTGCGCAAGCGCATACATACGTCCTCGCTCATACACTTCTCTGGTGCGTCTTGTTTAATTGTTTGCTATATTTCTGTAAAGGCCTAAAATATTTAAAATAAGCTCATAAAATGTCTATTCCAATACTTTATGTGTGTTACCCTTCTCTCCCTCTGAAGCTGCAAGTGACCCAACCAGCCATGGCAAAAGCAGCGATCACCATGCAATCTTCAGAGTAAACATGACCCTTTCCATCCCTAACATTGTCATGGTTCCAGCTTTGGAGGAGGTTCAACAGGCTCTAAACCGCGCTGTAGAGTGTGTAGTCAGTGTCAGCAAAGGAGTCAGCCAGTGGAGCAAAGAAAGGATATCTAAGGTGAATAAAGGAAAAATCAATTTGTGACATTTAGCTTGATAACTGTAATAAACTGTTAGAACTGCTCTTTTTAAACTAATATTGTCGTGGTCCAGCAGTGTACTAAATAAACCCGGAGGTTTTACATTCCCCTTTCCAGAGACAAATGAATGAAAGGCGAATGGCAGCACTGAAACAAGACAGCTCTGAGAGCGAAACAGAGGACGGAGCAACAACATACAGAAGCTTGGCTGGTAATAGAGAACATTATCACTTTCATAGCTTAACCTCAGACCTTCAACAGCTCCCAACTGTGTCAGCTCACTCATTTTTAAAATTTTAAGATTTGCTGTTTTCAGCATACAATTACAACTCGATTTTACAGCTCAGCAGAGCAAGCAAATATCTGACCAGGGGCAGAAACACATAATATTGCTTGGGGAGGAAAATATTCAAGAATTTCATATTTAATGCAAATTAAATACATATTTAATTAGAAAGCGGCAGGGATAATCAATTTCCACTATGAAAAGCACATTTTACTTTTAGAAATTATATATACAGAGAGAGAAAAACTAAATGGAAGTAATTCCATTATTAACATGTTCTCTTGTAAAAAGACCTGTAACATATAATTATTTTAAAAGCCCAGAAGTTAATATTTGGAAGAATAATGTCCATCATTTCTGCTCAATGTGTTTTCTGTGAAATTCTGTCATTTTCAGATGGCAGTACCTCAGACATGTCAGCTTCTGTGATCCAGGCCATCCCGTTCCAAGCCAGAAATTACTACAAGAGTGTGTCTGAGAACAAGGAAATAGCCAAGCTAATCTCTGTACTTAGCACCTCTATCACCTCCAGTAAAAAGGTACATGGCACTTAATTAAGCTATTTTTTATATGAAACTAATCCAAACTTAGCTGTCTTTTATTAAATCATGCCATACACTTTTTATATTTCTTTATCCCACATTTACAACAGATATTTTCATCTATATTTCTGTATATTTAATGAATATAAATGTCTTTTATTTTTCTATAAGTGCACTTCATTTCATATTCTCCTGTTGATATTAATGTGCAGGAAGTGGTGACCGCTCTACATCACTTTAGCCGTTACCATCACATCTGGAGGAAAGACCGTGAAGAGACCATGAGGAAGTACGTTGAAATGTATGGTTTCTATATAAATCTGCTTATCTGACATCGCACTAGTGCTATTTTTGTTTGTGTTTTGAACAGATTTATCGAGGGGAGTCCCTTGTTATCGGAGTTTGAGAGCCAGATTCTTTTCTATCGAGATCTAGAGCTGGAAGTAAACTCTGAACCAGAGTATATTGCTGTAGGAGCCTTGGCGCTATTCACAGGTCTTATTAAGTTACAAATTTAAAACCGGCATGAATGAGATTTTTGAGATTTTCAGCAAGTTAAATGATGCTCTCTGCATGCTCATATTACTTCCTGCCAGCACCCTTAAAGATGTCCCTCTCTGCTGAAATCAAGAATTGGATGGTGGACTACGGACTTTACTGTAACAGGAAATGTCGCTCAGAGATGGAGCACATTTTTGCTTTTGTAGATGAAGCAGGAAAGAAACTGAATCGACAGATCAAAGACCTGGATGATATTCGTATTGCCATGGCCGCACTGAAGGAGATCAGAGAGCACCAGATATCTATTGATTTTCAAGTTGGGCCCATAGAGGTAAACCACAGCATCACATATTTATCGAAGCTCTTTTTATACACACAAATACACACAGTGGGAAAGAGACATTTTTAGCTGTTTGACTTTATGAGTCTGTACAAGAAGCTCAGAAAGAAATAATTACACATTTGCACATTCTAGTTTTTGTCAGGTGGAAGACTTAGTATCTTATTTTTCCTCACAGGAGTCCTATGCCATGCTCCATAAGTATGAACTGTCAGTGGCTAAAGAGGAGGCTGAAAAAGTGGATACTCTGCGCTACACTTGGGAAAAGCTCTTGTCCCGGAGCACAGAGGTGCAGAACGAGCTGGTCGCCTTGCAGCCAAACTTCAGAGAAGAACTGGTCAGCAATGTGGAGACCTTTCTGGAAGACTGCCAACACTTTTATCAAGATTATGAAAAGGTAAAGTATCTATGGCTGTTTGCTCTGTTTCAATTAAACTTTTTATTTTAATTCAACAAATAAATGCTCAGTTAATTACAGTTAAGGTTAGTTTTAATAATAGCTACTAAAATGACACTTTTCCCTCTCTGTTTAAGGATGGTCCCATGGTTGTGGGACTTGCACCCCAAGATGCCAGTGACCGGCTGATCATGTTCCAGGTTGGTTAGTGATTAATTATTTTGTCTCTCTGTCAGTTAGTAAATATTTAGATCCTGCATTGACCTGATGCCTCAGAAAAGTAGTTACTTGAAACTGATGTTAAAAGAGCTATTATATTTTTATTATTATTATTACTATTATTATACTATTACAGTTTCTATTTCATGGTTAGCAGATTTTTTATTCTGTATAAATTATACTCAGATAATTGCAAATGTTTTACCTCAAATGTGTAATGTTTTAAAGTCCATCAGAGCGTAAGCTGTACCTAATCGTAGCTCTTCTCCTCTTCAGAATCGATTTGACAACCTGTTCAGGAAGTACATCACTTACACGGGAGGCGAAGAGCTCTTTGGACTTCCTGTTACCCAGCATCCTCAGCTATTGGAGATTAGGAAGCAACTGGCTCTGCTGCAGAAGTTGTACGGCCTTTACAACAATGTCATCGATACAGTTAATGGCTACTATGATATCCTCTGGGCTGACATCTGCATCGAGAAGATTAATAATGAGCTGCTCGACTTTCAGACGAGGTTTGGCAATTTATTTGTTTGTTTTTTATTCAAGCAACTGTTGAACTCTTTTAACTGTAGATGTAGTAACATGAGCTTAAAATATGTTAATGAAGAAGGAGACGTTTTCAGGAAAGAAGCTGAACTGGAAACAAACAAAACTGACTATGTGAGAAAATAACCTTCTCATACTGTGTAATCAAGCCCTCTCATTACTGCAGGAATTGGTGACATCACAAAGAGAAAGAAAAAAAAGCAGAATTAAATTAAATGATTTTCATTAGTCCATCCATAAACATCACTCTTATTTTCAGGCATTAAAGAAACTGCTTCCTCTCACTTGCTACAATATGGAAACTTGTTTCGAGATGTTATAATTTCGAAATACTAACCCAAAAGTTTTACATAACAACAAAAAAAGTTTTTTTTTTTCCAGTGGCAGAAACAAAGCTTCCTGTTCTTCATCAACACTGCATTAATATTTCAGTCTCACAATGCAAAGCTAATCTTTGCCCTTTATGTGGTCACATTTGTCCAGCATGTGTCAAATGGACACTGAAGGGGAAAGAGGCTAATAGGCTACAGGCTAGTTTATTTTACCTAAAGAAATTAAGAGCAAGTTTTAATATAGCTGGAAGGGATTACTTGACAATGAAAATCTAGATAAACATTAGAAGCAGTCAGAAGGAAAATATAGAGCTATAGTCAGAGCTGAAGAAGAGAGGATATTTGTTTCCTCTGGCAGAAATGTCAGCTATCTGTTGTGGAGGTGTTGATTTGGTTGAGTGAAGCTATGAACAGACACTGATGCATGAACTTTTGCTCTGTGCTAGTAAGGAAGGATACTCAACAAGTTGTCCAATCCAATGACTCTTGTAGCGTTAATACCAAACTTGAAGTGTGTTGTAATACTTTTCCTTTAACAAACAAAATGTCAACTATACATCTAATCTAGTTCATGTCAACTTTACTTGACTTCAGCAGAGCTAAAGTGTAGTTTAGAAAGAAGACAATAAATATGAGTTTGACTGTCACGTCCTGTGAACTACCAGGTGTCGAAAACTGCCTCGTGCTCTGAAAGAGTGGCAGGCCTTTCAGGATCTGAAGAAAACGATTGATGAATTCAGTGAGTGCTGCCCCCTGCTGGAACTCATGACTAACAAAGCAATGATGGCCCGGCACTGGAAGAGGATAACGGAGGTTAGTGAAACATGGCCACTGGTGTAGCACTGCAACTCAATGTTATTGACTGAAATCAAGTCATCACCAGAACCTAATGATAATGATAATAGCTGTAATTTGTCCTGTTTTGTATCCAGGTGACTGGCCATACCTTTGAGGTGGAAACTGATACATTCAAGCTGTGTAACATAATGGAGGCTCCTCTACTCAAGTATAAAGAAGAGATTGAGGTACAAACGAATCATTAGCTGCTAATTCAAGGTGTTTTCTTTTTTATTTGATATAATAAATTCCAAATAAAATACAAGTTTGGAAAATTGTTTGGAGGAAATGAAAACATTTAAAAAGTTTAAAGAGTAATATATTGAATTAACTGATAGGTGGTCCTGTTCAGTGCAAACACCAATCCTGTTTTTTCAGTGCATATGCATCTGTTTGCCATCAGCATTTTTATTGCTAACATTTAAAAACATTTGGGGGGCGGGATTCTTGTGCAGGATATCTGCATCAGTGCTGTGAAAGAGCGTGATATTGAACAAAAGCTGAAGCAAGTGATCGCTGAGTGGGACAACAAGACTTTTACATTTGCCAGTTTTAAGACCCGTGGGGAGTTGCTGCTGAGAGGAGACAGCACATCAGAGATCATTGCCAGCATGGAGGATAGCCTAATGATCTTGGGATCCCTTATGAGCAACCGGTACGGCAGTGTTGAGTGTCATTATCATTAGTGTCGGTAGTGATGATCTTCTTCCACAGCTGTGGGAAATCTAGACATTAGACGAGCCACACACAGGTGTGCGTCCCTAAGTAAGGCGAACGTGAAGATTTACCTTCTTTTTCAGGTACAACACCCCATTTAAAGCCCAGATTCAGAAGTGGGTTCAGAATCTCTCCAACACCACTGATATTATCGAGCACTGGATGACTGTCCAGAACCTGTGGATCTATCTGGAGGCTGTGTTTGTGGGTGGAGATATCGCCAAACAGTTGCCTAAGGTGAACAACATTTCAGGATGTGATTCATATTGGTTATCAGGCTTAAACATGGACTCCAAATGCAGTTTAAAAGGCAATTTCAGTTTAAAAGGCAAACAAGTGAACTGAACTGAAATTACTCATTTGCAGTTACACAATTTACATAAAAAAAATTCTCTTTACATCATTATCAGATTTCTGGACAATATTCTGGGTGTTTAGGTGCAGTAGTGCATTAATGTGCCAGGCGTTGAGTTTCTTTTATTTTCATTTTCAAAAATTATATTTCACAGTCTCTTGAGCGAAATAAATCACTGGTCCAGGCAATGTTTTCAGGCCACAGTGTTTTGACATTTAAAAGAAGAAGAAATAATAGTGAAATGTTGCCTTTGTAAGATTGTTTTACGAGCTTAATTCTAAAATCAGCGCCAAACAGCGTCCAAGCATTTAAAAGAAACAACTAAATACAAAATAAAATAATAAAACAGTCTGATCATGAGATAATTGACTAACTCAATCTTTTTAGGAAGCAAAGCGTTTCTCTAACATTGATAAGTCATGGGTGAAGATCATGATGCGAGCCCATGAAATGCCCAATGTGGTACAGTCATGCGTGGGGGATGAGACCATGGGACAGCTGCTTCCACATCTCCTCGAACAGCTGGAGATCTGTCAGAAGTCTCTAACAGGGTGAGTAGAAAAAACTTAAAACACCACCATGGCCCTTATTTTTAGGTTCTAATGAACTTAACCACCAAAAGAAAGGTAGAAGATTTTAAACGATAATCAGTAGTGAGGGTAAGTGAAGTGACTGATTTCCTTTTTTATGCTGTACAGTTAACTATCTGGTTTATTGTATTGTCTGTCAGATGATACTTTGTATTGATTTTTTTAAAATTATGTGGTCAAACAGTTATCTGGAGAAGAAGCGTCTGCTGTTTCCTCGTTTCTTCTTTGTCTCTGATCCTGCCCTGCTGGAGATCCTGGGCCAGGCCTCTGACTCCCACACCATCCAGGCCCACCTTCTCAATGTCTTTGACAATATCAAGTGTGTCCAGTTTCATGAAAAGGTGGATTATGTTCTTTTTTTGTTGTTTATCTTAAACACTTAACCTTCTGAAAAATATGTGATTGTAACATGAAAGTAATAAAATATAATAGCTGCTTTAATGTCAAATTGAATGAACTAATCAGAGTAATGTAGAATTTGAAAAATATACTTTTTATAAGAAAAATAACTTCATCATTGTAGTTATAATAATCGATCTAATCAGTGTTGCCTTTCACAGATATATGACCGCATTCTGGCCGTGTCATCACGCGAGGGAGAGACTGTGGAGCTCGACCGTCCCGTCACAGCTGAAGGGAACGTGGAGGTGTGGCTCAATGCTCTGCTGAAAGAATCCCAGAGGTCTTTGCACCTTGTGATCAGACAAGCTGCTCTGGCTATCCAGGACTCTGGCTTCCAGCTAATTGACTTCCTCAACTCCTTCCCATCTCAAGTAAGTCATTGTCCAAATCCAGGAACTAATCCGCAAACGTTTTAAAACATTGATTCGACCACAACTGGCTATCCTTGTGGAGCAAGGACGGCGCTGCTCAAAAACAGAAACCTGTGTAGCCTAAAGAGGCAATCTACTATGAACATTGTAATAAACTCCAAAATAAATTCTAAAGAAAGTTGGGATGCTCCAAAATGTAAGTTAAAATAGGATGCAATGATTCGCAAGTCTTATAAACCCATATAATAAATCTAGCAAATGTTTAAAACTGAGAAAACTATTTTGAGATAAAATATTGGCTCATTTTGAATTTAATGACTACAACGACAGCCAACAAGAGTCTGGATAAATTAGTGGTAGTAAAAAAAACAGCTGGAACATTTTGCAACTAATTAGGATATCTGGCAACAGCTCAGTAATATGAGTGGATATAAATAGAGCATGTTAGATGAAAGAATTGGGCTGAGTTTCACTAATCTGCAAAAAACTAAAATTGTAGAACAATTACAGAATGATGTTCTTTAGTGTAAAATTGCAAATATGAATTTCCCGTCATCTACGTTACGTGATATCAAAAGATTTCAAGTATCTGGAGAAATCTCTGTGTGCAAGGCTGAAAATCAATATTGGATGCCTGCGAGCTTCAGACCCTCAGGCAGCACTGCATTACAAACAGACCTGATTCTGTCATGGAAATCACTGCATGGGCTCAGGAACACCTCCAGAAAATCAATGTGTGGGAGCACAGTTTGCTGTACAGGCTAAAGCTCTATGCTGCAAAGAAAAAGCCATGTGTGAACATGATCCAGAATCACCGTTATATTCTCTGGACCAGAGGTCATTTAACACTGACTGAGCCAATGTGGAAAACTTTTTATACAACATGGAGACCACATCCTCACGCAATCTGTCTTTTTCTGCTCTCTCTCATGGTATGGGGGTGCATTAGTGCCTATGAAACTGGCAGCTTCCACATCTGGATAGATACCACCATTGCTGAAAAGTATCTAAATGTTTTAGAGCAAAATATGCTCCAATCCAGTCATGTCCCTGTCTTTTTCAGGGAACAACCTGCATATTTCAGCTAAATCGCATACTTTGTAGAAGGATACTCTGGGTTTTTAACTGCCTTACATCAGTCCAGACTGTTCACCACCTGGAAACATCCTGTGTCAGAATAGAACTGGGCAATATTCCTTACCCACGTACAGTTGCTGGTCTCCCCAGTTCCCAGATGTTTACTGACTGTTGTTAAAAGTGAACAAGTATTTTTTTTCTTAAAAGGGTGTGTTTTCTATAAGTATTTGTTATTGTTTCTATGTTCTGTTGTGACTAAAATATGGGTTATTGAGATTTGCAAATCATTGCGTTCTGTTTTTATTTATATTGTACTCAGCATCCCAACTTTTGGGAATTGGGGCTGTTATTTTCTCTGTAAATCTTGGGGTGTGGTACTAAACTGCTATAGTATTCCTTCATCAAAACAATAGTTAGATTTCTAAGGTCATCGGTACATTTGACCATTTTGATGTGTTTTGTTTTTTGCACATTAATGTAGGTGGGGTTACTGGGTATTCAGATGATTTGGACAAGGGACTCAGAAGAAGCTCTGACCAATGCCCGATACGATCGTCGCATCATGTCCAAAACCAACCAGTTCTTCCTGGATCTCCTTAACACCCTGATTGACATGACCACAAGAGACTTGGAGGCTGTGGAGAGGACCAAGTATGAGACCCTCATCACTATTCATGTCCACCAGAGGGACATATTTGATGAACTGGTGAGTATGTTGATCATTCGGTGAAAAGAGGCCAGAGACATCCGAGCTGGGATCAGTTAGACTGACGCTGAACTGTGCACATGAACGCTTTGCAATTTCTGTTCAAGATTAGAATCTCCGGCTCAAAATAGCAACCACTCTGTAAACTGTGTTTGATATTCAGACTCCCAAGGGCTGCCATGTCAGAATACAAAATGTTGTTTACTGCAGCGAGTAAATTCTGTCGAAAGTAGTCAGAGGGGTTTTAATGGCAGTCAAGTAATATTTAAAGTCACGACTGTGTTTGAATCTCCACTTAAGGCAGAATAAGCATGTTGCTGAACCCCAAGGTTAATAGAAGCAGTTTGAAGAAACTTTATTTGGATGTGTTTTTTCAGTTCTTTCTAAAATCATTTGTATTTATTTAGCTCATACCATTAATTTGTCCTGCTCATGTTCCTTTGTCCTGTTTGTTTCTAAACACATTTTTGCCTCACCTTATTTCCTCTCCAATAATATATCACACTGCTACTTTTCTACCCCCACTGTATTTTTTCTCACACATATTCTGCTTTTTATCTCTTCTATTCATTACTATTCTAATTCATTTTGTACTTTTTCCCATTTGCATCATTTTAACTTGCTGGACTTTTCTCTTCCCTCCTTTTCACTCTCCCCTATCCTTTACCTTCCTTTCTTCCCATTTCACTTCATGACCTCTTCGTTCATCCTCCACTTTCTTGCTTCTCTTCTCTTTCCACCCTTTTAATGTTACCCTCCTGTCACCGAAATCCCTCCTCACACATCCCGCCCTTCCACCTTTCTTCCCCTCTTTTATCTGGCTTTCATCTCTCTTTTCAAATAATCTTCTGAGTGGTGCCCTTCAATTTCTTATTCTTCACATGCCATCTCCCTTCTCGCTTCACTTCTGTTTCCATCCCCTTGTCTCCTTCTGCCCTCTCTTTCCCTCTTTCCCTGTCTCTTATCGCTACCCTTTCTCCACCTAGTGCCGGTTGCATGTCAAAAGCTCCAGTGACTTTGAATGGCTGAAGCAGTGCCGTTTCTACTTCAATGAGGACTCAGACAAGATGATCATCAACATTACAGATGTGGGCTTTGTCTACCAGAATGAATTCTTGGGGTGTACCGAAAGGCTTGTCATTACACCTTTGACGGACAGGTAAAGCAGACATACGTCAGTAAAATGTATCATAATGGCAAAAGTCATATGCACACACACTAATAAGAAAATAAAGGAAAAAAACAGCAGTATAACTTTTCTTTTTTGCAGTTTAAACAAAGACAGTGTAACCTTGGAGTGACTGTACAGAAAACGTGACTCTGCCTTTGTAACTAAGTCAGAAATGCATGCTGCATCATGCATCAGTTATTTTAGGAACCCACTCTAGATTTATGCTGAAAACTTGACCGTGATTGTTCGTTGTAATGTCAAGTTTCATGAAATGGATTAAACTTTCTGTGGTTGACTAATGACTGGATTTGTAAAGCAAAGAAAAAAAGACAACTCGGGGACTGTGAGGATGAGAAATTAGAAAGCAGGATGAAGCAGGATGAAGCAGTCTTACACAGCGATCATCACATCTGTAACTAACAGGCGATATGAATGACAGAAAGAAAAGGAAAGAGGATCAGACAGAGTGAGGGAGACAGCAGTCCAACAACAAGAAGTGTCTTAGTAACAGACACAGAGGGTAAAATATGAGAAGAGACAAGGAGGGAAAAAAAGATGAGGAGAGACAAGGAGGAGATGTGAGAGGACAGCACTAGGGAGGGAGTTACCATCTAACATCAGACAGCAGCTCTCCAAAAAAGTGGCATGCTGGCCTTATGGCTAGAGGCGCCAAGACAGCTCTGCTTTTCCATCATTTTCTCATGCTGTCTTTCTTCTTTGTTTTGCTTGCTATCATTGTCCTACCTCCTCGCTGCCACCACATCACGTTAAAAAAGGGAAAGGTGCAAGTGGTCCTAAATTGTGGCAAAAAAGATGTTGGGATGAAAAAAGTAAATCTGGTTACGGAGTGGTCAGAATTAATCTGTATCTGCTGAAGGAGAGAAAATATGTCAGTATCCCCAGCTTTACCATGATTTTTACCCCGAGGTCAGTCATTGTAATGAAGATGGAGACCAGTGACCAGAGGGCTAGGTCCTGTTGTCAGTCATCCTGATTGCTGATGTGTCCTTGAGCAAATCGCTGAATCCCCATCAGCTTCAGGGGCAGGGTTCTAAAGCTTAATCCTTGAACCTTGTGGAGAATGAGATCACGTTCATTTGTGGTCATTTTGAGTATGGATATTATTAGCTTATGAATTTATGAAATGATTCATGATTTATGAAATTAGATTGTTATTATGTTTGTGTGTCTACAATTGGACAGGTGTTACATCACTTTAGCCCAAGCTCTTGGTATGAGTATGGGTGGAGCACCTGCTGGTCCAGCTGGAACAGGTATGAAAATTCGTCACACAGTATCTATCTATTTTTTGGAAATTACATTGAATCAAAAAGAAAATGCAACATTTTATAGGAATGAAAACCTAGAACTGGTATGCAAAACTTATGATTTCGGAATGGGACAGACATGTTAAAAAGCTGTTCCAAGGTTTGCCAAGTGTTAAAGTAATTGAATTTAACCATTTTAAATATAGATAATTTACCCTTCTAGACTCTATACAACTCAGGTCATTTAAATGAAGAATCAAACAACACAGCTATCTCAGTCGGGAACGGCTTCATTACAGAGTTAGCTTTGATAGTTTCTATTATGAGATCATTTGTTGTCAGGTTTTCTATCAGCATACAAATGGTTGCATTTCAGTTTAGGCTGTGAAAATGTTGCCTTTTGTTATCAGGAAAGACCGAGACCATAAAAGACATGGGTCGCTGTTTGGGAAAGTACGTTGTGGTCTTCAACTGCTCTGACCAGATGGACTTCAGAGGCTTGGGGAGAATATTTAAAGGTGAGAATCACTAAGTAAAGTCATGCTATAAGTGTCATGATAGACTGTGTGGCAAGCAGGAAGTACGTACCAATTGCAGAACTCATGAGACAGAATCAACTTAAAGAGGCAGCGTTTATTGCTGGGAGGCTTTACATAAAGATTAAACTTCACAAAAAACAAACCAAAACCCCAAACTAGAAAACTCGAAACTAAACTGGACACTTGAGTCTAAAAACTAAGAAGCACAAACTAGGAAAACAAACCAGGACTGGGAACTAGAATTTCCTCAGGAATTCGGAGGGGAAAAAACAGACAGCATGGTGAGGGTACGACATGACACAGAGCAAGGAAAACACAGGACTGGAGCAATCAGGGAACGGGAGACAGGAGGGAAACACAGCTCGGGGAGAAATCAGAGCTAACGAGACAAGGTGAAGCAAAACCAGACACACTGGAAGCACAACAGGCACAGAGACACAGACTTGACACTGAACATAGGGACACGGGAACAAGAACTAGAAATCACAGAGCAACAAACTAGAGAGCTAGAAATACTGAGACAGAAACCAAAACACTAACAGTGATAACCATGATGAACTCAAAGATCAAAAACACAACAAAACTCAAAACACTGGGTCACCGACCCAGGACCGTGACAATAAATATATACCCAGAAAGAAGTTTAAGGGTTTGAGTTATCAGGTTATAGACCTGTGGGGGGTTTTTTTTGCTAATAAATCATAACAATACAGATAAAAAAAAACAACAATCACACAATATGTAATGTCAGATATCTTATTTGTTTGCAGCGGACGGACCATAGCTCTGTGTTTATGTGATTTACCAGGTCTGGCTCAGTCTGGTTCGTGGGGCTGTTTTGACGAGTTCAACCGCATCGACCTCCCAGTTCTTTCTGTGGCAGCCCAGCAGATCGCGATAGTTCTCACCTGCAAGAAGGAACGTCGCAAAAATTTTGTCTTCACAGATGGAGACAATGTGGACATGAACCCAGAGTTTGGCATCTTCCTTACCATGGTTAGTGATGGAAGTAGAACAAGACTGCTAATATCTATTTGACTGGTCAGAGGAAATATCTAAAGGAGGCAGTTCTTAACATCAGTAAATGACACCTTAGTTAACAGAATGAATATTGAAGTGTATGAACTGTATCTGTTTCAGATGGTGCCTGGACATGCTGTGCATGCATGGACATCAATATTTACTCTTGGCTGTTAGATTTATCGCATAATGATTCCTTTTTTTTTAAAGCAAAATTTTTAATCTTGAAAACTGAAATGAATCACAAATAACACTAAATTGAACTCTAACATGTAATATTTTATAAGTCAGTTTTTGAATTAAACTTTGGGCTCTGCCTGCTATTTCATGTGATTTATTTCTTAGAGTAATAGTTAAATCGCTTTATCTCCTTGCCTCATTTGCTGTCCTGAGGCAAGTCATTAAACATAACAGTGGAATAATTCCTCCCTGTGGCGAGAGGGGTCAGAGATCATTTTCCTCTTTTTTATTCTGTGTGTGTGTGTGTGTGTGTGTGTGTGTGTACATTAGTATAGACAAGCTTTGTGAAACAGGCTGTGTCTGTAGGCTGTGTCTGCTGAAGTTGAAGGATAGCGTTTGTGATGAAGATGAACTACATTCCAGTATAAACTTCATCCATTTAGTTTCATTGTTGTTGCATTCTAGTCTGTCATCTAAATCAGCGGTCTCCAACCTTTTTTGCGCCACGGACCGGTTTATGCCCAACAATATTTTCACGGACCGGCCTTTAAAAATACAACAAAATAAAACTAGTACCGCTACTGAAAAATAGAAGAGTTATTCATAACACACGTGAAAAGACCCAGGAAAACTGAGTTAACGATAAAAACGATGACAAAATAACGCAGAAAACCGATAAAAACCCTGAAAACCATACATTTCACACCTGAGCCTCAACTCTCGCGGCCCGGTACCAAACGACTCATGGACCGGTACCGGTCCGAGGCCCGGGGACCACTGATCTAAATTTCTAATGCAGTAGAATGGGCAATGTAGCATTTACTCCTAATTATCATTAAATGTTTTATTTCTGTTTTACTCCATTAATATCTTTTTTTTTTGTTATTCTCCATGTAATCAGAATCCAGGTTATGCAGGTCGTCAGGAGCTTCCTGAAAACCTGAAGATCAACTTCCGCTCCGTGGCCATGATGGTTCCAGACCGTCAAATCATTATTAGGGTAAAACTGGCCAGTTGTGGGTTTATCGACAACATGGAGCTTGCACGCAAATTCTTCACGCTTTACAAGCTGTGCGAGGAGCAACTGTCCAAGCAGGTATAAAAATTGAAGATCTTCCTTTTAACCTTGCAGTAACAAGTGGAAAGTGGTAGAACTTGCACTGAGTGTGGGAGCATAAACAAGCTGCAGCTAAAAATGCATAAAAAGTCTTACTGACACACAGGCTGCTGAAAATAGAGTGTGATGCTTGTAGGAATGGGGTCAGAAAAGGAGTTAGTTTGGAGGAGGTATCATTGTCACATGACTTAACAACAAGGTTGCACGGGTTTCCATTAATGTAAATGAAACTAAAATGATATTTATGAATGTTCAGGTTCACTATGATTTTGGCCTGCGCAACATTCTGTCAGTTCTGCGAACTCTGGGAGCAGCCAAGCGAGCCAACCCCAGTGATACAGAGTCTACCATTGTCATGAGGGTTCTAAGGGACATGAACCTTTCAAAACTGGTAAGTCTACAATGTACACAATAGGGCATCAAAAAGATAACCATGCTGATATTTCATGTTTTCACTGGGTTTTGCAAATTTGTGTGCACATGCGTTTAGATCGATGAGGATGAGCCACTTTTTCTGAGCTTGATTGAAGACCTCTTCCCGGGCATCCAACTTGACAAAGCGGGCTACCCTGAACTAGAAGCTGCCATTGACAAACAGGTAGGAGAGTTTGGAGAATGGATTTATCTGTTATTGACGAGGAGAGTGAAAATCCACAGTAACACCAAGTTTGCAAGATGGGGGGAACAGGAAGGGGAAACAATGGAAAGAGGCAGAAAGAGAAATGCGAAGGCTGAGTAAGACGGTCCAAAAGCCTAATGGAGAGTGAGGCCGCCGTATTTGTCATGTCAGACCTCAGGACAGGACATCGAGAAGGATACAAATAGTGGCATTTATTATTTGTAAAGGACCTAACCCGAGGACTTGTGAAAAACAGTGCAGGAAGGGAGAGATGCAATTAAAAGTTGGAACTTTTAGATTTTATGCTGTTTTGTTGCTGATCAGTTAAGCAAGTGCATTTGATAGTATTAGTTTAGTTTTTCATATATTGCTTCTGCATTTTGGCTTCATTTTTTTAATTTAAAAAAAAAAGATGTTTTGATGTGTGAAACCTTAAAATTGACTGAAGGTGTGCTTTCTTTTTACCACGACTGTATACTAAGTTATTACACTTGTAAATACAGTAAAAGCATTATTGTTACAAAAATAGCTGGAATTGTAACTACTTTGTTTCTTCAGGTGGAGGATGCAGGCCTAATCAACCATCCTCCTTGGAAGCTAAAGGTCATCCAGCTGTACGAGACTCAAAGAGTCCGACATGGCATGATGGCCCTGGGGCCCAGTGGGGCTGGAAAGACAACTTGTATACACACGCTTATGAAAGCTATGACAGGTAGGATTTAGTGTATTTTGTCGCATGTGAGCTTAAAGAAAAAGACACCAACTTGTGGTAAGCTTGTTTTGAATCTATTGTACTGTAGACACGAATATGTGAACAGAATAACCGAAGAAATATACTCATACTGGGACGAGATATCTATTTAATTTATGGGGTATCTTATTAAATCTACATATTTTTAGGGTAATATTGTTACTTTTGTGACCTTGTCATGTGTTTAATATAATTATTGCTCCATTAAAGTATTATATTATCCATTATATTAACTTTAGGAAAACAGAACATGTTTCTGCTAATATCTAATTTTCTTCCAGAATGTGGTCATTCTCACAGAGAGATGCGCATGAACCCCAAAGCCATTACTGCACCTCAGATGTTTGGCAGACTAGATGTGGCCACAAATGACTGGACTGATGGCATCTTCTCTACACTGTGGAGGAAAACACTGAGAGCAAAGAAAGGTCCAAAAAGTTTCTTATTGTGCACATATGTCACACTTGGGTATTAATAAAGCAAAAAATCATTGGTAAACATTGTTTTCCATGAGAACTTTGACAAACCAGTTCAAGTAGGTTATTGCAATTAAGTATTAATACGTTGGGACAACGTTGGAAGGTTCAAAGGAAACAAAGCTCTGTTTAATCTTCCTATTTAGTTCTAAGCTTACACGGATAATTAAAAATGTCTGCGGGCAATTGCGTATGCATTCCATGTTTGCTTTTATGCGTCTAAGTACACATCTCATCTATTAATTACTTGTTCTGATGGTGTTTTGCATCTCTATGAGTGGGGTGTTCTCTGCGTATTTGCATTATTTTCCTGCTGCTACTTCCTGTTCATTTGCAGAGCTTGCTACTTTGGACAGAGTGAATTCCAGTGTAGAAAAGTAGATGTGGCAATGTGACAGGGCAGCAGCTCCTGGGTCAAGTAGATATTCCTCAAAGAAAAGAAGTACTTTGTGAAAACAGCTGTGTGCTGTCCACGCTCATTGTGTTTTAACTGATGCAGAAACAGCCTTGTGTGTATCATCTGGTAACTTCTGTGTAAAACACGTGCTCATGTAGTAGTCATATTCAAAGGAACTGATTTCTCAGCATTTAGAGTGTAAACCACATTCAAACAGCAGCTTTATCGCGCGATATTGCCTGAACGTCAGACAACGTCAGCCTTTTGCTTGTTTCAGACGCAATTTGTCTTTTGTGTTTCTGTTTTTGGATGTTTTCCAACTGGGAGGAGAGCGAGGAGAAACGGATTTCTTTGTTCATATTTAAAATTCCACAAAATAAATGACTCAGTTGTTGTTTTTCTTGCAAACTGATAGCTCATGATTGCTGGTTAGCCAAGAAAACATTTTGAACTCTTTTGTCTGCACTAAATTCATATTCAGAAATGTAGCTCATTTTTGCTTGAGGGTGACAGCACAAGGTCTTCATACCACCTCATTTTCGTAATCATGTAAACAAACACTTTGTTTCCCTCACAGGAGAGCACATCTGGATAGTGCTGGATGGGCCAGTTGACGCCATCTGGATTGAAAACCTAAATTCAGTTTTGGATGACAACAGAACTCTTACACTCGCAAATGGAGACCGAATACCAATGGCTCCCAACTGCAAGGTGGTATTTGAGCCGCATAACATCGACAATGCCTCTCCAGCCACCGTCTCACGCAATGGCATGGTGTTCATGAGCTCCTCTGTGCTCACCTGGATCCCCATACTAGAGGTGAAAAACCGGTTGTAATTATTTTTGTTTCATTTCGTAAAAGTTTGAAATCAAGGTATATTAAGGCAATATTTACTTGTGAATCATATAATTTAAAACCTGTGCACTGCATGTAGTTTTGACTAAATAGAGTCATGCTGTTGCTGCTTCTAGGGCTGGTTGAAGAAACGGTCCCCACATGAGGCAGAGATACTGAGAAAGCTCTTCTCTTCGTCTTTCTCCGAGCTCTACCGCTTCTGCGTGCAGTCACTAGAGTTCAAAATGGACATGCTAGAGGCCTTTGTAATCATGCAATGCATAAACATGCTACAGGGACTCATACCACCTAAGGTGAGGTATTCCCATCCACTGGACATGCACACGAACAGCAGCTAATGAATATTTCATTGATAAGTGACTCTTGAAGTAGAAGTGGAAATTTATAGTGAGACCAACTTGTATTTATGTTTTCAAAACCTTTTTAAGCACATTTATACCCATTATACAGACTGGGACTCATAGTTTTGTCCATATATTTTGTATGTTCAGTTTCATAGACTTGGCCTAACTTATGAAGTGCTCATCTCCTTTTTGGGTTCTTTTAATGATCCCTGAATTTCCTCATCTTAAAATGGATATCAATTTACAGGAGCAGTGTGGCGATTTATCCAGAGAGTTCTTGGAGCGGCTTTATGTCTTTGCACTAATGTGGAGCGCTGGGGCCGTACTTGAACTGGATGATCGGAGGAAGATGGAAATCTGGCTTAGAGGAAACAAGAGTATTCATCTAAACTTGCCAGACATTCCTCCTGACAGTGAGGACACCATGTTTGACTACTATGTCACAGCAGGTGGTAAGCATGGCTTCATTAACTTTCAGTCAGATGGCGTTGTTTAGTTACTGGGTAGGCAGAGACATTATGTCTCATGTTGTACTTATGGAAAGTACATATGTGTATATAAAATTATTTTTAGTGATAAACTAAATTAATATCCTTGGATTAATATTATTTTGAATTTTTTTTTTTCATATTTTGTGTTGATCTCTACAACAAGCTTTATCTTATTAAAATTAAATTAAATATTTTTCCAGGTCATTGGGTCCATTGGAACACCAGAGTGGAGGAATACATTTATCCATCTGAATTCACACCAGAGTACAGCTCAATTTTGGTCCCCAATGTGGACAACGTTAGAACAGACTTCCTAACCCAGACTATTGCAAAGCAAGGCAAGGTATGGTTACCAGTTAGAGTAATTTCCATCATCAGCAAACACTAGTGACCCGCTTCCAGTGACAGCCTACACGCGCATGCTTTAACGCGTAGTGTTAAACTGCCTTCTCCATGTTTGATAGACAATGTGATGATGTTCCACATACTTTTCTTTTCCCATCATTCTGGCACAAGCAATCTTAGTTTTAGTTTTTGGATAATTGTGCAAGGCTCTTTTTAGCTGTTTTCTGTTTTCAAAGTCTAATCTGACCTTCCTGTTCTTGAGTGTTTTGTGTCTTTTCTAAATCCTCTATAGTATTTATTTATTGTCATTGTCAAGAACAATGAAATTGCGTTTGGGGCTTCCATACAACCCAAAAAAAAGAAGAAAATAATAAATACCCCTTAAAACCCAAGTGTACATATTTAACCCAGTGTGACTCCAATGCAATAAGACAATCCTTAGCAATAATGTTCGTAGAAATTCAGACAAAGACCTGAGAAACATGACAAAATACAACAATGCAACCCATTCAATATTATTGTACTGTGAGATATGATATCAGATATGATAGTTATCTGTTTAAGAAAGAGGGGGGGGGGGGGCAGGAGGGGGAAGAGAATAAAGATATGATGCACCAATGCAGACCAGTTCATTGCTATTAAGAAGTTGGATATGGTTATTGTCCGTGAGAGGGGGGCAGAGAGTTCAGGAGCCTCACAGCCTGTGGATACAGGCTGTTGGCCAGTCTGGATGTTCTGGCCTGTATAGACCTGTACCTTCTCCCTGAGGGCAGCAGATGGAAAAGGTGGCGCGCAGGGTGATGTTGGTCCCGCAGGATACTGTGCACCCTCCTCAGACAGCGAGTGGGGAAGATATTACTGATCTCTGGCAGACTTGTTCCAATAATTCTGCCAGCTTCTTTCACCACCCGCTGGAGTGCTTGCTGATCGGCCTTGGTGCAGCTGGGGAACCACACTAGAAATCCATACGTCAGAACGCTGCTGATGGCACAGTTGTAGAAGTTCAACATCAGAGATCTGGGAATGTGTGCGCTCCGCAGTCTCCTCAGGTAGTAGAGGCGCTGTTGGGCCTTCCGTACAACTGAGGTGATATGGTTGCCCCAGGACAGGTCCTCGGTCACAGTTACCCCCAAGAATTTAAAACTGCTCACCCTCTCCACCGCCTCACTGCCAATGAAGAGAGGCAGATGGTTGTTATGACCCCTCTTCCGGAAATCTACAATGATCTCCTTGGTCTTTTTGGTGTTTAAGACCAAGTTATTGTCGTGGCACCATGACTCTAGTTGTTGCACCTCTGTCCTATAGTTTGTCTCATCATTGTTGGATATAAGTCCGAGCACTGTAGTGTCATCTGCAAACTTAACAATGAGATTGGACGCGCAGGAGGAAATACAGTCATGGGTGAAGAGAGTGTATAGCAGAGGGCTCAGAACACACCCCTGAGGGGCACCGGTGTTGACCACAAGGGTGGAAGAGGTGTTCTTACCCACTCTGACACTCTGTCTACGGTTAGTGAGGAAGTCCACAATCCAGTTGCACAGAGAGGAGTTAAGTCCCAGTTGGTGGAGTTTGGGACGGAGTTTGTATGGCCGGATGGTATTAAAAGCCGAGCTGTAGTCTACAAAGAGGAGCCGTGCATAGGTGTTCCTGTGTTCCAAGTGCTTCAGTAATGTGTGCAGCACTGTGGCGATCGCATCCTCGGTTGACCGGTTCTCCCTGTATGCAAACTGGTGCGAGTCCAGGGATGGTGGAAAAGCAGCTCTGATGTGTTATATTTACATTTATGAAGGTCTCATCTGTTTTTAGACTTTGACAATGAGTCATGTACTTTCTCCAGAGAGACAACCTGAAGTAAACTTTGGATAAACATTTAAATGTAACTACAAAACCAGCATCATGTGTTTATGCTCAGCAGACGCAGAGGATATGCTCTTACTTTCCCTTTGATCTTTCCTCATAGAATATGCCGTAGACGTGCCTCTCTTGCATTGGAGGACACAGTTAACTGTTCGCGGTCTTGTTCTACTGTCGTCCTTCTCATGTTATCCTATAACGTGGAAGTTAGTTGGGATAATTTGGACTGATGGCAAATCTAAATATGTTTGTTATAGGCTGTTTTGCTAATTGGAGAGCAAGGAACAGCCAAGACTGTTATCATCAAGAGCTACATGTCAAAGTATGACCCTGAGACCCACATAGGCAAGAGTCTCAACTTCTCTTCTGCTACTACACCACTAATGTTCCAGGTAAAGCAGCAGGTCACCTGCCTACGTTTCTCTTAATTTAGAAGAAACAGAAGTGTGTCACTCTGTGAATTTTTAACTTAAAAGGAGCGTTCAGTTAAAGAGGGGAGAACACCACAGGCAGGTAAACAAGAATAAAGAGCAAACTTTAAAAATGAAAGCTGATGCAACAGAACGTAACACCAAGAGATCAAACACAGGAATTAGCTGAAGGCTTATACAAATAGTAGTAAAACCAAAAACAAAAGATATGAAGGATGGATGCAAAGTACAGTGAAACCAAAATAGACACAAACTAGGAAAGAGGGCGGAATACAGCTGAGTAACAAGGCATATTATAGGCTCCTTACTGCGCACACTCAGGGACCGATCGAGTGATGAGATACAGCTGAAGTAGTAAGAGTAGACAGCAGTCACACAGCCAAAGACAGGAAGAAAGTAATCGTTTCAATGCAAGGCAGGGGGCAGTTGTATAAGGCATTGCCAACCTGGCAATGCCTTATGCACAGAGCAGGTCTATAATGAAAACCAACACCATGACTGTGTTCATTTGCCATTAAAGAATATGAACATGTGTGATATTGATGATCTGTGATGAATTACATTTCAGTTGAAATTAAAAGATCTCTTTCTTTATCTCGCTGTACTTTTTCTTGCCTCATCCCTCCCTTTTTTCCTTTTTTTTAGAGGTCAGTTGAGAGCTATGTTGATAAGAGGATGGGGACCACTTATGGACCGCCTGCTGGGAAGAAAATGTCAATTTTTATAGATGACATCAACATGCCTGTCATCAATGAGTGGGGAGACCAGGTCATTATAACATTTCTACTGGTGTTTTTTCATTCATAATACTGGTTAATGATAAATAAATGAAAAACAAAACTTTTCTTGATTTAAGCTTCTTGCTTTCAATCACAGGTGACTAATGAGATTGTCAGGCAGCTGATGGAACAGAATGGTTTCTTCAATCTGGAAAAACCTGGAGAGTTCACAAATATTGTGGATGTTCAGTTCCTGGCAGCAATGATTCATCCTGGAGGGGGCCGTAATGACATACCACAGAGACTGAAAAGGCAGTTCTCAATCTTTAACTGCACGCTGCCCTCCAATGCTTCGATAGACAAGATATTTGGTGGGTAAAACACTGCAAGAAGTCATTTTTCTGCAGTCATTTATATTTTGGGGATTACTTCGCATTACATGTTCATACATGACAAGGTCTAAGGCATAATGTATAATGTATGTCCTGAGAGACATACATTATTTTATTTGTTCTTATTTTACCATTTCCAGACAGTTGTGTAGGTGTTGTGTGCTTGTAATATAGTTGCCAATCATATATATATCACAGCAAGTTAGAGGGATGAACTAAGTACTAATAAATGCCACCATACAGTGATTTCACGAAACACACTGTATCCTTTACTTTGGAAAAAAATATATAACTTTTCTAAACATCGACTTTATGACACAGGCGTGATCGGTGAGGGCCACTTTTACACAGGACGTGGTTTTAGCGAGGAGGTCCAGAGCACTGTACCTCGTTTGGTTTCCCTCACGCGTCGTCTCTGGCAGCTGACTAAGGTCAAGATGCTTCCGACTCCTGCAAAGTTCCACTACATCTTTAACCTGAGGGATCTCTCCAGGATCTGGCAAGGCATGCTCAGCACCAATGCTGAAGTTGTCACCTCTGTCCAGGTGAGATGTATTTTGCATGCTTAATTACCTCATTTCTAACATGACAAGTAGTTAAGAAAAACTTGAGAACATGTTGAGATTTCCACTGGAGAAACATTTTTTTTGGTCACACATGCAGGATTTTTCCAAGGACAAATATGCATGACTGAGTAAGTGACAAACAGGGGAAGTGGCAGCAGTATGAAACTGAGTGGCAAGAGCTGTCACAGGAGGCTTGCTGAGGTCAAAAATAACTAGGTTAAAAATATCGGCTGACAGTCTGACTTCACATTAAAAATCCTAAGTCAAATAATACACTAGTAATACAGTTTTGCAGTAACTAAGCTACCCCAGTGCTTTTACCTATTACCAGTCATTACTTTGTTATTACTTATTATTATTACTTTATTCCATGTAGCTAATTACCTTCTGTCTAACAGAAAAGTAACGTAACATATATTTTCCAGACGTTGATGGCACTTTGGAAACATGAGTGCAAGCGTGTGATAGCGGATCGATTCACGATGCCTGATGATGTGGAGTGGTTTGACCAGGCTCTGGCAAAGCTGGTGGAAGAACATCTTGGTGAAGAGCACAAGAATATGGTGGACTATGTAGCAGAAAGATATTTTGTTGACTTCTTGCGAGATGCCCCTGAGGCCACAGGTACTACTGAGTCTGACTATATTGAAATATATATATATTTAAGAGATTTTCTCAGTTTTGTGACCTGCTTTCATTTTTTTCCTCACAGGGGAAGAACCAGAAGACTCAGACTTTGATTTGCCCAAAGTGTACGAGCCTATTGAATCATTTGAGGCTTTAAAGGACCGTCTGAACATGTTCCTAAGCCATTACAATGAAAGTATTAGGGGTACTGGCATGGATATGGTCTTCTTTCAGGATGCTATGATACATTTGGTCAAGGTACTCTAAAGAGTTTTTTGTCGTGTTTGTGCCAACCAAAATAATCTACACTTCCTAACGTTTTCATCAGTCAGGGTTTTTACATTTCAAAGTCCTCCATTAATGTTTTCAGACCACCTTAAAGCCCAAGGAATATCCTAACAGTTTTACTTCAAGGAGTATAAATTGTGGAGCGTTCACAAACAGTTGCTCACTCCCAGACATTTGCACTCAGACACAGATTCCTACTTTATCTTTTTAATGTATTCCTACTTTGCTTGCTATTTTCTTTTGTTGCCTACAACTTACTGCAAATCTAAACATGCTTATTTGACTCTAGCTCTGTGTGTATTTGTAGGTGTCGAGGATAATCCGAACACCGGGAGGTAATGCCCTGCTGGTGGGGGTTGGGGGTTCTGGCAAACAGAGCCTGACCAGATTGGCCTCGTTCATAGCTGGATACAAGATCTTCCAGATCACGCTCACACGGTAGTGTGCTGGCAAAAATTAATATTAATATTATTAATGATGTAGGTAGGGTGGTGTAAGTTGTAAACCTCCTAAGGATTGGATTGTGGAGTGGTAGTAACACCTTTCATTGTCAGATTTCCTTTTCTGAGTAATTCCTTCACAAAACATGTCAAACTAAAGTTGTTTTATAATCGTTAGATTTAGTTATAATCTAATCATTAATCATATAATCATCTATAATCAAACCATTAAACTCAGAACCTTTGTCACTGATGAGAAACATTCTGCATTATCAGCTCTCAGGCCCAGCAGCTAGTATATTCTCATTAGAGGTACAGATATCATACTAATTATATGATATCTCAGAAGCTCTGGCTTCACTAACATACTAACTCACCATCACTAACTCGTGCTTCCAAACCTGTCAAGTAGTTTCCTCCTTCAGTCCCTACATTCATTTATTGTCACACTTTCCACCGGTTTGTTCGCCAAACAGATTTTAATGTTTCCTATTAATATTAATGAACCACATGTTTGTCCTCTTAGCTTCACAGCTATCCCTGGTGAAAACGGATACCTCTATTGTGTGTCCCCTTCCTTCTTTTTCATCTGCTCTCTCTGATACACACATAAAACTGATTTTCAGATGCACATCCAGTACAGATAGTTCTCTTATTTCATGCAAACTCAATTTACTCTCTTTCTCTCCCTCTGTCTGTACAGTAACTTAGACTTTCTTGTTGCTTTAATGTACACAATTTCTTTTAAACTTTGTTATCCTAACACTATTATTCCTACTAGAGATTTTTTAAAAGCATTTATTTTGGTATATATGCTGCAGTGGATTCTTAGAAGCACACTAGACTGCATATAAAGAAGCATTTCTATCATCACAGCAGCCCTGAGTGGCTAGTAGTCATGCTGTCTGTGTCCGGGCTCTTTATCCTTATGGCTGACACAATGTTACTTTTCACTTAAGCAGCTTTTCTCCCTTGAGTGGAGAGGTTACTCTTTACCTGTATCTTGCTTAACTAGCTTCATTGTTCTCAAACTGCCATTATTTTGTCCTCAAATATTATTTCTTCTTTTACAAACTGGTCAACTCATCACTTTTGCTGGGTTGAGTTGGGAACAGGTGTGTTTATTTTTAATAACCAGCAATGCGTATCTAGTCTGGCAGTCACAGCGTAACTCCCAGCCACTTAGGGCTGTTGTTATAATTTCTTATTAACTACAGGATGGAGTATCTCATCTCACTGATAATCATTAAAGAACCAGATGAAAGTAATCTGTGGTTTCTCTCTCATGTTGTTTATGCAGTTAATATCTCCAATTTGCAGCTTCTTCCATTTTCCCTCTAACTTATTTTTCATCTGCCTCTTTATAATTCAATAAATTTGACATTCACACACTAAAGCAGGTGAACTTTCAAGCTAAGATGTGCTTCACTTTCATCGTCCAAGCCTCAAACTGGGGCGCCGACACTTTTTTTTTAAACCGCTCTCACCAATAAATGTAGTTTCAGCTTCAATCTCATGAGAAATTTCATGCAAATTGGCACATAAATAGATGAATTAAAGTTTTTGTGCGATCTAGTTTTCTGCTGCTGCACTTTTTGATTGCATTTAACTATGTATGGATGATTTTTAGAAGCTGTAAAATTAGTTATTAGTGAAGAAAGGGTGTGCATATTTATTTTATGCTTTTCTTTTCCAGCTCATACAATACATCCAACCTGATGGATGACCTGAAGAGTTTGTACAGAACAGCTGGCCAGCATGGAAAAGGCATCAGCTTCATCTTTACTGACAACGAAATAAAAGACGAGTCCTTCTTGGAGTACATGAATAATGTGCTGTCATCTGGAGAGGTCAGCAGCACACACAAGGAGAAAAGATTCCAAATAATCCGTATTCATAGTAATGTAATCCTCTACTTAATGTGGGTCACAGTTAAGGCTGTGAGACCAGAACAACAAGAGAATATGCAGTGTGCAGTGTTTGAAAGTTGTATAGTTTTAAATTAAATAATCAATGAGAGGTTAAGGTATCTTTAAAAAGGCATCTGGTTGTTTCTACTTCTTTTATATCATTAATAGACAGTAGTGATCCAGTGCTGTGCATGTGCATGGACTGCATTGGCTCTGTTGTTGTTTTTCAGGTGATATTACAGTATATCCTATGGTTTGTAATCAGGAGTTATAGCTTGGGGAAACAGTTACTTAGATATAAGTTGCATTCTAACTTGTTTTGAGCCACTAGTAGAGTGTTATTTGATATGCTGCCATGTGATGTTGCTACCATGATATCCATTTCTCTTTGTGGATTTAGCTAAGTGAAGTCAACAAGATATAAGCACATGTTTCACAAGCTATATGGCCGATTTCTAACCCCAAGATATTTTAAAGGTAGTATAAAAGATGGAATTTGGGGAGATGAATCTAATCTTCATCATCTTCTTAAATAGAAATTCATGTATGCTACACTTGACGCAGCCTAATATTGACCATGAACACTACAGCTTGCTCCGTACCAGTCCAACTTAGTGTGTCACTATTAACTTCAACACAGTGTTTGAAAGTAACTGGCATAGCCTGCACTAAACTGTACCAAACTGCCTAGTGCAGTATTTCTATGGAACTTTTGAATAATATAAAGGAGAATACTTCAGTTTGTTTTGCAAGATGTTTCACCAAAAACACAAGTCAGCAACTCATCATGTCTGATTTAAAAACTCTAAAATGAATTTTGGGGCAAAATGCGCAGACATAGTTTGTGTGTTTTCTGATATTTGTTGAATTATGTGAAAAGTTACTCGAAATTACCCACCTTTATTTAAAAAAAAAAAAAAGACAAAACAAAACGAGTTACTCTATTTATTCAAACTCCTGTTCTGTAGCACAACAGGCTAAAGTACAGCCTCTAGCTAGCGCTAGTAACTTTAATAATATCAGCACCATAAAGCCATCACAGGGTCAAGAATGAAATATGGAATGTGCTGAGAGCTTAAGCAGAAAATGTAATTATTCTTATTATGTACTGAGCCGTATCATGCCGTCACTGGAAGCGACACCAATGCGCATTCTGTTAAATTTTATTGCTCATTAGCTGAAGGTGCTGAAATGGCATTTTAGATTATTCTGGGCCACTTCAGTCTCTGTTCATAAGGCATTCAAAATGTTATCCATACCTTTTATTTCCTGTCTTTATTATACAGGTTTACCATAGTTATATATTCTCTAAAATGTTTTTTTCCAAAGCTACTCTTGCTTTTCTAGATGGGTTTGGACAAAGACTGACTGACTTTTCATTGACTTTTCTGCTAAATGGCTAAAATTCCTCAACACTTAATGCAAGTTTTGTGTTCATCCCCTAAAATTATATCATAAAGTCTGAAATGTAAGCCTGCCATAAAACTTTAACTGTTTATAAAACTGTTTACAGAGCTCAGTTAGTGTTGGTGTTGAAAAATATATGGTTCCAAGTTTAAGTAAGAGGTTGGAGTCTCATTGTCTGATAGTCCATCTGAATGACTCATACTCATATTTTATATTAGATAATGTTACTGTAATTGGTCTGTAAGGCACTACAGTACAGAAAGCTACTTGGTGCTTCCTTAAGCAAGTTTTCAATCCATTGGTGTCTTTGTTCTGCAGCTTTTCTTTGCATGCTTTACAAACTTAATGTTTTATATTGCATGCATTTTATATTTATATTTTTGTAATTTGCCTTTGAATTGCTTTATAGTTACTGGAGAGGTGGACTTAGAGGTGGTGTTTATTAGAAAACTGTACAATTTATGAATTCTTTGGCACAACTATAATTGTCTGATTCACATATTATCTTTTTATGAAAGCACTGGCACCAGCTATTTAACAGTCACACATAGTTTTGGAAAACCTACAAACTGTTGTACTCGCTCAGATAGCTGTGTATATTCACTTCAAGTCAGCTTAATTTAGTTTTGTTTAAAAATCATCAGTTTACAACACAAGTCTACTCAAAGTGCTTCAAATTGTGAGGTCAAACCCTTAAAATATTAAAGAGAATCCCAATAGTCCTCAACAAGCAATTACTTGGTGACATTTGGGAGAAAGGACTCTATTTTAACATGAAAAACCTTTGAGGCCTGTGTGAGAAGATAAGGAAAAGAGCAGGATAAAGAACCATGTTAGAAGACAACATTTTGTTTTAGCACTGCATTCCGCTTTGAGTGCAGTAAACATTTCATGAATGCAATCTTAAGAGAGCACGAGTCGTATCAGTTCAGTGCAATTTTAAAAGTGTATTTTCCTCACCATTATGACCGAGTTGCAGTTATTTTCTCTTTGATATTTGTAATGAAATGAAACTATAATGGACAATCACATACAAGTACACCTCTGTGTACTACAGCATTCTTCATTACATCTGCTGAAAGACTCTTTCTCCACTCCCAGAATTTTGTTTTCATCTTTGTCCTGCCCTTTGATTTTTTTCCCCGCTAGTTCTTATGCACATTTCTTACTGTCTTCTCTCTACTCGATGGTTATATTTTCTCTTCCCTTTCCTTCTCATCTTTTCTCCTCCTCTCCATGTTTGTTTACACAGTTGGGAGGGGTTGTATGAATTTTTGCCACCACAGGATATTTAGACAACTTTCAAAGCCCTTATTTTGAACTCCGTATATTTACATTTTGTTATTCGGGAAGTCACTTAATAAAAGAGGTCAGAAGTCAGATCAATTCATGTGACAAGTATTAAGCTTCCAGTGAGGTTTACCAGCACTCACCAAGCTGAAGGTCTTACACTGTTCGAAGTCAGTGGATATCATTGGATTTGACATTTAACACTATGGGAACACCATGATAAGAGCCATGCAGGCGCTTTTCCCCCGTTAGTTTCCCACTTGTTTTCCCTTCTTTCAATTATTTATTTTCCCATCTTTTTGTCTTCTTTTCTTTACATTTTCAACCGGCACTTCCTCTTTTCTAATCTCGTGTATATAAACGTGTCTGCATGTTCTATTTCGCTGTCTGCCTGATAATAGTATTATTGTTTCCTTTCCTCCTCATCTTTGGCCTTTCCCCCCTGCTCCCATGTCACCTTTTCTTCTGCCTCCATGGCTTGATAACAGTTTAAGCAGCAGCTGCATTACCAGGTGGGGTAAATTTAAGTGGTGACCTGGGTAGAACGATATTGTTGTTGTTTTTTTATTGTTTGTGTGTAGGTGAGAGGTTTGTAGGTTATGTTTGTGTTTGGTTGTAGGAGGGAGTTTGTGTTGCAGTAGTATTAGGATGTTTGTGTGTGAGAGAAAGTGACAGAGATGAGAAACAAAAAGGAAAAGCAAGCTGTTATCGTGATATTGTTTTTTTGTGTGAGAGTAACAGATGGTTAGGGACACTTACCACAACACCACATAGTCCCCCATGACACTGTTTCACTTTCTTAAATCTGAGTTACATGTTCTCTCTAATGGAAACTGGGGATTTGGAGAAATGACTCAGCTTAAAACATTTAAACAGTGAATCTTGTACCTTCATCCACTTGGTTAAACTTGTACCCACCCAGCAAGCTGTTTTAAAACTCACCATTTCAAGATTTTTTGCCAGCAGTCACATACATTTAGTTCATCAGCCAACCAATATACACTTCTACTGAAATTGCTAAGGAAAGAGGTTGAGGTAAAAAGAAGTGACAACTATTGTGAAGTGTGAGGAAGAAGAAGATCCAATTAAAATAATGTTAAAAAATGGTCAATAAAACACAGTATTGTGTAGGGAAATACATGAATGTTTCTAACATTCATGTCTTTGGACTGTGGGAGGAAGCCATTGTATTTGAAGAGAACGTCCAAGGTTTGCACCCACAGCCTTCCTGTGAGGTGACAGTGCTAATCACTGCATTTAAAAGCTGCAACTGCTAGATCTCTGTATGGGAAATCTTTGATCAGATCAGATTGAAAAATTACTCTGTAAAAGATTTGGTTGGCACTATTATCGGAGTAGAAATGTTTGAGCTTTAAAATACACAGCAGTACAGGTACATGGATTGTGGCGGGGTGTGGCTTGGGAATGGCTGCAGGGGAGGATGAGACACATCGGAGCTCCATCAGCTCATCACACCCCCCTGTTAAAAAAAGTATGCCGGGACCTGGCAGTTGTTGGACGCAGCTAAAAAACGCTGCGGCCATGAGTTGTAAGAGACGACAGCCGAAATTAAGAAAAGTGTTAAACGAGCGAACTATGGTTAGGTCTGTCAGTATTGTGATATCAGAGACACAACTGCATGTTTCTGCCTTCAGGTGTCCAACTTGTTTGCCCGTGACGAAATAGATGATATCCTCAATGATCTCATCCCTGTCATGAAGCGAGAGTTTCCCCGGCGACCTCCAACCAACGGAAACCTGTACGATTACTTCATGTCACGAGTTCGACATAATCTCCACGTCATTCTGTGCTTTTCCCCTGTTGGGGAGAAGTTCCGGAACCGAGCGTTGAAGTTTCCGGCGCTGATCTCTGGTTGCACCATGGACTGGTTCAGCCGCTGGCCCAAAGATGCACTGGTTGCAGGTATTTTTAACACACAGTTTTATTTTCACAAATGTGACCTGTCTGGTGCTCGCATTTCTTTTCAAAAACGTATGCGGTACATGTTATACTCTGTTTATTTCAAAGTGGATGCTGTTATATGAATACAAGATATCGACTTTCTTTGCGCTCTCTGAGGTTTTTCTTCAGTTAATAATGTCCTGTCTCGTTTCTTCCTGTCCTTCAGTTTCAGAGCACTTCCTGTCTGTTTATGACATAGACTGCTCAGCCCAGGTTAAATGTGAGGTAGTTCAGTGCATGGGCTCCTTCCAGGATGGTGTAGCGGAGAAATGTGTGGACTACTTCCAGAGGTACAGTACATATTAGGGGTGCAACGATACACAAAATTCACGGTTCGGTTCGATACTTTGGTGTCACGGTTCGATGTTTTTTCGATACAAAAAAAATGTTCATGCCTTTTTAATTTGTCATTTATTAAAATTATAAATATATATTTTAACTCAAAAGTACAGTTTTTAAATTTAACCCTAACCCTTGTGCGTATTTTTTATTTTGACAGCGAATGCGCACCTGCGGACCACTTATGTGCAGCCCTGGTTATTTAGCTCGTCATATTGCAGCCACAGAAATTCTTTTGTCCATGAAACCATAAAGCTGCACTTTCTTTTTGCCTTATAGTCTCATTTGTCATAACTTCTCCGTTTTGTGGTAAGCTTTTCTTTGGCTGTCACTTCTTCACCCTGACCTGTCTTATTTGGCTCAGCAGAACTGAAATGCTTTTACACACGCACTCACATAAGCTCAGCGATTCTCTGCGCAATCAACCTCTCACATGTTTAAGCTGCGGGAGATTTCACTTGTCATGTTTGCATAGTAAGCTAACGATTAATAAGACGATGTCAGAGGAATTGGTGCACAAATTATCATCAGTCACAGATCAGTGCTGTCGCTCTCTATACACAGTTCGCAAGATTGCAAAGTGAAAGCAAAAAAACAAGCGCAAATTCAAACGCGATTTCAATATGTCACATATTGACAGTGGCTCACCGATGCCAATGACATAATTACCCAGCTACATTTCTGAAAGAATGCAAAAGCATTGACATATATTTTTCCTTCCTACAATAGCCCGACGGGCAGGGTAGCCCGTCTGAAAAAAATCGCTAGCCCCAGGACGTCGGGCTAGCGATATTGCGAGCCCTGTATCTGATTGAGGAATCACTCATCTTTGGAAAAGAGAGTTTATTACAGAGAAATGTCTCTTTCCAAAATAAAAGCTATACTATCCGCTTCTTCTGGGCTATATTCTCAGCAGCATAAGGAGAATCATGTGCTAACAGCTGTCTAAATGACTCGGCTAAAGTTAGTAGCATGCTTGTTGTTTTTGTCTTTGCACTAGGATGATGTCGGCGTAAATGTGCAGTCATATTCGTTGTGTTCCCACTAGTGCTTTCAGGTTAATCTCGTTAAAATGACCTTAACGCCACAACACGGCAAATCTCCGTTAACGAGCTACCCCTGATAGCCCCGTGCATGGGGCTAGACGGCCAACACGTTAACGAACTAACTGCGCTAACACACTAGCTCCCACCCATGTAATTGAGCATTGCGTGGCACATCCAACATACTGTTTTACTTTAGTCCATGACGCGCTTACCTTCAGGGTCATACGTCACATGAAAACCAAAATAATTCCAAACGCCAGATCTGAATGAGGGTGGGGGAGGTTCAATTTGCCATGTTGCAAGGAGAGCTTAACTTCTGTCTCGCTAGCTTGCCCTGCGCTCTTCCTTCTGACAATGCTGTCTGTGTGGAGCGCTCAGTGGATCTGCGCTCGACAGTGCAGCCTAGGCGGAGTAGTCGAACGCAGATTCACTGAGCGCTCCACACAGACAGCATTGTCAGAAGGAAAGTTGATAAAATAAATTACAAATGTTGTATTGTTCGATACATATGCGTACCGAACCGAAAGCACTGTATCGAACGGTTCAATATCGATACGAATATCGTTGCACCCCTAATATATATGTATATATATATATGTGTGTTTGAAGATTATATGCATATATGTGAAGATTGTTTTATGTGTGTCTGCAACGCATGATGATTGTCATAATATTTAGCATGTTGCAGTATTAATGTAACCCAATTTGTTTGAATTTAGATACCGACGCTCCACCCATGTCACACCCAAGTCTTATTTATCCTTCATTCAAGGCTACAAAACCATCTATAAAGAAAAGAGGTCTGAAGTTCAGACTTTGGCCAACAGGTAAATTGTTCAAAATGAGTTCAACAATGTTGTGCAAATGATAACATATGCAAGTTGTGTTGCCATTTAAGCAAACAGAAACCCAGATAGTAGACAGACAGTACACAGAAGCAACAAGTTTGCTGTAATCATATTTGACTTGATCAACTGTATTCAAAATTTCTCCTCTTCAGGATGAATACTGGTCTCCAAAAGCTGAAGGAGGCATCGGTGTCAGTGGCAGCTCTCAGCAAAGAACTGGAGGTGAAAGAGAAGGAGCTACAGATTGCCAATGACAAGGCTGATATGGTACGTTTGTAGGCAGGGAGGGGATTTTTATTTGTATGTGTGTGGGTTTAAGGTTCAACAAGCATACAGAATGCTTCAGCTGGCTTTTTAGTTGCATTTTTATTAAAACAGCAACACGGTCTATGAACTAATCAACAGAATTGAATGGATACATGCTAGTTTGTATTAGACACTAATATAAAGTTTCATGCATTAATAAGAAAGTGAACACAGAATGAAGAGATGAAGTGTTTATTGTGTCCGTTGCTGGGAATCAGGCTTTCCAGTGATTGT